>NC_056744.1:1719567885-1719669312 GCF_019279795.1 Protopterus annectens | reverse complement strand
TGATAAAGTGTAGATCTGTCCCTAGTGACCTCTTCCTTATACTTGTTAATCATGTCACTGATAAAGTGTAAATCTGTCCCTAGTGATCTCTTCCTTATACTTATTAATCATGTCACTGATAAAGTGCAGATCTGTCCCTAGTGACCTCTTCCTTATACTTGGTAATCATGTCAGTGATAAAGTGTAGATCTGTCCCTAGTGACCTCTTCCTTATACTTGTTAATCATGTCATTGATAGTGTAGATCTGTCCCTAGTGACCTCTTCCTTATACTTGGTAATCATGTCATTGATAGTGTAGATCTGTCCCTAGTGACCTCTTCCTTATACTTGTTAATCATGTCATTGATAGTGTAGATCTTCCTTATACTTATTAATCATGTCACTGGGGTATTGCCTATTCAAAAACTTTTATCATAATATTTCCACGTCAGTAAGGAAGATAATATTCTCAGTAGTAATTTTTGACAATCTTATCAATTGGCCTTTCACTATGTTTGATTTTTGTCAAGTGGGTTTGTGACTATTGCAGTATAACAAACTATGTGAATAGGTTTCCTTCCACTGTACCATGGATAAAAACTGACCCTCTCACCATTTTTACTAATTTGCCTTCCAAAAAATTAATTAATTGTTGCCATGTTGGCCTTCAAATGACATGAAAGTAGTAGTGTTAATATATTTCAGAAATTCTGTCTCATTGGTGCCTCCGGACCATAAAATAAATGTCATCTAAGTAACACAAATAAACCTTCAGAATAGAAAAATGTGATGAAAAAAATAAACAATTTTTCCCACCACCATAATATAATATTGGCAAAAACTGGGGCAACTGAAACTACTCTGGCCACCCCTGAAACCTGCTTGTAATGTTCATGTTCAAAGAAAGCAAAATTGTTGGCCGAAACAATTTCCATACTCTCCACTAAGAAATTAATATTCTGATTTAAATTTGAGCCCTCAGTTACGGCTTCATTGAACCATTGTACACCCTCAAGATGGGGAATGACCAAAAATAAATCTTTTATATCAACAACAAGAAGCATCAACTCCTCATCAAAAACCACATTTTGAATTTGATTTAAAAATACCAGCTATCCTTTGAAACATATGTTTTGTCATTAAAAATGTTTCAAAGATTGACAAATATTGCTAGTGGTTCTGTCTTGGTACCACCCGCAATGACAGTTGGCTGCAGTGGTGAATCCACCATAGATTGTGTACGTTTGGTATTCCAAAAATATTAGGAATAACAGGCTTCTCAACTTTCAAAAAAATTATACAATGTAGCATCCAAACCGTAATTACTTATTAAGTCATCAAGCCAAATATCAGTATGTTGGTAG
Source organism: Protopterus annectens (assembly GCF_019279795.1). Taxonomy (NCBI): domain Eukaryota; kingdom Metazoa; phylum Chordata; order Ceratodontiformes; family Protopteridae; genus Protopterus; species Protopterus annectens. Next base: position 1,719,667,968 of record NC_056744.1, on the reverse strand, counting down.
ACTATATTGATTTAATTTCTGGTGATACTAACAAAAAAAAGTCATCATTGTTCAAATGTAACATTTTGGAGGGGGGGATAAACTGTATATTAAAACATCTCAACCACCTTTGTCCATCTTAATGATTCTTATGGAGCAGTTGCTACTTAATTCATTCATAAGCCTCCTTTCCCCACACATCAGGTTGAAGTATCCAGTCTTATCTTTTATGGCTAAAAACCTCAAATCCGTCTCACACACCTTTTCATTTGCCGCCAAAAAAAGAGCCAAAAGAGGATTGAAAAGACAAGCCCCCGAATTCAGTGGTGTGTAGGACTAGTGCAGGAGCTCCAGCAGGCAACATGTCTGCCGTGCGATCCAGTAATAAGCTGTAGGGACGTGCACTACTGCACTAGTCCTGCATGGACTCGGCCCCTGTATGCAAATTACGCCATTTGCAGGTGAAATTCATGCAAATGAGGTAAAGTTGTGATCCAAGAAGCTGAAAGCCAGCCATGCAGGACTAGTGTAATCTGCAGAAATGTACTCTGTTAGTAACCGAGTGCATTTCTGCAAACTACAAAACGGAGCCATGACAGCTCCAAATAAAGGGTGGATATTATGTAGAAAGCATGCCAATGGCCAAATATAAGGCCATTGGCATGGAAAACATTTGCAAAAATAAAAAAATCAACTCTTATTTTTTTTTAGCCGATCTCAGCTGTTTAAGCGTAGGGCAGTGGCGCGCAAATGGGATCGGGCGAAAAAAAAAATAAAATAAGCATTCTAACCAAATTCACTAGTTTGCCATTATACTCAATGGCAGGCAGAAGACAACATGGCCAGTGAATAGTGGTTGCTAAGGGGGGAGGCTCAGTATGGGACTTGTAACCATGCATCAGCAGGCAATCCTATGCAAATGAGGGGAATGATACTGAATCCCAGATTTCCCCTGCATGCTAGTCAGCACCCAATGGTGTAAAAGCAGGAATAACTTGTTGCAGGCCTAGGAGTTAGCTGACATCATAGGGGTGTGTGTCAGGCATACTGTAAGCGGATTGGAGCCCTGGGGCTCGGGTTTGCCCTTAGCTTAGCAGAGCTAAGTAAGGGGGTGTGTCTGAGGCTGCCTAGCACTCTTTACATTGCTTAAGCGGGTGTGCGTGCCACGCACCAGGTTTTAAAGGGAAAAAAAAAAGTAAACCAGGAAATAGCAGCTCTGTGCACATTTGAGCACTGTGTTTGTGTGGCGCACTCCCGGGCTTAAACAGGAAGGCAATGGGAAGGGAAAACAGCAGTAGGAAGGTAATCTAGGAGAGCTAGCATAGCTGGCAGATAAAATGCATCAGAATCAGCCAATTACACAGGCAGTAGATCAGCCCAGCCCAGAACACTACTATAAACTATGCAAACACCTTTCCCTCTGGTTTTCCCACATACTCTACACCACCAGTGCATACAAGCGGGGGAATTTTAACAAGCAAATACAATAAAGTGATAGGGGCTACAATAGCTATAATACAGCAACATGTGGAAGAGGCTGAGGGTGGTGAGGATGAGAATGCTGTCGACCAACCCACGGTGAGGAGACGGAGAAGAGTGTACAGAGCCAGGGTAACCTACCAGGGGCTACATGAGCTGGAAATAGTTGATACCTATAGGGTGGACAGGGACCTTCTACAGAAAATTATTGAGCTGTGCTGGCCACGTCTCACACGCAGAACTAACAGAGGGGAGCCCATCCCAGTGTAGGCCTAAGAATACTAGCTACAGGTACTTCAAAGGCCAACTGGGGATATCATGGGGATCTCACAGGCATCAGCATCCAGGGTATTCCACCAGTTCCTGGATGCCATGTCAGCACATGCTGGTGAGCACATATATTTCCCCAACACCCATGAGGCATTGGCCAGCAATATGCATCTCTTCCACCAAATAGCAGAATACCCTGAGATAGTGGGTGCTATAGACTGCACACACATACACATCAAAGCACCACCTGGTGAAATGGGTAGGGTCTACGTCAGCTGCATGAGCTTCCCCTCCATCAACTGCCAGATTGTGTGCGATGCCCAGGGCATTATAATGAATGTGTGTGCTGGCTGCCCTGGAAGCTATCACGATTCCCACATCTGGCATCTGATGCAGCTGTACCACAGATTTGCCAGTGGGGACATCCCTTACGGTCGCCTAGTGGGGTTTGCTGGTTACACACTGGAGCCATGGTTGATGACACCCATCAGAAATGCACACACACCCAAACAAGAACTCCATAATGAGGCACATGCACAGACCAGAGTTGTAATGGAGCATGTGTTTGGGATGCTCAAGTCAAGGTTCAGGTGCCTGGACACATCCGGTGGTGCCTTGCAGTTCTCCCCAGCTACATGTACTCAAATTGTCATCGTATGTGCCATGCTACGCAGTAGGATCCTGTGGAAACAGCTGTAGCAGGAACAGCACGGTGCAGGGCCACACAGCCCCCCACCATTACCAAGGCCTGCACAGGCACAGAGTGACTTGGAGGAGGAACAACCTGAACCTGCCCCAGTAGGCAAAAGGAGGTGTGGCCAGTATGCCCTGGCCTTGGCAAAGAGGCAACACATAGCACATACACTGACACAGGAGGAACCCAAGGAATGACACCACTCTCTGACTTGCACATACAGTAAAAGGGATGCCAAACATGACACTACCTGTGCTCAACCATGTATAGGGAGTGTACTATGTCCATCTGACATAGGCAGGCCTCCAGCACCATTCTCAATACTGGCACACCCACAAGGTAAGTCACTCTCCTTACCAATTGCCGAATGGAGTAGTATGTGTTGTTACCTGTATCTATGGTATGGATGTGAGCATGCAAGAGACTTGGGTGGCTGAATGGGATGACAGCAGATAGTAGACACCTAAAGTGGCAGCATGAGATGTAAACAAAAACAGAAATGAGCGAACTACTGAAAACGGACTCTTTATTCACACTTGGTAAGCGCAGCATGAGACGTGTAACAAATACTGTTGTCACCATAGTAGCCAGTACTGCACATGGTGACAAAACCCACTGCAGGAAATGTCCTGGGCCACATATGACACACACATGCCAGTCAGGGAGGTTCACATACCCAACAACAGCCTCAGCCAGCAGGACAGGTGTAGACAAACACAAACAAAAGCTGTGCTAAGGGCTCTGAATAATAGCTATGGGTAACCTCCCCCCCCCAGGCCTACACAGACAGACTACAGCAGGTTAGGCAGTGGGATGTTAGTTCTGAAGGGTAGGAAGTCAGAAACTAATATGTAGGTCAATCAAACCTAAGACCTGTAGTACACTGACATGCCTCTAGTTAGTATGATAGGTTAGAATACAGAATGAAATGGAGTACCTGACATACCAGTACACTCATAGCAAATGTGTGCAAGTGTCAGGTGTGACCCCCCCCCAATCCTAAGTAGAAATGTAGAAACAGTCAGGTGTGCCCCCCCCCAAGAAACAGTCAGGTGTGCCCCCTATTCCTATGTAGAAATAGGTGTGTCCCCCATCCTGTGTAGAAATGTAGAAACAGTCAGGTGTTCCCCCCCAATTCTATGCAGATATGTAGTAACAGTCAGGTATGCCCCCAATCTTGTGTATAAATATAGAAACAGGTGTGCCCCCTCCCGCACTCCTGTGTAGAAGTGTAGAAACAGTCAGGTGTGCCCCCTCCCCCACTCCTGTGTAGAAGTGTAGAAACAATCAGGTGTGCCCCCCTCCCAATCCTGTGTAGAAATGTAAAAACAGTCAGGTGTGCCCCCAATCTGGTGTAGAAATGTAGAAATAGTCAGGTGTGCCCACCCAGTTCTATGTAAATATGTAGTAACAGTCAGGTGTGCCCCCCAATCCTGTATATAAATGTAGAAACAGTCAGGTGTGCCCCCTCCCCCAGTCCTGTGTAGAAGTGTAGAAACAGTGAGGTGTGCCCCCTAATCCTATGTAGATATGTAGTAACAGTCACGTGTGCCCCCCATCCTGTGTATAAATGTAGAAACAGTCAGGTGTGCCCCTCCCCCTCTCCTGTGTAGAAGTGTAGACAGTCAGGTGTGCCCCTCAGTCTGGGGTAGAAATGTAGAAACAGTCAGATGTGCCCCCCCAATCCTATGTAAATATGTAGTAACAGTCAGGTGTGCCCCCGCAATCCTACATAGAAATGTAGTAACGGTGTGGTGTGCCCCCCCAATCCGATGTAGACATGTAGTAACATGTATGTGTAGGTATAATACCAGTGGAGCACAGATGACCAGAGGTGGCCAATGTAACAGGATAGATTGTAGCATTTATACAATATGCAGGTACGTGTGTGTTAAGTTGATGTGTGTTACATATTGTGTGAGAGTGGTCAGTATGTATGCATGTTGGGGATTGACCTGGTGGACACTGCCCACTACTGCCGATGACAGGGCCAAGTCCTCACAAATGCAGTGCCAAAGATAATTCCCCCCAGTATAACACATGCTAGCAGTAAGCCACTGTAAATGTATGGTGGTAATATGTGTCACCGTCTGAAAGACGGACATGGCATGACTGTTGGGCTGCATATATAAGCAGTACACAGGGAAAAGTACTCCAGACATACAGTATATAATGTGTAACTGGGAAATGGACAAACTCTTGGAATTGTACATACAGGTATGCATCACAGTAACTGGGCTTGTAGTAGGGAATACTGATGTTGTCTGGCCAAACACTATAGGACTGATATATTGGCAAACAGCTGATGTACCTGCACAAGCCAGCATAACTGGAATGCCCCATGCATATCTGTGAGACAGATGCAAGTAGTGTCCATAGCACACATGCACCCATCTCACCCAAACACCACCCACAGGTACCTCTATGGTCGTATCCCTGCTGTTGAGAATAGGTACAATATGACCCCCACCTGTGTATGGCAATAGCGAAAGAATGCAGCATGCAGTGCAGGTGTCCCATGCAGGTGTGTCCCTAGCCATAAGTAGCACCCTGCCAGCATTCACACCACCTGATCAATACTGATGAAAAGTATTGGCATGAACACCTAGCACACCTACCCTGTCTCACCCCAGGGGAATATACTGTATGGCAGTGCAGGTCTGTAGGACTGACTGAATGCAACGGCCTGTTACAGCTGGCCTGCATCACCACCAAATGGCCCTACAGGCCTCTGTGAAAGGCCCATGTCTCACCCGTACTGCCAATGCATGTTATGTCCTGGACACCCAAATAACAACATAACACACTCCACATAAGCCATATGGACAAACCACAGTAACATGTCAATCATGTCCCACTGCATGAACTGTGGACCAACACCAAAACACAGCTGTGATGAGGTGATAACTGCAGGGAAAGTATCAGAGAATGTATGCATAATGTATGGAAGAGGATAGAATAAATGGGGGGAGGTGGGAGCATGGGCAGCATGGAATGTGCAAGGTCCGACACAGCTGTGTGCACATGCTATCCTTGGCTGCAAACACAAAAATGGGTGGCTACAAAACCACCTGTACACCACAGTAGGGGTAATGTCCTGGCTTATAACCCCTGCCTCTGGGTAGCCTGTGTGAATCTGTACAGCTGTGAGGTATTGCCACAGCAGGATAAAGCCATACTGTCATGTCGATGGATGTACAAGTATGGGATCCTCTGCCAGCACTGTACCAAGGTGTTGAACTGGATACACAGACCCAGCAGCAAATGTCTGCAGCCCCCCCTCCAGAATGGCATAACTTGCCACGAATATGTAGGTGTTTGACCACAATACTGGACACAGCTGCATTCACTCTGTGTTCCCCAGGACATCACTGTGACCTAAATTGTCCACCTGACAGTAAATGAGGACATAAGTGAATTTAAGTACACTTTTATCTGCTCTTTTTCATATACTACTGCATTTAATTTATTTATTTGTGTTTCTCACTGAATATTAACTGAACTGAAGTTGTGGCTGTGTCTCTACAAAGTACTTGTTAGAATTTCTGTGTAGCCATTGATAGCCGTGGGGGGTAGTTTCACCTCATCACTGATATCCTGTCCTGCTTTATATAAGTGGTACATTTTGGGTTATTTCTGCTTATTATCTGAGCTTTGCTCCGGCTAAGAGCTACCTGAAATCAATTGGACGTATAAGTGAATTTAAGTACACTTTTATCTGCTCTTTTTCATATAGTTCTGCATTTAATTTATTTACTTGTTTCTCACTGAATATTAACTCAACTGAAAGTTGTGGCTGTGTCTCTACAGTTAGTTCCCCGCCCACTCTTCCTGTTCTTGTTCTGGTGTTAATGCTGGTGGCTTTGAAACTGTCCGCCTCTCTTGTAAATTTGCATTTGGATACTCCTTCTGGGACCATCTCATTTGCTCACTCAACTAAGTGCAGTGAGATCATATTCTGATTTCAGGCACTCCTACTGTGTACAAAGAGAGCATTTGGGAAGGAGACCTCCTGTACCCTCTTAATCCTGCTCTGTTCCCTCCATCAAAAAGAAAATAAATAAATAAATAAAATCTATACATATTTTATTCAGCTGCTCTTACTGTAACTATCTTAGTTGCTGTTCTGCGTGCTATCTGTTCAGTCGCTGTTACTCTGCACTTATTACTGCTTGTTAGTAGCCTTCTAATTTTCTGCCTTCTGCACTTATTTTTTAGTCATTTATTAATTTAATTGCTTTTATTTAAACTGTATTTGCCGTAATATTGCTACACACTCAAGTGTGCTAGCCTGCACTGCAATTTGAATTGTATTTACTGCTGTTTTAGCTGCTTTTCTGTAAAAAAAAAAAAAAAAAATCTAAGCTTGTTTCCTGCCTTTCCTGTAACTAGTGTAGTCCAGATACAAACTTGCTGTATCCAGGACTTGCTGGTAAGCGTCTGAGCCCCCCTAGCCTTTCTATGTTGGAGGGAAGTTTTCTAGCTTATCAGTGGAAGTGGTAAGCACTAGGTAGCCTGTCTACCGTGGGAAGAGTGGGTTTTGGCCCAAAAATTGTAGTTCATTGGCCGTTTGGGCAGTTTTTTCATCTCTTTCTACTTTCTGGTTTAAAAGCCTGTGTTTGCGTTTGGTCCCTGCCTTTCCAGTAACTAGTATAGTCCTGGTACAGATTTGCTGTATCCAGGACTGTTGCTAAGCTTCTGATCCCCCCAAGCCCTTCTGTGTTGGAGAGAAGCCTTCTAGCTTATCAGTGGGAGTGGTAAGCACAAGATAACCTATCTACCACAAGAGGAGTGGTTTCTGGCCCAGAAATTATAGTTTATTGGCCGTTTGGGAAGCTTTTCCATCTCTTTCAACCTTCTGATTTAAAAGCCTGTGTTTGCACTTGTTTCTTGCCTGTCCTGTTACTAGTCTAGTCCAGGTACATATTTGCTTTATCCAGGACTCTTTCTAACCTTCTGAGCCCCAAGCCTTTCTGTGTTGGAGGGAAGCCTTCTAGCTTATCAGTGGGAGTGGTAAGCATTAGGTAGCCTGTCTACCACAAGAGGAGTGGTTCTTGGCCCAGAAATTGTAGTTTATTGACTATTTGGACAGTTTGTCCATCTCTTTCAACTTTCTGGTTTAAAAGACCACATCTGCGCTTGTTTCCCATCTTTCCTGTAACTAACCTACTGGGAAGCACTAGAAAGCTTTAAACTGATACAAGCCTTCTAGCTTAGAAGAGAGACTTTGGAGTGATTAAGTATCCGTTTTCTGTACTTTCTTGATGTACTTAACTGTTTTCCGCCTAAATGCCGATTTCAAAAGCTTTTTTTTTTCACATATTGTACTTATTTGACTACCTGCACTTTTAAAAAGTCTTTTTTTTTGTTTAAAAAAACCCACCCAGTTTGGGTTTGCGAAAGGCCGATCTTGTCTCCTGAATCTGATTGACTTCTTTGAATCAGTCTCCAGAGCCGTGGACGAGGGTAAGGCAGTCCACACAGCCTGTCTGGACCTCGCCAAGGCCTTTGACACCATCTTCCACTCTGAAATCATAGATAAATTTACTAAGCTGGGCATTAATCCCTATGTCACTCGATGAGTTGCCAACTGGCTTACTGACAGAACCCACATTGTATAAGTAGCTGACTCCAAATCCAGCTCCAGACAAGTGACAAGTGGAGTACCTCAGGGTTCAGTCCTGGGACCACTCTTATTTGGCATCTACTTCTCTGAAGTATGGGCCAATACTAAGGGACTCTGGCTAACAGTTCACAGATGACTGCAAACTGGGAGCCATTATTGAATCTCCAAATGATGTGGATACTCTACAAAAGGGCCTTACAGAAACAGATTCTTGGTGCCAGAGCCATGGGCTCAAGCTCAATGCCAAGAAATGTATAGTTATCCCCTTTAGGAAAAAACATGTACCCATGAATTACCACATAGGTGGCAGTACACTAAACACCGAAAGTGTGATAAGAGACTTGGGGACACAGGTGGACAGTGGTCTCACCTTCAATAACCACATCGTCACACCAGTCAGGAAATCCTTGTATGTGGCATCATCATCATCACTAATGGCTTTTCATCCAGAAAAAAGGAGGTCATTGTCCCACTGTACTCATCCCTCATTAGACCCATTATAGAATACAATGCCTCATTTGGTATGTACCTCTCAAGACACCTGCAACAACTGGAAAGGCCGCAGAAATACCTCACTAAAAGAATCACAGGCCTAAAGCAGATGCCCTATGTTGACTGCCTTAAAAAACTCCATCTATACTCTGTCGCATATCGTCTACTCAGAGGCGATCTCTGATTAACATACAAGGCCATGTCAAACCCAGAGCTGTTGGACATGCTGCACTTAAAAAAAATCCCAATCCCTCAGAGCCATACGCTCCAGGAATCTAAACCTTGTCATCACAATAAACAAGACATGCTGGAGGGATAGGTTCCTGACCCAGAGACTCCCCAGACTCTAGAATAGACTGCCCATACATGTCAAGCAGAGTGCCTCTTATGGCCCTCTTCAAAAGGAAACTTGACGATTAGATGGGAGAAAGGAAATTCACCCCGGGGATCACGTCAGTCGCCCTGCTAGACTGGGGTCCAGGGAAGTAAATAGTGTGGGAAGAAATAGCCAGGGAATTGTTATTGGTAAGCTTGTGTATGCCCTAGGGCCGATAGCCTAGTACCAACCTATGAACCTATAAATAATTTGTTTAACTGTTGTAGGCTACACACTAAAGTGCGAAACCCTTTTCTGAAAGTTTGTAGTCGTTTAAAGCTGTTTTAAGTGTATTTCTTTACTGTTTTTGCCTTATCTTTTCAAAAAAACAAAAAAAAATCCTTGTTTCCTGCCTTTCTAAGCTAGTATAGTCCAGTTTTCAGGCTAGTGCTGAATTCAGGGCTGTGTTACAAGTTTCTGAGTTGCCCATACCTTACTTGGATAGAAGGAAGTTTCTCTGTTCACCTGTGATTGAGGGGAGCTTTGAGCAGCTTAGTTGTCCCTGGAGGAATGGTTCCAGCCCAGAAGTTAGTAGTTTATTGGCCATTTTGGGCTAATTTCTATCTCATTCATTTCTCTACTATAAAAACCGCGTTTGCACAGTTTTGTGCACTGGGCAGTGCCGGTTAGCTAGGGTTAAATTATTCCTGGCTCCACTAAGTCTCCTCTTCAGTTTTTCCCTTGAAACTAGTCTAACTCTCAACCTAAGCACTCAAAAAGCATCCTACAGCCCAGCACTTGCTCAGACCTAATAGCAAGCACTAATATACCCTGACACTTCATTGCCCAGCAGGGCAAGGCTGTTTATTCACCCCTCACCAACCAAGAGACTAAGCAGCTCACCCTAAATTTAGGCATGACCAAAGGGAAACTTCAGGTGTACTCTCCAGTCCAGCTGGTGAATATGGGTATCCTGAGTCAGTGTTACACCTGCCTCATGTACACAGACAACCCTCTCCTCCTACCACAAAACACTAACATATGCAAGAGATGCAATTATACAGCCAAACTGGAGGCTAAGTTGTCTTCATCAAAGACTGGAACAGACAGTCAAGAGGAGAAGGTTAACACTTCCACCACATCTTCATCCACACATAAACCTACTAAACCAGCACTAGCAAATAATTCACATAAATACACAAAATCATACTTGCAGGCTCTAAATAAAAACCTGCAAAAGCAACAGAAACCTCCAAAGCAGACACCCAAACAACCTGCAATTCCCGTCACAAACCAGACAACACATTAAACACAAAATCAGTGTGCCGCACATTCACAGCCCTTAAGGCGAAATAACATACCTAACACACTAGTAATAGGTGACTCTATAGTTGGGCACACTGACGTCCCATTCACTAGGCTGGACAAGCAGAAGGTTACTGTTAGCTGCCTGTTGGGAGACAGAAACCGCCACATAACACAAGCACTCAGGTCACTCCAGAACAAGTACAAATATGACTCTTGTCATTGTTCATGTTGGTGTGAATGACCTGAGACATACCTCCCTGGACTACATGAAAAGAGACATGGAAGAGCTCTCTGATCATGTAGCCCAGGCTGGTATGACCCTAACCCTGAGTAGCATCCTGCCCTCGCCAAGAATGATACCTCAGTATAAAGAAAAAATTATCAATTTCAACAATTGTCTAAGCTTCTGGTGCCATTCAAAGGGGATCCAGTGTTTGTCAGCCTGGGACGACATGCTCTACAAGCCGCGTTGCTTCGCAAGAGATGGCTTGCACCTGTCACCCCTAGGCTTTTGAATACTGGCCAAGTCTCTTGCTGCCCCCATAGTGCCTTTTTTAGGCAAGGCTCAAAAGTCAAACCCACCTCCGTAAACAGCACAATTAACAAAAAAACTGAGGGTTATGCTACTCAGCACCAGGAGTTTAAATCTCAAAATAGATGTACTCGAAGCACTCCTCAGTATGGAGAATGTCAATATCTGTGCAGTAAGTGAAACCTGGTTCAAGGCTCCAGACAGCACCCAAGCACTACTGGGCTACAACTCGTACCACACGTTTCGGCCACAGAGCACGAACCGAAACACAAAAGGAGGGGGTGTATCCATATTCATAAAGGATACCTACACCTCCAGGTTAGTGGCGCAGCGTGATACCTCTGAGATCATCCATGTGTAACTAACATTGGGCAAATTTACAATGCAAATTGTGGCCTGCTACAGACCACCTCCATGACCCAGGGCCACCACTCCACCTTTCTGGAGACACTGGAAAACATTGAAGGTCCTACCGAACACTCTGATATTGGGCGATTTCAATTACCCTACCATTAACTGGGAAAAATACTCGAGTACAAACTCCCAGGCCCAGCGCTTCTTGGAATTCATCAAATCAAACGCCCTGGATCAGCTGGTAAACTCCCCTACCAGAGGTGAAAACATATTGGACCTGGTCATCACAAATATGCAATATGACCCACACCTGTGTATGGCAATATTGAAAGAATGCAGCATGCAGTGCTGGTGCCCCATGCAGGTTTGTCCCTAGCTGTAAGTAGCACCCTGCCAGCATCCACACCACCTGATCAATACTGATGAAAAGTATTGGCATGAACACCTACCCTGTCACCCCAGGGGAATATACTGTATGGCAGTCTGGGACTGTAGGACTGACTGAATGCAACGGCCTGCTACAGCTGGCCTGCATCACCACCAAATGGCCTACAGGTAAAAAACGCACTCTCCAAAGCTAAGAATACAGCATCCATGGGACCAGATGACATCCCGGGCTGTGTACTACATGAACTACAATATGAACTAGCACCTCACCTAAGTGTCATGTTTAATCATAGCCTCACCTCAGGTTTCGTGCCCACTGAGTGGCGCACAGCTGCAGTTATCCCACTTCACAAGGGGAGATCCACCTTGGATCCCGGAAACTACTGTCCCATCAGTCTGACAAGCCTTATCTGCAAGGCCATGGAGCGTATTATCATGGAACTTATAAACAAAGACATTGGTAAACTTCAAACACTGGACCCCACCCAGTTTGGGTTCGTGAAGGGCCGATCTTGTCTCCTGAACTTGATTGACTTCTTCGAATCAGTCTCCAGAGCCATGGACAAGGGAAAGGTGGTCCACACTGCCTATCGAGACCTTGCCAAGGCCTTTGACACCATCCCCCACTCTGGAATCATAGATAAACTTACTAAGCTGGGCATTAATCCCTACGTCACCCAATGGGTTGCTAACTGGCTTACTGATAGAACCCACACTGTAAAAGTAGCCGACTCCAAATCCAGCTCCAGACAAGTGACAAGTGGAGTACCTCAGGGTTCAGTCCTGGGACCGCTCTTGTTTGGCATCTACTTCTCTGAAGTACAGGCCAACACTAAGGGACTCTGGATAACAAAGTTTGCAGATGACTGCAAACTGGGAGCCATTATTGAATCCCCAAATGATGTGGATACTCTACAAAAGGGCCTTACAGAAACAGATGCTTGGTGCAAGAGCCATGGGCTCAAGCTCAATGCCAAGAAACGTATAGTTATCCCCTTTGGGAAAAAACATGTATCCGTGAATTGTCATATAGGTGGCAGTACACTAAACACCAAAAGTTTGATAAGAGACTTAGGGGCACAGGTGGACAGTGGTCTCACCTTCGATAACCACATCGCCACAACAGTCAGGAAATCCTTCTATGTGGCACATCTCATCACTAAGGGCTTTTCATCCAGAAAAAAGGAGGTCATTGTCCCACTGTACTCATCCCTCATTAGACCCATTATAGAATACAATTCCCCGTTTGGTATGTACCTCTCAAGACATCTGCAACAACTGGAAAGGCCACAGAAATACCTCACTAAAAGAATCACAGGCCTCAAGCGGATGCCCTACGCTGACCGCCTTAAAAAACTCCAGCTATACTCTGTCGCATATCATCTACTCAGAGATGATCTTTGCTTAACATACAAGGCCATGTCAAACCCAGAGCTGTTGGACATGCTACACTTAAAGAAATCCCAATCCCTCAGAGCCACACACTCCAGGGATCTAAACCTTGTCATCACAATAAACAAAACATGCTGGAAGGATAGGTTGCTGACCCAGAGACTCCCCAGACTCTGGAATAGATTGCCCATACATGTCAAGCAGAGTGCCTCTTTGGTCCGCTTCAAAAGGAACCTTGACAATTGGATGGGAGAAAGGAAATTTACCCCGGGGATCACGTCAGTCGCCCTGCTAGACAGGGGTCCAGGGAAGTAAATAGTGTGGGAAGAAATAGCCAGGGAATTGTTATGGCTAGGCTTGTATAGGCCCTAGGGCTGATAGCCTAGTACCAACCTATGAACCAGTGTCTCACCCATACTGTTAATCTGTGTTATGTCCTGGACACCCAAATAACAACATAACACACCCCACATAAGCCATATGCAAGGCCATGTGGACAAACAACAGTAACATATCAATCCTGTCCCACTGCATGAACTGTGAACCAACACCAAAACACAGCTGTGATGAGGTGGTAACTGCAGGGAAAGTGTCAGAGAATGTATGCATAATGTATGGAAGAGGATAGAATAATGGGGGGAGCATGGAATGTGCAAGGTCCGACACAGCTGTGTGCACATACTATCCCTGGCTGCAAACTCAAAAATGGGTGGCTACAAACCCACCTGTACACCACAATAGGGATAATGTCCTGACTTATGAACCCTGCGTCTGGGTAACCTGTGTGAATCTGTACAGCTGTGAGGTATCGGTACAGCAGGATAAGGCCATACTGTCATGTCGATGGATGTACAGGTATGGGATCCTCTGCCAGCTCTATACCAAGGTGTTGAACTGGATACACAGACCCAGCAGCAAGTGTCTGCAGCCCCCCCCTCCAGAATGGCATAACTTGCCACGAATATGTAGGCGTTTGACCACAATACTGGACACAGCTGCATTCACCCTGTGTTCTCCAGGACATCACTGTGAGCAAAATTGTCCGCCTGATAGTAAATGAGGACTTAAACATCACAGTGTATTAACAGTACACAATATCTCTGCTAACACCAGTACCATGTAGTAGAATCAGCACAGACACAGTCCTCTACAGTACACAGTATCCCTTGCACAGTTTGAACCCATATTGCTAACTGATCTACAGATATCCTGCTGAAACAGTTTGCTACCTGCAGGTGTAGAACACAAAGGTCTGCACTGGAGTACAAACTACCTGGAATGGATCCACACATGAAATACAGAAGGGCATACTGGGCATGCCCACACACTTAAATGAAGGTAATGTCAGAGAAAGGAAGGCAATGTCAGACAACATACTGAAAGGTCATAATGGGCATGCTCACACACTTAAACAAATGAAACCCATGTCATGTCTGCCAACAACAGTCGTCCATACATATCTGACAGTTGCAGATGTTAATGCATACAATCCTCAGTATGCACCAGTCATGCTCTGCACACACATTGGATAGGAATACACACATATATCCAAGGACAACACACTATAATATGCCAGAAGTACACAAACATAGATGTGTGGAGCAGAGTGACAGTGACAAAGAGCATTCCATCATGAGGCCTGTCCCGCCCAGCACACAGCCAAATGGCTACAAGCACATGATGTGTAAATGTCACTCACTGTAGAAATTAGTCACTGGTATCCGTCAGCATTATAGACTATGTGGTGCAAGTGCTAGCTGTGCAACATGACTGTACAAGGCAGTAGTCATCTAGCAGTTGTATACATGTACCTGCGGAATATAAACCTGCATGTGTCTGAGTGTGGTGTGTCTACCTCTAGATGAATGGGTTATGACCCATGTGCACACACTGCCCTCCCCATACCCCTAATATGACAAGCCTGCTGATGTCATTCACTTTGATATGCACCTTTGTGAAAGGAGTAGCTCAGTAATCTCTGTGGCGTGTCCTATAACTGCGTAATGCTGTAGTGTGATAAACTAATTAGGTAGGAGTTCTAATCACAGACATGGCAACTGTGTGTGTGTGTGTGTGTGTGTGTGTGTGTGTGTGTGTGTGTGTGTGTGTGTGTGTGTGTGTGTCTGTGTAGGGAGCAATGCTTTTTAGGCTAGTCACACTCACTACAATTCAAATGCCCTACGTTGGCAAGCTTGCTGATGTCATTCACTGTAAAATACACCTTTGGTAAAGAGTAGCTTAGTAATCTCCGTGGCTCGTCCTATAACTGCGTAATGTGTGTGTGTGTGTGTGTGTCTGTGTGTGTCTCTCTGCCTGTGTAGGGAGCAATGCTTTTTAGGCTAGTCACACTCACTACAGTTCAAATGCCCTACTTTGGCAATCCTGCTGATGTCATTCACTGTGAAATACACCTTGGGAAAGGAGTAGCCCAGTACTCACCGTGGTGCGTCCAATAACAGCGTAATGCTGTAGTGTGATGTAGCACTTTGGTAGGAGTTCTGTTCCCACACATGGCAAGTGTGGATGTTTGTGTGTGCGTTCCTTTGTCTGTGTAGGGTGCAATGCTTTTGAGGCCATTCACAGTCACTACAACCTCCATTCACCTTTTTTGGCAAGCCTGCTGATGTCATACCCATTGAAATACACCTTTGGGGAAGGAGTACTCCAGTAATCTCCGTGGCACATCCTATAACTGCATAATGCTGTAGTGTAATAAACTAGTTAGGTAGGAGTTCTAATCCCAGACATGGCAATTGTGTGTGTGTGTCTATGTTTGTCATTCGTATCCTGTCTGGAGGTGGCTGTGAGTGTGTAACAACCGGACTAATGGCGGAGCGGGTTTTGCAAATTTCTTATATGGTGGCCCTATTATATGTCACAATGTCCGCTTTACAAGGATGACAGATGTGAAATAGCCGAGAGGCTGGGGTGGCAATCCATAACCCTACCTGTGACAGCAACACCTGGCGAACAAAGTTAGCAACCCTTGTATTACACAGAGAACACACTCAACCCATGTTGCATACACAAACACACTTGCCTAGGCAACAACTGATATGTTGGAAGTACCCTGCATAATGCCCACAGATAGTAACCATGGTGTGATTGCAGTGGACTACAGAGGGCATGGCACCCTGTCCATCAGTACAATAGGCACGTACATGCAGACAGTGTGCCTTCACTATGTTCCCCACTGGACGCCTGCAACACCTGTGGTGCCATCAAATGTGACCCACAAAGGACATACCATGCCTTAAACACATGCCCTGTATGGCCAGATGCCACTGACACCAGGGAATACCTGTATCATGCTATCAATGTAGATGGAGTGCTAGCCTGCTGTCCATTACCAGTTCTCGGCACATGAGGCCAGGACAGGCACATCTGATGATAACAGTCTGTGCACACAACATGGGCCAGGCACCCCAGGTACAGTTCCACATGTCACTGTACATGCATGTGGGACATGTACACATCTCAGACAGCATCCATGACATGGACTAAAGAACACATACATGGCAAACATTGCACAGCAATGGCCACACACAATAGTTACCCACGTGACTGGATGGTGACTACAGTACCCACCTGTGTGAGCTAATTCAGACACTACACCCCTGAGCCACACTGCAAACCAGTGTCATGTGGCCTGATGCCAAGGTATACCCTTCACCTAGCCTTGTATAACCTTCTGGCGCAATCAACCACTACACACCCGTGAAGCAGTGCATGCATGCATGTAAGTACTGTCATCCTATGTCTGTGTGTGTGGTGTATGATGCTTTCGACCACATTCACACTCACTACAACTCCCATTGGCATACTGACGTATGCTGTTTGCCAGACACCTTCACATACCCTTTGCCCATATAACCTTCGGATAATCCCTGCGCTGCATGTGATACCTGCACATTACTGTATTATGGCAAACTAACTAGTTAGGAAGTGTATTCCTGACCCTGCCAAGTGTGTCAATGTGTGTGAGTCCCTGAGAGAGTGTGGCTGTGTTGACGCTGACACCTGTTCATGTGGACAGGCACGTGTACTACACCTACTGGATCGCTACCATATCACTGTTGCAGATGTCACTCACTATCACATACATGTTTGGACCGCTCCTCAACATGTAAGCTATGTGGCGCATGCAGTAACTGCATAGACACGTGATAGCAATACATAGTCAGGGGTTTGAATCCCTGTACTGGTAGGTGTGTGACACAAAGATGCTTAGGTTTTACTCCCTGACTTACTTTGTCTCTGTCTGCCTCTCTCACTCCCTCTCTGGTGGATGTGTGGAACTACACATGCTTTCCTTAGGCAGCAGCTTGTATTTTGTAAGTGGTGCTCATGATCAGCTAATGGGCTCTGCACGAATTGCAGTCCTCCTCTAGCTGATTGCATGTGTAACAGCTGTGGTAACATTTCCATAGCCAATTGCATGGAAACACACTCCAATTTCTAGGAACATCATGTTGGTGTTGGGCCTTTTCATTCACTGTGAGTGGGACCTAGATCTGGTGTTTGACAAACAGCATCACAGATGGATTTGGGATTTACCTCTGACAACATTCACTGTGGAAACAGGCCAACACACAGGAGGAGGATGTGCCTGACATGACTACAGAATGTAAGTGTTGCTATTCTGCATTTGGAGTAATGTTGGTTTAACAGGGTGTGTGTGGATATGGCTGGACTGCATGTTTTAATACCTGTCAAGACAGTGCTATGTTTCTGTTGAAACCCCCATCTGTAAGGTCATCTGCAGACTGGGCAGTGTGTGATGCCTTCTGTTTCATGTGTTACTCACAGAACACCTATCTGAGAACTGCAGAAGCAGAATGTGAGGATTGCAGTCAGTACACAGTGACAGCCATCAGAGTTACTGACTTCATATCCCACATAGGACATATGTCACAACAAACCTTGTTACAACAGTAAATGTATGAGGTTATCACAGCAACATGTCAATATTGGCCCTGTGCTTGTGCCTCCAGCCACAACTCTGACAACCTTTGTACATATGTCATGCAGTAAGAGGTGCATATGTTCTGTACACCATTTTTTATTTACAGCATATCTGATAACAAGCCAGTGAGATATCAGACTGCTACACATGTTATGTATAGTAGGGGTTATATATGAGGACATAACCTGGGCATTCTGTGGTTGTGTGTACAGTTCTGAGGTTTGTGTACTTCTGGTGTTTGTCGACAGTGTGTGTATTGCGAATATGTACCTTGGCCTGTGTATAGACTGTGGTAGATATCATTGTTCTTGGTCCTGTTCTATCTGACGTTACATGCTGCTCCAGTGTATGGTACCCTATTGGCTTACATGTTTGTAGGGCAAAACACACACACACATGTCCCATACCACAGACAGGCATCGAACCACACTGTGTAGTGGCCCAGTATATGTAGGGTTATTGTGTGGGTGGCACATATGAGAATGGTGTTGATCAGATAGTCCATAAACTGTAATATTAAGCTAGATTACCATATGTGGCTGTGGCTGTGTTCACATTGGTTGTGGATGTTCATCGTGTTTCACTGTTGCAGTCATGACTGTAGGGTTCTCCCCTGCCGGCAGGCAGCCCTCGGTCGACAAGAATCACAAAGTCTGGGTCCGGCGTCGGCTGTTCAACCACACTCCTTGACGTCAGAGCGCCAGGAGTACAAAGCTGACAGCCAACGCCATCTTCTCCAGTCTTTCTTGCCGTGCGGAGATAGCAGTTCGCAAGTGCCGGTCGGCTGACTCCTGATTATTTTTTCCTGATATACTTTGGTCCGAAGATTTTCTTCTCCGCTCAAAACTAAGTACCCCGTTGGGGAAACTTTTTTCTTGCTCCACTCCGATGTCAGAAAAAGTTAATAATTGTATTTCATGTGGGAAGCAAATACCTCATAAGGATTTTCATTCTTACTGTATTCCTTGCTTAGGCCCTGACCACGACGTAGCTAGTTGTCGGTTTTGTGCTAGATTCAATCAACATACAATTAAGCGAAGGTACGATTTTGTTTTTCATTACTTCGGTAGGCGCTTTAACTACAAAATGTCGTCGGATATGGTTCCGGCTACCGGAGTTCACAAACGTCGCAAGGATAAAGACAGGCCTCCGAGGTCCAAATCTGATGATAGTGCACAAGTGGAGCCAGCTTCAGGTTCGGCCGTCGTCAGTGAGGCGCTTTTGCAGCCCCTGTCGTCGGCCATTTCAGAACCGACGGCCGAAACGGACTCTCATGAGGAGCCAACCAGGCCTTTAAATATTTCTGTTGCAGGACCTTCGGACAATGCTCCTTTGGATGGGTCCGGAGCCGCTGTGCAGGTACCGGCTTCCGAAGGGGTTTTCAGGCCTACTCAGCTTCTAATAAAGGCAAAGCCAAAGACAAAGGCAAAGACTCCTTCTAAATCAAAGACTACAACACAGGCCTCTTCTGAACCGGCTCCCAAGTCACAGAAACAGTTACTCAAGATGGCAGAGGATTTACTTACTATGATTAGGGTTCACATCCCCCTCCAGATAAAAGGCCAAGGCAGGATGTTTATTATGATTCCTCTGATCAGGCTTCTGTTTCCTCAGTTTCTTCTTCTGATCAGGAATATTCTTTCCCTCCTTATGAGGATTCTGATGCTGAAGAATCCATTCCTTCAGCTTCTCCCCGTGAGGATTTCTCTTTTGGGGAAACTTTGCATGAAATGAGGGAACATTTCCACTGGGAAGGACAGGAGTATTCGGAATCTAAGAAAAGACTGAGGGATTTTCTTCTTCTTCCCCAACATTAGACCCCTGGCTATTCCTCCTGTTTTGGATATTGCGGATGATGCCTTTTCAGAGGCTAACTTAACCCCTGACTCT
The DNA here is from genome assembly GCF_019279795.1 of Protopterus annectens. Lineage (NCBI taxonomy): Eukaryota > Metazoa > Chordata > Ceratodontiformes > Protopteridae > Protopterus > Protopterus annectens. The sequence continues at coordinate 1,719,648,283 of NC_056744.1, read as the reverse complement.
TTTCCTCCTGCTCCTGTTAAGCCTGATAGATATTACAGGGTTCCTGATTCCAATCAGTTTGTATACAAGAACCCTTTTGCTGACCCTGAAACCATTTCTCAGGGTCCTAAGGGAGTTAAGGCTGCTTCTGCCAAAAATCCCATTCCTACTGAAAAGGATTCTCGATCCTTAGAAAGATGGGGCAAAAAGGTGTACACTTCTGCTACTTTGTCCATTAGGGCTTTAAATTGTCAGTTTCATATGCTAAAATACCAGCAATTTCTCTTGTCTGTTTTAAAACAAAAGCTTACTTCCATTTCTGCCTGTGCAGATGATAAGGAATTACATGACTTATTGCATACCACTGAACAAGTTGGGAAGCATGGTTTACACTGTGGATTTGATGTCTTGGAGGCTTCTTGTAGGGCTGCGGCCTCTGGCACAGTCATTAGAAGGCATGCATGGCTAAAGGAACAAAATTTGCCTGAACAAGTAAAGGCTAAATTATTGGATGCTCCTGTTCAGCATAATGTTTTGTTTGGATCAAAAGCTGAAGAGGTGATTAAAAAGATGGAGGATAAGGCAAAATCCATGCAAACAGTTAAAAGATTTCTTACAAGTACAGCCACCTAGATTTAGCAGGAATTGGCCTTCAAAAAATTGGTCCTTTCCCACTTCAGACAGGCCTCAGAGGGGTAGATATAGACGCTTCTTATAGACCAAGACAGTGGACTGCTTCCACCCCTAGGGGAGGAGAGGACAGGTCACAAACTCAAAGGAAACAAACTCTATGACTCCCTCTGTTGGGCTACAGAAACTTCTTGCCTGGAAGCCCCTCTCGGAGGAAAACTCTCTTTTTTATCAAAATTGGACTCAAATAACCCAAGACAAGTGGGTTTTGGATGTGGTTTTAAGAGGTTACAAATTCCATTTTCATACCTTGCCAAGGCCAAGCAGATGGCCAGACCTTCCAAAACATCTATGGGCGGAGGCCTTAAACCAGGTGGAAGCTCTTTTGGCTATGAATGCCATAGAACTGGTTCCACTTTCAGAGATGGGAAAAGGTTTTTACTCAAGGCTCTTTCTAGTCCCAAGGAAGCAAAACTCATGGAGACCCATTCTGGATCTGTCGGTTTTGAACACCTTTCTAGAGATTCCAAAATTCAAGATGCTTACTCTACAGCAGCTACTTCCAATGCTGTCCAAAGATGCATGGATGGTAACTTTGGATTTAAAGGAGGCATATTTACACATTCACATCAGGCAGGATCGCAGAAAATACCTCAGGTTCAAGGCCGGATCGAGGCACTTTCAATTCTCTGCGCTGCCCTTTGGATTGTCTACTGCGCCCAGGGTCTTCACCAAATGCCTGGCTCCAGTAGTAGCTTACTGCAGACTCAAGGGAATTCAAATTTACCCTTATCTGGACGATTGTCTAATTCAGGCAGACAGCAAGGATGTTTTACTCCAGCATCTAGAATTTGTACAGAACCTCCTCAAGTTCCTGGGATTCTCTGTAAACATAAAAAAGTGAATTTTGACACCATCACAACAGATATCTTTTCTGGGTGCACTTCTAAACACCACAACCCAGATGGCATTTCTGACATCCGAAAAACAATTACAGCTGGCTTCAACTTTCAGAACCTTGGCAACTCTAGCTCAACTATCTTCAAGGAAATTCCTGCAGGCTTTGGGTTACATGGCCTCCTGCATCCTTCTCGTACCATATGCAAGACTACACATGAGGAAAATACAGTGGTACCTAAAAAGTGTATGGTCTCAGCATTGCCACAGTTTAGACATACTGATCTCCGTCCTTCCTTGCCTTCAAAAGGAATTTCTTTGGTGGTCCAGGGCATGTGCTCTAAACAAAGGGAAACCCTTCCGTCTGCCTCCCGCCACTCAGATTCTAACCACGGATGCCTCGGATTGTGCTTGGGGAGCCCATTTTCAGGGCAATTGTCTGCAGGGCCTTTGGACAAAGGATCAGAAGCACCTGCATATCAACTTAAAGGAAATGTTAGCCGTTCAGAAAGCTCTATTGGCCTTCAGGAATCTCTTACAACCAAGACAACTACTAATACGGATGGACAACACCACAGTTATGTGGTACATAAACAAGCAAGGGGGATCTCATTCCTACCCCCTTTGCAGACTAGCCATGGATCTATGGAACACAGCTCAAGCTTGCAATCTGGATCTTCAAGCTCAGTTTCTACCAGGGAAACAAAACTTCCTGGCAGACAGTCTGAGCAGAAACCTTTCGGATCCACACGAGTGGATGCTGGACACCAAAATATTCAGGATGATAACAGCAGTCTGGGGATGTCCTCACATAGACTTCTTTGCATCCCATCTCAATCATCAACTACAGAATTTTTGCACCAGGACTTTCCACAGAGAAGCTTGGAAAGTGGATGCCCTGTTATTCAGTTGGAGGAACCTCTCGGGATATGCCTTTCCACCTCTTCCTCTTCTTCCACGGGTTTTATTGAAGATAAAACAGGACAAGCCCAAGATGATAATCTTGCTGGCTCCAAATTGGCCTCGGCAGTTTTGGTATCCAACTCTAAAAAACCTATGTCTGGAGCCCCCTTGGGTTTTACCGCAGTCTCCGAACCTTCTGTCCCAACATCAGGGTCAGGTCCTACACTCTCATGTCAGAACTCTCAGCCTAGCGGCCTGGTTAATCCAGGGCCTTTGATTTCTTCTTCTTCTTTCCTACCCAAGCAGGTTATGGATGTCAATTTAGAAGCCAGACGTCCTAGCACTAGGAAATCGTATGCAGGAAAATGGAAAAGATTTTGTTCCTGGATGCAGGCTCAGGATTCTGATCCTCTTCTTCCTAACATTACTTTAATTTTACTTTACCTGACAGATCTCTTACATAAGGGTCTCTCTTTCTCTTCCATTAAGATACATGCCTCTGCTATTTCTGCTCATTATAATACAGACCCTCCCATCTTTTCCCACCAGCTCATGAGACAGTTTCTCAGAGGAGCTAAGAACTTAAGACCTCCTAGATCTCCTCCCATTCCTGCTTGGGATCTCAACTATGTTTTGGAAAAACTAACCTTGCCTCCTTTTGAGCCTGCTACCTCTTCTGACATCAAGTTTTTATCTTGGAAGACAGCTATCCTGTTAGCCCTAACCTCTGCCAGGAGAGTTTCAGAGTTACAAGCTCTTATGGCTGTGGAACCTTATATTATTTTTCATCAAGACAGGGTATCTTTGAGGACTAATCCTAACTTCATGCCTAAGGTGGTTTCCAAAGTGGCTTTAAATCAAACTATCCACTTGTCAACCTTTTTCCCCACTCCTCAAAATAAAGGGGAAAGGATCTTACATTCCTTGGATGTACACAGACAACTACGTTTTTACCTGAACAGAACCAAGGACATCAGAAAATCAGAACAATTGTTTATTTCTTATGCTTCAAGTTCCCAAGGTAAAGCTATTTCTAAACAGACCATTTCTAAATGGATTGCTCATGGAATCAGATTTTGTTATTCACACCATGGAAAGCAAATCCCAGGGAGTATACAGACTCATTCCACCAGAGCTGCTGCCACTTCTGCGGCCTTCCTCAGGGGAGTTCCTACCAAAGACATTTTGGAAGCTGCAACTTGGAGTTCAGTGCATACTTTTTCTAAGCACTACAATCTACCTCTCTACTCTAAGTCTAGGGCAGGCTTTGCCTCTGCAGTCTTGCAGGGCCTTTTAGCCGCCCCTTCTTCTTTATGACCACCTCCCTTTCTTTCAGCTTTGGGATTCTACCCTACAGTCATGACTGCAACAGTGAAACACGATGAACATAGTACAGTTGTATACACCTACCATAAATGTAGATGTTCGAGTGTCTTCACTGTTGCAGTCGGGGTTTCCCTCCTGTCCCCTCTTATTTTTACTTTTGTGTATTTCCTTTTTTCACCATTCTTCTGAGGTGTATTTGCAATGGTTATGGGACCTTTTTCATTTTGGGACTCCTGACATCTGGGGCAAGAAAAACTGGAGAAGATGGCGTCGGCTGTCAGCTTTGTACTCCTGGCGCTCTGACGTCAAGGAGCGTGGTTGAACAGCCGACGCCGGACCCAGACTTTGGGATTCTGGCTGACCGAGGGCTGCCTGCCGGCAGGGGAGAACCCTACAGTCATGACTGCAACAGTGAAGACACTCTAACATCTACATTTATGGTAGGTGTACACAACTGTACTTTATGCACTTTCACACAGGTGTCTGTTACTCTGTGCTTTGACATGCCTGTAGAGCCTGCTATATTTGCAGGTACATGTATATTCCCCCATATGACATGTAGGCCAGGGTTGTGGCAGTCTGCCTGTAGCTTGCACAGTGCTATGCTACATGCCTAGCAGTTTAGGGTACTTACCCAGTGTGTTATATCCTGATATTTGCCAGATGTATTGCTGCCAGGCCACCATAACTGTCATATATATCTGACAAAGCAGCGGGATGCTGTACAGATGTATGTTACTAACTAGTGGGTAGTATGTGGCCATGTGACCTCTGCACCAGCGGTTATGTGTCAGGACAGACAGGAGTGTGTGAATGCATAATCTATGGGGGTATATGTATTCCAGTATTTACGTGATATACCCATCTACATGGCTGTTAACATCCACATTGTCAGGCTTGGTCCACATGTCTAGCACTAAGGGGTTGTCCACAGTCATTGGCCATATCTCTGCTGTAGTCCACAGGATCATTACTGTGCTAGCAGTGGTACTGTACTATGATGTCCTCAGGATGTCTGTCAGTAGCTAATGGCACACATGTTAAAAGCAGATGTGACCTCCCACACACGTCTGTTAAGACAACCCCTATTACAGTAGCAACAGTCTACATATATACCTACAATACATACCTGACATCCCCATGCACTAAGAGGTTGGGACTATTGGGGCTAAGGTAGGACTCCACTCCATGTTCTGGAGATATAGTGAACATATATGTATATGTAATTTTCCATACATCTTTATAGATATATACATAACATACATAGATGGATATATATAATATATATATATATATATATATATATATATATATATATATATATATATATATATATATATATATATATATAAACAAATTATATACATATACACAACAATATATGTCTACACATATACAGATATAGATACATATGCACATATATTTATGGATATCTACATATATATTGACAGTAATAGGCGTATTGGAATAGATATGTATGTACATATAGAGATGTACGTATATATCTACATAAATAGGCATGTCTGTACACATAGGATGTGCATACATATATAGCTCTATATATATATATATATATATATATGTATATGTATATACACACACACACACACACACACATGAAACGGGATCTACACATGGCCATATATCTGATGCACTATACAGATGTGTATACAGACATATGTATGAATATACATGTGTATGTAAATGTAGACATATATCAACATATGTATATGTCTATATCCATATCTATCCCTGTCATGTGTAAACATCACGGTTGTGTATACCTTCCCAGATGTATCTGACCATATGTATCTGATATGTGTACATTTTGATTAAACAAACATTTGTGATGCAACAGTTATATTAATAACAAGTACTACACAATTGTGGAAGTAAAGGCAATTGTTCATTACTAATCAGTATGTGTATTGATAGATATAATGGAAAATCAACAGCTGTCTTCACAGTGTTCATGGCATAGTGGTTATGTGTTGTGACTATAGTGTACACGGTCCTGGGTTCAAGACCTGCAAGGGCTGTTCATTTTATTGCTGGACAAAACAAGGGCTGTCAGATACGGAGTGGTTAAGGCAGTTTTGAGCAGCTTTGTGTGTTTGTGCTGATTTGCGTGAAGCTAAGTGGTGCTAAGCTACGGGTAAATGTAAGGGCAATTACACAGTGTAGGCTTTGCTTACCAGTGAGCAAATCAGCTTAGCTGTTGTATTGGAGCACTGTTGATACCTGCTAAGCATGGCTTAGCCCTGGTAACCAGTTCACAGCACCCAGTCCGATAACAAGTAATGACATCTGTAATAAGTGCATGTAATGCCATGTACAATACATGCGCCTATGTGCTGTCATTACAGTAGCAAGGGGTGTTCATGTCATGTCTGGGATACACAAGTATATGAGGCCTGTACAGCACTGTTATCCATGTGAATGTGTTACATACAGGGGTAGTAGCCCATGGTACATGCTGTCACACTGGCATTAGTGTATCATGGCAGTACTACTGTTGACCGTGCTTTCCTAGGCAAAAGTAGAGTGCTAAATGTAGGCACACCTGCATGCATAGCTGGACTCTGAGGTCTCCCTGTTGTATCCCTGGTGTGTGAGCTATGTCACAGTATATAACCCCTACTGGATAATTATCCAACATGTGGAATCTAACTGTAGACTACCGTCTGTACAGCACATGTTAGTGAGGTCTTCTAACTTGTAATTATGGCATACAAATTGTCAGATGTCTATCTATCAACACATTCATCCTACTGCATAGCTACATTCCAAGCTGATGACTGTCAGTCCATGTACAGATGTGCATATATCAGGTATCCAGCTGGGATATGTACAGGCAACCTATGCTTGATTGACACTGACATGTCTGCCCAGCTGTGTACAAACTGACACATATAGGAGACAACACTCTGTACTCACCACATGCCACGGGTACCTCCACTACACTACCACAGTCAACAATACATGCTTGGGTACGGGTCTACATCACAGACACTAACCATGTGTTGTAACACATGTTGCATACATGTCACCTTGATCACCTCAGTGGCCATGTGCAGGATGCACCCAGCGGATTGGTTGATGCATGTCACTCTCACCCTGAGGGTCACCACAGTGGTGTCTGTTGATAGATTGCCTGCTGCCACATGGCAGGTAGCAGGATACCACTGTACACACATCCCCTACACAAACTATCTCTCCATGAACAATAGCTAGGTACACAGCTATTACCACATGCAGCGATGCACCCCAGTACTGACACATGTGCACTAAGTATAGCAGTGTCTGTGTGTTAGCACACCTATACTTGGGAATTCCATGAGGGCCTTCACAACCACCGCAACACCCATTGCCATAGTCAGTTATGGCTGCTGCTGTATGGGACATTACATGTACCCTGTTACGCACCTCACCCTACTGGCTACATGAGCCTTGCAGTACCAGCACAACAGTGTTGTACAAATAGGTCAATAGGCATGGGATACCCATTGAGTAATGGCATGTGTGTGTATGTGTGCATGTCCATATGTCTGTAGGATCCATCATTCCAAGGCCACATACTCCTATTACAAGACCCATTGCCACACAGTAGTACAGATAGTGTTGTTGCTGCCCATAGGTGGGCATGACAGTGCAACACCCTACTATGCCTGTGGCATGTGCATTAGATGCATATCCCTGTAGTACCACTGTTGGGATATACAATGGAGTGTATCACAGTTGTGGGCAATGTGTGAAGGTGGGTGCGTCAGAGTGTCATCATGGGTTTCAGGGAGTACAATATCCACTGGGGGATGTGGGTGCTGTGTACAAAGTCAGTACACCATGGTACACACGGTATATGTCCCAAGTACCACTTTATGGTTACCACTGTCACCATCAACCATACAGGTAACTGATACCAAAATCCAGCCCAGTTATGCATGTGCTGTGTGCAGCCTACCTGTAACACATTGGACACACGGTCAAGTTAGTTAGCAGTGATAGGCCCAGGTCTCTTGGATGTGTGTCTGCCTGTTATGTGTCTGTTAATGTGTATATGAAGGTATGTCACACTATGTGTTGTCCATATACACCCATTACATCCCCCCATTAGTATACTGTACATCTCTGGGGATGTTCTGCATTTAACATGTAACCTGGACAACACCTCACCCTAAACACTGTATGGTGTGTGCAATGAAAGCCACACACTTCAGTAGCACTACATACCTAGGTAGGGGTCTAGTCCCAGTGTTGCCATGTAAGACTGTGCATGTATGTGGATGGGTCTACATCAGGTTGCAGAGTATACACATCCCAGTGGGTTACCTGTCCATGTGGCACAGGCAATAACTGTTATACAAACCTGTGACATGTTCAACTGTACCCCAGCTATGTCACAGCCATGGTGTCACCACAGTGCCATACCCCTTGTGAAATATGACTGCAGACCATCCTCATGCTGACACATGTACACCTACAACACAAATGGATAACATTATGGAGACCACAATCAACCAGTGTTACTAACAACTATAATGCATCATTGCTGGATGGCTACACTACCTGACATGTATGCATTAAACTTTACACTTGACAACATGTTACACTGCAGTACTTTGGTACACTGTAGTACAGTCACCATGTATATCAGAACCATTGTAGCCTTACCCTGCATCGATGTTATGGATGACAGGGATGTGGCACAGGTATCACACAGGGTGTGTTGTTGATTTGACAGAGGCCGAGGGTGGGCCATACATTTGACACCATGTATGTGGGTGAGGGGTGTAATGAGGTGAACTGGGCATGGTGATGTGTGTGTAGGTATGGGGTTACCCTAGGTGTGTTCGTATAGTGTGTGGGTATGAATGCGCACACAGTTCTGCTATGTGGCTGCCCTACACAGGTGTTTTTGGACAGCTGCAGACCATGTGAACTGTGCCTGCCAGGGGTTCCATTGACACCTCCAGGTACAGGCCTCGATGTGCTACTCCCCCAGATGACAGATGTCCGCTGGAACCAGGTCCCTCCTGGGACTGGCAAGGACCACGTGCTCATGGCCTGTTGTGGTGTGGTCCCACAGTGCCAGGCTAGTACTGCCACTATGGGAGCCCCTTGGTGTCCTTGCACGTCCACGTTGACTGCCAGCTGTTGGTGTTGCTGGTCTGTGTCCACATGGCCATCACCACACTCCCACCACACATTCAAGCATGGACAAACCGTGGTGGATGAGGGCCATTATCTCACCAGACCTTCTATCCATGAGCTCGGTATAAGCACGGATGGCACCAGACAGTTCACGAAAGTTGTTGCTTGCAGATGTGAGAGCAGTCATCTGAAGCTTCAGGCCCTGTTTGGTGTAATGTTCCATACATACGGGCCTGCGCCTCCATGACAGTCTGAAACATGCACATGGTGGTACCAGTTGTGGCGCATCTGCCAGGGCATGATGACCAGCAGCCCTACTACGAGCACCCCGGGACATCTGCCTCTGTGGTGCCCTGCCGGACATCCAGCTATGACTACTGTGACCAGACACATTAGGCATGGTTACCACATTCTCCTGTACACTGCCACCAAACGCCAGCTGTCCCTTTGCCATGGCCACTGGTGATGGGGTATGTATAGGCACTGAAACTGTGTGCAGGGTTGGGGTAGCGAAAAGGGGGATGTCAAATGATGGCGCAGTTTCGGCCCCTGACAACCCAAGCTGTGCCTCAACAGTACTATCAACATCTTCGGTGTCTGTATGGACACCAACATCAGATTGCATGCAGGAGGGACTCTGACCCACCTTGCCACCAGTGGGGGAAAACATTGAATGCACTTTAAGACCTGTACAGTATTGCATAACAGTGTACACACACACACACACACACACACACACACACACACACACACACACACACACACACCACCTTAATAACTACCTGTCTGTGACTTTACAGACAGTCCCACATTTATTCCTATGTGTTCACCATCCTGCATCACACTTGGTAACATACACTCATTAATACCACTCATTAGCGTATCATTCCTCTAAATGCCTAGACAAGTGATCACAACACAAGACCTATTGCTCCATTACCTCCCTGACCTGAGTGGAGTGGCTTTACATGGCCTCACTGCTGTCATTCAGTGTTCACCCTGTGTATGTCCGGACATCATGAGCATGGCCCCTATATGTGAGGGGCTACTATGTTTACTCCATAATATCACACACTGGAATGTCCTGTGTAAGAATTGCTCAATACATGCCAGATATGCTGTTCAATCAACCTATCATGTGACAGCTGTAATATACGGATACACTCCCTGGTGTAGACCAGTAATTCCCCAATGCATCTGTAGTGCTGCATACGTGGCTTGTCAGCCACCTCTCTGCTGAATCCGATATTAAGGGTATACCTGGTGTCTACCTTCCCTCCCAATGCATGTTCCATGCTACAGACCTTATTATACTATCAGCTGTCCTGTGATTACATATGTGACAAGTATTCCTGGTGTGTCATTTGTCAGTCCATGTCCATGTACTGCACGATCCCAAAGGGAGGTACTGCTGTATTAACAACACAATCACACATGCATACATGGATACCCATACAAACACACACACATGCACACATGCATTCTACATGCATCACCCTCTCTGCACATCACCAGAGTGACCCCACAGACATAATAACCACCCACCAACACACACACACACACACACACATACAGGTGAGGTTGCATAATGATAGTACACACAGTCCTCCTGTTACCCATCTGTCAACATGCATAACATATGGTACACAGCAGCATGCAGTGCAACTATAGTTAATCCATGCTAGCAACAGTATCCATGTGTGTGATGCATGTGGTGTGTTAGTAGGTGATGCCCCTTCCCCTGGTTACCACTGCACCCATGTACATAGTATTGCTGTGCACCTGTTCTGCACCCTGTCATGTGCTGTGCACCTCACCTCACAGTTATACAACCCATTGCCGAATGTGTAGTACTGTGTCAGTTATTTCAGCTCTAATGCTCACAGCCCCTATGTTTTCCAGCAACACATACCTGGGGTGATATGTGGACAGATGTAATTTGTGAATGCCTGATGTCTGGTTTACAGATCTCAACATCAGTGGAACATGTATGACCAATCCAGTATTATTACACTGACAACCGTCAGACCATACCATAGCTATGGAGAGTGCACCCTTCCTTGATCCACCATGGGGCCACATCACCACATATATTAACAGTATATGAGCCCGCTATGTGACATATGTCCTGTACATTCACATGCAGTGTCTACGGAATGTGTTAGGTGTGCGGCTGCTGACCGCGATGCATACACTCCGTGTGTGCATATGTGTGCACACTCTTATCATGACAGTTTGTTGCACTTATTGTTATGTGTACTACAGCAGTCACTACTCCTGGCAGGGGTACACTAGCATGGGCCATCTGCATTTGCCAGTGTATGTTCAGTCTGCCCTACACATGTCCCCCAACTCTGCATGACTGCAAGGTCTACTCATGTGCACATCCCTTGGTGTCACTATTGCTGTGGGGGTAGGGTTATGTCTGAAACAGTCCCTGAACGTGACTGTGTGCAGATACAGCCATTATTAGCATCCTTAGGATCCCTGCTGCAGTGCACTGGTGTGTCATGCTTACACCCTCTCCCCACCTTCAGCTTCTTTGCAGATGCTTGACAAGTAAGGCCTACACATGTCAGTTTGCAGTGCCCCATACAGTGAACACCACATGTTACAGCCTAGCCCCAGCTGATAATGTGGACTACAGTAATGCATTATGCCATAGTGTAACTCTGCAACAGTTGCCATTGTCCTACAGGTATATACAATGTTGTTGCACTGTATACGGGTGATGTTTCAAACATGTCCCTACTGTAGGCCATGTCTCCCACCATGATGTTACTCCCTGTGGACACATTCCGCAATGACAGAATGTTAGTTATCTTGCAGGTGTCTGACAAACCCTTCCTATACCCCATCATGGTTACCACTGTGATGCCGTGCATTTAACCGCAACAATACATGCACATGTATAGCATGCATTATGAGTAGGTGTGCTAGATGTGTGCATGGAATATACCATAGCCATTACATGCCCGGTGTATTGGCAAGCATCAGCATAAACCATACTCACCAGCTACAGGCAGCTGCCTTGGTGGTATACCGGAGGGACCTACGTAAGAGGGTGAGAGATGCAATGTCAGTGGCCACACCTGTGGCATTGCTACAGGGTGGGTGCAACATTACAATGCATCAACAGTACATGTCCACAATACTACCACATATGCACATCTGTTTATCACTACTATGCAGCAACAAGCTATATGTATGACATGTCAGATATGCATGATCTACCTGTACAGATGCGGATGTATATGCAACAGTAGTCTACTGATGTGCCCTGTGGCTTTACCTGCACGCTTCTCAGCCGGTGTGTGAGCAGCATCCACCTCCACAATGGTGTCTGGCAGTTGTTGGCTATGTGGATGGGCAGGTGCCACGAGGCTGGCTAGGAGCTCCTCCACACACACACACACACACACACACACACACATATATATATATATATATATATATATATATATATATATATATATATATACATATAAATATTTTAGCTTTTAAGTAATTAAAGTTTTTAGATAAATGCACTTTCTAATTTAGGTAGTACATTCTCCACTGTAATAGGCTGTCTTTTAATTTAAATTTGGCTGTTCAGTAGTATGATTTAAGTCTGAAGAAGAGATCAGTTTGCATCGTGAAAGCGCTAACTTCTCATTAAATTTTGTTTGTTTTCTTCCTTCAGTCGTGGTTTGTTCGTTATTTTATTTTTTGCTTTGAGGTGAATACCGAGCGTTTTTCCCAGTATCTGTGCCTTTTTCATTATGTTTACCTTGTGTCAGATATATCACTGGCAGTGTGTGTGTTGAGTGCTATCAGTACATGGCTACAAACATGTCTGCTTCTAACTTCATATTCCTGACTAAGGGTATGTTGCAGACTATCCTGTAACACCAGCGACTTGCTTAGTGTATGACAACAGTATTTCACATATGGGCCTGTGTTCCAGCCTCTGTCCTCCACCTACATACCAGGCTTTGTACATATGGCATGCTGTCAGGGGTTGTTATGTAGTGGGCTGTGAGTATGTCATGCTGCCATTCCTGCCATCAGTCCACTGCTGCTGTGGCCCCCACACACATTGTGGGGTTGGGTCCACGTATGTGTGGGCTTCATCTACACAATACATGTGTGCCTTTATGCACTCCAGAGGCCAGTGTATGTAACAGTGGTATATGGACCTGTATTATTCAGTCTATGGGGAGGATGCACCATAACTAACCTAGGCTGTTACAACATGTGGGGGTATCAGGGGTAAGCTGCCTTAAGGTATCTGGATGTATATTACCATACATTTCACCTTGGGTAAATGCGGGCCTACTGCTTCCTGCCATATACACTGTTCTATTTGTCAGTGTGATTGTGATGGTGTCAGTTATGCCTTGTTGCATAACCGTTACATCCCATTGTGTCAACTGAGGTCTTTACCCCCTAGGGATTGTGTACAGAGTGTAGTTAGAGACTGCTGGACTATACATCTGCATTACTTACTGTTGACTGAATGTTGTCCTGTGGCCCAGTCTGTCTTTACTATTGTACTACTTGAAGGCCTCAGCCTGGACAGCAACATATGTAAACCTTTCCAGACTACTGTATTAATATCACTGTTTCACAGTTGCATTACTCTGTCTATATGTATGTCAGAGTCTAAACAGCTATATGGCATGGCATATACAACTGTAATAATACACAAATAAAGCTTTCCCATGTATGCAAACCTGTGTGTGGTGTTATATCCTTTGACCTCTCTCTGGATGTATGTTACAGGCAACAATTGTCATTTGTATGGGTGGCTCACATACCTCCCAACCATACCGAATTACTCGGTTTTTACCAAGTTTTGGAGTCCAAATGATGGTGTGTCATGATTCCCAAGTGGCACCCCTTCATTTCCGATTTGTTTCCGGCTTTGTTTTTAAATTTTTTTTTGCGCTTTTGAGCTGATGTCATCACATGCGCGATGACGTCAGCTCCATCAGCCTGTCAGAATTGAGCTCAAGGGCTCACGTCCACACATTTCAGGCTGTTTTGACTGTCTATTTGAATCTATCTATCTTCAAGAAAACAACTTGCAATATGGAGTTTATTTCTGCACGGGCAATATGGAGCTTATTTCTACATGGAGACTGGAGAACAGACTTGACTTTAAAGGTACTATTTTATGAGTTTCTCAACTGCTGCGAGAAAAGAGTTTATTTCTTTCTGCAGCATGACTGTTTTCTGAGTTTCTCAACTGCTGCGATGCATGGAGAACGGTAGCATTTTCAATTTCTCCGTGCATTAAACCAGAAGATACTGTTACATTAGATTTCTCCCTGCTGCTGCCTGCGTTAGGGACTTGGACTTTATTTCTCGCAGTTTAGTTTGATTTCTATTAGCTGCTGCATAACAGTTTGATTTCTGTTATTCTATTTCTCCTTGCTGCTGCGTGAATGGAGTGTGCGTATGTAAGCCAGAAGGTACTTTTACGTTAGATTTGGACTTTATTTCTCGCAGTTTAGTTTGATTTCTGTTAGTTGCTGTATACAGGAACGGAGAGTGTGTGTGTGTGTGTGTGTGTGTGTGTGTGTGTGTGTGTGTGTGTGTGTGTGTGTAAAAATCCTTAATTTTGGGCTATCACAAATGAAGAATGCATGTTGCAAGCAAGATATTAAAGTTTAAGAATCATTAGGAAGGAGGCAGAGCATTAAGCAGCTGAGTACAGCAGACTGTTAACAGACCAACATGGATTTGTATGGAAGTAGTGAAGACATAGCAGCCAGCCAGAATAATTTTAGTGAATGCAGATTATTGAATGCTCAGTTTGGAGATCGATTTAAAGCAGGTATGAAAACATAACAGAAAGAAGACAAAATATCATTCAGATTCATTGTGTCTGTGATATTTTAAGTTTCAACCTAAAATCATCGATGTGTGGTTCATGGAGTTTGTCATTCGTATATCTTCCTCCAACTCATTTTAAAATACGCTTCTTGTCATTTTCATAGCTATGCAAATATCCAGTGTGTTAAATGCAAATTAAGTAAATGAATCCAATCTGTGAAGCAATAAATACCAGAAAAAAGTTAAAACTAGTCAGGAACATTGCAGCAATAGCGTAAGAATTTTAAAACACAAACCATGCCTCAACTATCGACGTATTGGAGGTATTCAGAAACATTTAATGCACTTTGCAATTCTGTTTCAGGCAGAATTACTCACTGCATTATGAGGGAGCAAGTCAAGGACTAGAAGCCACAACAGTCTTATTAGATATTGCAATATGTCAATTTACTGGTCCAGGGGCATGTCTAATATATATATATATATATATATATATATATATATATATATATATATATGTATCAGTAGACTGTTATCATGGAAGTGTTCTGAATAGGGCAGTTTTGTCATTATTGGTTCATGCATTTTGTTTCATTGCCTACTGGAAAAATGTTTAAACAATAAATTTAAAATGTGCTCTAACTTGTCTAACAAGTGTTCTGTATTATACAAGGAATATAATTTAATAAAATCAGGAAGGTGTATCAAAGAATGCACGTATGTTTCTTGTTTTGTGTGCAAGGGACTTCTGATTTGAATGCAGCCCAAAGATAATCTGTGGGCTTCAATGCTGTTTCAATGAATGTGAGTTTCATGGGCATAGAATTTTTAATGCCAAGTCTATTTTCATCGTGAGACAGTATTGCTTTGTTTAGCAGCCATATATCTATTACTGTTGTGCATTGTGCTATAAAATGTAAAAAATAAAATCCAAATAATCATTGTAGAAGTAAAGCAGTATGCACACATTAGTGTTTAAGGTAAATGGTGTGAAATAGCCAGGTAATGGGACATTGGAATGGCTGTAGGGGGACTCTGGTGCTATATTTTGGTTCTGTTCTTCAGTTTGCATTTGAAAGTTGGTATCCCACAATTCCATTGGAATGGGCGGGGTTATGTATGCAAATTCAGACTGTACCGCATGATATGTTACTGATGCCAGCCTGACATCATACAGGTGGGATGGAGTACTGTTAACATCTTGTGCCCATGTTGTGTCAGGCCTGGTTATGGGATTTGCAACAGTTGGCATTGTATTGCAGGGCAGATGTGTTTGGCTGTGGGGGGGGGTATCTATACGTACAAGACATATGTTGTTTGGGCCCCCTCACCCCCATTAACGGTGCATGTGGGCATATATGTTTTTGTTATGTTCTCTTTTATATCTATAGATATATGTCTGTATATACCTATATAGATATAAGTTTATGCTTACACATATATATATATATATATATATATATATATATATATATATATATATATATATATTGCTGCATATATATACACATATAGATGTAACATATGTACCTATAGATGTATGCATATGTATGTATATATGTTATATATAAATATATATATATATTTATATATATATATATATATATATATATATATATATATATATATATATATATACATATATAGATATATCTGTTTAGATATAAATATATACACACACATACATCTACATGTTTAAATACATTTCCTGTACTGTTGAATGACTGGGCTGGATGATATGTTTGTGAAAACGTCAGGGTTATGTATTTCTGACATGGCTTAGTGGTATATCACTGTAGCTATGGTGTGCAAGGTCTTGGGTTCGAGCTTTGCAAAGGCTGTTTATTTTGTTGCTGGGCAGAACAAGGGCCATTGGATACAGAGTGATTAAAGCACTTTTAAGCAGTTGTAAGCTGGTTTGCATGGAGGTAAGCTCTACTAACTCCTGGTTACAGCTTCCTATACTCTGCTTCTAAATTGCTTAACATGTGTAGGCATTGCTTACCCCCACGCAAACAAGCTTAAACCTGCTTACTGCTTAAAAGTGCTTACTCATGCTTACCCCCGCGATAATTTCTTTAAAAGAAAAGAAAAAAGGGTCGATAGGAAAGTGGTGAAAAAGGGGCACGAAGAGGGGAAGACAGTAGGGAAAATAGCTAGGGATGTGCAGGAGGGAGTAGGGAAGGTCCATAGCTGCCCATTTCTTCTACAGCAACAGCTGTGCATATACACTGACTTTGTAGGTAGATTTGGATACTCAAACCCCTTAGAGAGGTGTGAGGACCACAATAATATGTTGTGATGCCAATTAGACCAGATTACATGTGTCCAGTGGACACGTGTGCGAAATGGACAGCTATGTATGGGTCGATATTTTTTTTTGGGAACAGATTGCCCTTTTTTATTTTTTTTTTTCAGGTGAGAGTGGGATGTTGGGGCAGGATAGTAGGTATATATGGGGAGGTAGGTTGGGTAGGTTAACAGACAAGACAAACAAGATGCATACAAGGCGGTATATGACACGGGGGTAAACACCTTGATGGGGAGGGGTGTTGGGAAATCGGAAGCCCATGAGCCCCCTATTGGAAACAGTGGGACTGAGGTCCCCACCCATGGGCAGTCACCACTGCACCTTCACAGCCCTGACAGTGGCTGTGCTGGGGGCTGAGTTGGAGAGTCAGGCTGGCCCTCTAGTCACGACATGTGGCCTACGAGCTGGTGTAGCAGATCTCCAAACTGCTGATTGAGCTCGCTACACACCATGACCTGGACCTGGCTACGGGTGATAGGTTCCTGTCCACGCCTGCTCCCGGGAGGGGCCGAGCCCCATCCCCTGAGGCGGTTCCACCCGAAGGTGGTGCAGGACCAACAGACGAGGAGGTCCCGGGTTGGGCCCCAGACTTGCTGGTGTCTGGTGCCACGGCCAGCTGAGGTGGGACAGGTGGGTCCCCCGGGACCGGCCTTCCCAAACGTGCTATGGTGTTTAAATTTTATCAACATATGTGGGTTAGTAATAGTCAGCACATTCCAAGATTAGGTATAACAGCATGCATAGATATTCCCATTAACCCAGACACCAGATATGGAACAGTTGCACAACAAACAGAACACATGCATGTATGGGACCACAGTGGTAATAACAACAGCATGCAGGTACATTGATGGCACCATGCTACCAATGTTGGAGTATTTCAGTGTAGCACATGCATAGAAACATATTTAAATAATTATCAAACAATAGGACATGTCCCAATATTACAGTGGAGTCATCACATACCAGATGAGGTGGGTATTTAGTGTGTTGTTGGAGATATGGTAGGGGGGAGAAATATGTCAATTAACTAGTATATTCCTGTAGTTCGCATTGCTTTCCTAGTCAGTGCTGTTATCTGTACCTTACAAGTATTACTACACTACCCTATTGCCTTAGTTTGGACAGTAATATGGCTGTCCCAACTATATACATGGAATGGTTTTACCTGCAGTATACACCTCTTACCTGGTATACCTGTGGAGGAATTGTTTGTTAACACTAACTGTTTCTACACATACACCCAGATTCCAAGTTGATGTTATGCACATACCTGTCCATCTCTTTTTGCACAGACTCTGGCCATGTCTTGACCACATGCAGGTGAACTGGGACATATGTAGACTATTGCCCTCTTCAATCTTTAGTGACTTACAACACTCTTATACAGGATTTCCTAGACAGTTATTTTATCTAGCACAGTGTGGGTGACAGTGATACTTTATTATTCAGAACAACTGCAACCCGCACAATGCCATACAATACCAGAGTACACAGTACCAGTACAGGGTATGAAGCTTTTATTTCCTGGCACAGTGTTTGCATCTGACATACCTGTGGGAGCAGTGTTTGTTAGTACTACCTGACTGTTCCCACATCAAATACCAGTTTTACATTAGTATTATGCACTTACATTTCACTCTGTTACTGTACACATAGAATGGACTTCCCATGCATGTCAGGCGGAGCGCCTCGCTGGCCCTCTTCGGGAGAGGTCTTGATGAGTGGATGGGAGGTGGGGGGGTTCACCCCGGGGATCGCTCCAGTGGTTCTACTTGATAGAGAAACTGGGAACTAACGACGGGCAGCACAATACCAGGGCACTTCTATGGGCTAGACTTATACAGGCCCCATTAACCTAGTACACATCTATGAACATCTATTCACAGCTGGTCGCAGCTTGGCAACATGGGAGTGTAGATGGGACATACTTGGCTTATTACTCTCATAACAGTTTGGGGAGTTGCTAGAGTGACAGGTTTGTTCTTATAGATGTGTGACATTCAGTTGTATTCCTTGTTTGTGGCTTAAATGTCTGGAGTCATCCCACTGATTTCCCAGGGGAACACAGTGACAGGCAGCAGATGTGGGACAATTTACTGGACATTCCGGACATATCTGTACAGTTGTGGGGTATGATTCTGTATGCAGGCTACTACCACTCCCAGGATTTGAACCATGGCTATGTGTGCTAAAAATACATCAGTTTCCATCTCAATTGTGTGTGCTATTTGGATTTTGTTGTCCGTCTTTTTACTTTTTTCTATGTCTCTCCCAGTTGTACTAGTTGACCTCTGGGGATTACACCAGTCATATACAGACATTCTTACACATTTTTTATTTATGTTGCACAGTGTGGGTTACAGTGCTTAATACATCAGTACTATTAAGTGATTGTAATTCTACATTACCATATGATACCAGAGTAAACACATGCAGTACAGCAGTTAGACCTTCATTGTCAGGCTATTATGCTTTTATTTACATACAACCTATATGAGACTCTTCCTGCCATATTCTGTGGTGTATGCAGTACTTGCCTTAAACAATACAGGTTTTCTACAGGCAACTGACTTACTAATACAGTTAGATTTATTTCCTATGAGAGTATATGCAAGAGTATTACTAACCTGCCTTGCGTCGCAACCTCTCCAAGTGACAGCAATGAGTCTCCTGGTTCGCGGCCTGCTGACTTGCCTCTTTGAAGGACATAAGAGGAATATTTAGCCATACCTATCCATAATATACATCAGCTGGCCATTATTAAACAGGTAGTGGAGTGATACTTACACACAGCTGGGACCTCCCCTGTCCTCCTAGCCTCTTGAATCCACTGATCCAAGAGATCCCCTTTCGTCGCTTCAGGTTGGCATAGTGATGCCTGACCAGCTCACCAGTTTGGGGTATGCCAGTGCCACTGGTTAGGTCATGGGCGAGACGGTCCCAGGCTTCTGTTTTATATTGGGAACCCTGGTACTGGCCCTGCAGCAGTCTCTGCTCATGGTCTTTGACAAGGAGTCCTGCCATGACTCTGGACTCCTGGATGCCCTAGCGCTGCGCCCGAAAGCTCACTCCCTCTCCCCTTCCTGACATGGTGCCTGCAAGGGGAAGCTACAACTAGTTATGAGATGTGTTCCTGCCTGTTGGGTTTAAGTAGGGCCGATTTCCAGCACTTTGCCGTGATTGGATGGTTTTGAAATGGCTAAGCTAATCTTCCACTTAAGCTCCATAAATTCATCGGAGCTTAAGTGGCAGATTAAAATCAAAGCCTGTCAGGCTCCTGGACTTAATGACAGGGTTTCTATAATCTCAGTACTTAAGTTAAAATCAATGTTGTTTTTGTGCTTTATCAGTGCTTTTATTAGTAGTGTATTAAGTATTTTAGACATTTTTTATTGATTATTTAATGCTGAAAGTGATGTTTTACTTTCAACCGATGTGAGTTTGGGGTGGGTTATTTAAAGACGTGTTTTAACTAGTATGGTTATTCTGATGAAGTCTTTCACCTTGACAAAAGCGCTTAATCATTAAAAGTGTTTGAACTATTGGTTTGTGTCTGCTGTGGTTCCTGGCTTCACTTTTCATCTGTGGATTTATTTGGTTTTGCTCGTTCCATTTTTTTGGCAGGCCTACACATTGCTTACACCTACTAAGCTGGCCTGTGCAATGCATAGCATTGCTTAATATTTAATTTTCATTATATTTGCTTTTTGGCATTGATTTATTATTCATTACATGTTATGTATGTGTCTGGTATCCATGATTCATGTGTACGTACACTGTATGGGGTCCTTGTGTTTATTAGGGGACTTCAACACATTATTACAATTACACCTCACATCTGGCCTTACTGCAGTACTCCACTTCACATATTTATGTTATATAGTAGGTTATACAACATAAGACTGTGTATAGATTCTTTTCATATGGTCAGTTTGATCTTCCCATAGTGAGGATTTGTTTGGTGATACCTCCATCTTATGTACTGCTGTGATGGCTTAGTGGTACATCACCTTGGCTATGGTGTGCAGGGTCTTGGGTTCGACTCTTGCTGAGGCTGTTTATTTTGTTGCTGGCCAGAACATGGGCTGTTGGATGCAGCGTGATTAAGGCACTTGTAAGTGGGTTTGTGCAGGTTTACACGAGGCTAAGCAATGCTAACCTCGGGTTTAATATGCTTACAGAGAGTTAGCTTCAGTATTGCTTACCCTTTGTGCACAATGCTTACCCCCGCGCAAATGGCCTTAAACCCACTTACTAGTGCTTACATATGCTTACTCCCGCTTACTACTGCTTAATAGCAATTACACATGCTTACTAGTGCTTACTCCCGCTTTTAGTTATTTATTTTTCTTTTTAATTGTTTCATAGAATACTGTGGTCTCTGTCTGTCTCGGCAGTTGGTAGGGTTATTGTGTTTCACTTCATTGATATTCAGTGTTAAACTCTTAGCTTAGAGGGTTTCTGTGTATCTATGTGCTAGTCACATATCATGGAATATATTACTGCTCAATTTCTGAGTTGTTTGGCTTCTGCCACATACCTACAATCAACTGCGTTATTAGCTGCGTTAAGTACAAACTTGCAGTGTTAAAGATTGTACTGCATTTTATTTTATTTTTCTGTGTATTTAATTGTTTCATTGGTCTGTGTCTCTCTCTAATTATTTATTTTTCTATTTGTTTCATAGAATACTATGGTATCTATCTTTGTTTCTGCAGTTAGTTTCCCACCTGCCCTCCCTGTTCTTGTTCTGGTATTAATCTTGGTGGCTTTGGAATTGCCCACCCCTCCTGTAAATCTGTGTTTGTACACTCCTCCTGGGTCTATCTCATTTGCTCACTCAACCGAGTACAGTGAGTTCATATTTTGACTTCAGACACTCCTACCAGTCCCATCTGTTCAGCTGTATCCCAGCTCTATTCCAGTCTACTGTCACTAGCTCATTCTACGTAATGCAGAGAGAACATTTGTGAAGAGCAAGCCATTTAGGTCCTTAATTTTGAATTATCTTCTGTTTCTCCTTTCTCCCTTTCCACTTTCCAAAATAATTTTTTTTCTAAGCTTGTTTCCTGCCTTTCCTGTAACTAGTTTAGTCCAGATACGATTTGCTGTAACCAGGACTGTTTGTAAACTTCTGAGCCCCCAAAGCCTTTCTGTGTTGGAGGGAAGCCTTCTAGCTTATCAGTGGGAGTGGTAAGCACTAGGTAGCCTATCTACCACAAGAGTGGTTTCTGGCCCAGAAATTGTAGTTTATTGGCCGTTTGGGCAGTTTTTCCATTTCTTTCAACTTTCTGGTTTAAAAGCCTGCGTTTGCGCTTGTTTCCCACCTTTCCTGTTACTAGTCTAGTCCAGATACAGATTTGCTGTATCCAGGACTGTTTGTAAGCTTCTGAGCCCCCCAAGCCATTCTGTGTTGGAGGGAAGCCTTCTAGCTTATCAGTGGGAGTGGTAAGCACTAGGTAGCCTATCTGCCACAAGATCCAGGTACAGATTCTTGCACTTGAATTTGCTTATTCGTGCTCAGCACTTATTCAGAACTTGTTGTTAGCACTAAATAAGCTACAAATTACTACATCACTCAACCTTCCTCTTTACCTAGAGAAAAACAGTTGTTGTACTTACTTTCCTCACTTGCTTAGAGAAAAACAGCTCTTATACTCACTTTCCTCACTTGTCTAGAGGAAAATAGTTTTTATTCAGGCATGTCCAAGGGTCAGCTCCTAGTGTTTCTCCTGTCTATCTGATGAATCTGGGCATCTTGAGGCAATGTAGCAATTGCCTCATGTACACAGACAACCCTCTCCTTCTACCACCCAACACCACAAACTGTGAGAGATGCACTTATCTAGCCAAACTGGAGGTAAAGCTCTCTCCAACCAAAACTGAACTTGACAGTCAAAAGGAGAAGGTAAACACTTGCACCACACTACACTCATCACATAGTCCCACTAAACCTACACCACCAAAATCAACATAGAAACACAAAAACATTCAGAGAGGCTCTCAATAGTAATCTGCTCAAGCAACAGAAACCTTCAAAGCAGAAACCCAAGGAACCCCCCCCCCCAACACAACCCAAATGACATATAGCCCACAGACTCAGTGTGCCAAGGCAAACCAACGTACCCAACACACTAGTCATAGGTGACTCTATAGTCAGGCACACTGATGTCCCACTCACCAGGCTAAACAAGGAGAAGGTTACTGTCAGCTGCCTGTCAGGTGCCAGGATCCGCCACATAACCCACGCACTCGGGGCACTTCACAACAAGTACAGATATGACTCTGTCATTGTCCATGTTGGTGTGAATGACCTGAGACGTACCTCCCTGGACTACATGAAAAGAGACATGGAAGAGCTCTCCGATCTTATAGCCCAGGCAGGTATGAACCTAGCCCTGAGTAGCATCTTGCCATTGCCCAGAATCATACCGCAGTACAAAGACAAAATTATTGACTTCAACAATTGGCTAAGCTTCTGGTGTCATTCTAAGGGGATCCAGTATCTGTCTGTCTGGGACGACATGGTCGACAGACCATGATGCTTTGCCAGAGATGGCCTGCACCTGTCCCCCATGGGATTCCGGATACTGGCTAAGGCTCTTGCCGCCCCTATAGTGCCTTTTTTAGGCAAGGTTCAAATGACAAATTCACCACTGTAACAGGAACAGGCAAGCAAAAACTGTGGGTAATGCTACTCAATGCTATAAGTCTAAATCTCAAAATGCACTCACTCGAGGCACTCCTTAAAATGGAGAGCTTCAATATCTATGCAGTGACTGAGATCTGGTTCAAGGATCAAGAGAGCACCCCTGCATTACCAGGCTATAACTCATACCACACTTTTCAGCCATCTAACCTGGACCAGAACATCAAAGGTAGATGTGTGTCCATATTCATTAAGGATATCCACACCAATAGGCTAGATATGCAGCATAATGCATCTGATGTTATCCAAGTGCAACTAACTCTGGGCAAAACTGGAATCCAAATTGTAGCTTGCTACAGATCCCCCACCATGCCCCGGGATTCCCACTTCTCTTTTCCTGATATACTGGAAAATATTAGGGTTCAACAAAACACCCTAATAATGGGCGATTTAAACTACCCCACCATTAACTGGGAAAACTACTCATGCACCAACTCCTTCGCTCAACGCTTTCTAGAATTCATAAATTCCAATGCCCTGGATCAACTTATCCACACCCCCACCAGGGTCAACAATATCCTAGACCAAGTCATTACCAACATGAGTGACTGGTGTTCCACACCTGAAATCAACTCCTCGTTGGTCAGATCCGACCATAAGCTAGTCACCCTAGATATCCACATCCCACCCCCACCCACCATTAAGGATACCATGGTAAAAAATTTCTCCAAAGCCAACTTTATGCTTCTTAAGACAGAAGTGGTGAATTTCATGACGCCCATGCAGATGAACAGTACAGTTACAACTGCTGAATCCTATACAAATACACTGTATAAGCACTTACATGAGTGCATGGTTCATGCTATCCCAAACAGAATGAAGATGCTATCCTCAAAAAAAAGGCAGCCAATCTGGTGGTCCCCTGCCATAAACAAACTCTACAACAGAAGGAAGAAACTGTTGCAAAAGAGAGTTAAAATCCCATGAGTGGAGGAGCTGCCTGGTCAGCCTCATTAAGAACCTGACATCCCTTATAAGATCCTGCAAAGCTAGCTATGAAAACAAAATCGCCACTGATTCTAAAGGCAACCACAAAGCATTATATAGCTATGTAAGAAATCTCAATGGCAACACCCAGATCTGCTCTGAGTTACAGCACAACGGCACAAAAATTACAGAACCAATTGATATTGCCAACATCCTGGCAGATAGGTTCAGTGCTAGCTTTACTCCCCTCTCACACCCTAAAGGGCCCATATCTATACAGGAAGAATGCAGAGTCCTTGTAATCACATCTATGCAGGTAAAAGCTGCACTCTCTAAAACCAAAAACACAGCATCCATGGGACAGGCTGTGTTTTACATGAACCTCAGAACGAACTGGCTCCCCACCTAAGCACCATGTTCAGTCATAGTCTCACGTCAGGCTTTGTGCCCACTGAATGGCGCACAGCAACAGTTATCCCACTCCAGAAAGGGGGAACCATCACTGATCCTGGGAACTATCGCCGTATTAGCCTGATGAGCCTGGTCTGCAAGACCATGGAACGTATCATCATTGAACTCCCAGTTCGGGTTTGTGAAAGGCAGATCATGCCTTCTGAACCTGATAGACTTCTTTGAGGCAGTCACCAAAGCCGTAGATGAGGGTAAGGTGGTTCACACAGCCTATCTTGACCTCACCAAGGCTTTCAACACCATCCCTCATTCTGGAATTATAGCTAAACTCACTAAACTAGGTATAAATCCCTACATCACAAGATGGGTTGCCAACTGGCTCACTGACAGAACCCGTACTGTAAAAGTTGCAGACTCCAAATCTGACTTCAAACCAGTGACAAGTGGAGTACCACATGGTTCAGTCAGTTTGGTATCTACTTCTCTGAAGTACAGGCAAACACAGAAGGCCTCTGGCTAACAAAGTTCGCAGATAACTGCAAACAAGGAGCCATAGTTGAGTCCCCAAATGATGTGGACATCCAACAGAAGGGCCTCACTGAGACAGATGCCTGGTGTCAGAGGCATGGCCTCAAGTTCAGTGCCAAAAAGTGCATTGTCATCCCCTTTGGTAAAAACTCTGTACCCATGAACTACCACATAAACGGCAGCCTACTTAACACCGGATGTGTGATAAAGACTCAGGTAGACAGTAGTCTCTCCTTTGATAATCACATCGCCACAGTAGTCAGGAAATCCTTCTGTGTGGCACACCTGATCACAAAAGGGTTCTCATCCAGGAAAGAAGAGGTCATTGTTCCCCTCTACTTGGAACTCATTAGACCCATTGTAGAGTACAGTGCCACTTTTGGAATGTACCTCACAAGACATCTGCAGCAGCTGGAAAGGCCACAGAAGTACCTCACAAAGAGGATTACTGGACTCAAATAGATGCCCTACACTGACCATCTCAAAAAACTCCAGCTTTACTCTGTAGCATATCGCCTACTCCGAGGAGATCCCTGTCTAACATATAAAGCTGTGTTAAATGCAGAGCTGTTGGACATGCTACACCTTAAGAAATCCCATTCCCTCTGAGCTACACACTCTAGGACCTAAACCTTGTCACCACAGTAAACAGGGCATGCTGGAGGGATAGATTCCTGTCCCAGAGACTTCCTATACTCTGGAACAAGCTACCCATCTGTGTCAAGCAAAGTTCCTCATTAGCACTCTTCAAGAAAAATCTTGATGAGTGGATGGGAAATAGGAAATACACCCCGGGGATCACTTCTGTGGCTTTGTTCAACAGGGGCACAGGAAATTAACTTTCTTGGGTGGTGTACGCCAGGGAACCTTGTTGTCTAGGCTTGCTTAGGCCCTTGGGTCGATAGCCTAGTACCTACCTATGAACCACTGCACTACTTTAAACAGTAATGTCTAATGGTTCTTGGGAAGGTGGAGGATTTGGATGCTGTCTGGAGTTATCATTCATTACACATTTTGCCTTCCATTTGTATCCCTGATTCCTGTGTACATATACTGTATGGGGCACATGTGATTATCTATGGACTTTACAACATTATGACACTGACACTGCACATCTCCATTTAATGCAGTACTCCAGTTCACAAATATATGTTATTTAGTAGGTTATGCAACTAAAATTATTGATCATAAAGTGATTTGACATGGAAAATGGAATGTGCTGCGGTGGGACTTGAACCGGTGATGACCGGTGATGACTGCTCGTAAGGCAAATGCTCTGCCCACTACACTATTGCTATACTGCTTCATTTGCATATATCTTGCTTTTTATCCTGTTCTGCCATTTAAGCTGCATTAACCGTAGCTAAGCGATGGGCAAACCCGTGCACCTACGGTTACATTGGGTTCCTATTAAAAGACTGAAGACACATTCTTTCAAATGTGTCTTGATCGAACTTAAAAGACTGAAAAGGCAAAATATCAAAGCGGCTTTTAAGCAAATTCTTTCCCTGGGAAAGAATTTGCTTGGCCGCTTCGTTACTTTGCCGTTTTTGGCACTGTAGTGCAGTCTCGGAGTTGCTGTATTTAAGTAGGGGGTGTGGGTGCGAAGCCCCCCACTTACTGTAATGTTTAAAGTGTTTTTTATTTTATTTTTTTTTTTTTGTTGGAACAGCAATTTTTTTTCCCTTGGAAAAAAATCGCTGTTCTGACAGTTCAACATTTTAAGCTTTCACTTAAATAGGGTTGATTAATCACCGTTCGCTTTTTTAAGCGTTCGGTGATCTAATATAGACCCTAAATTTGATCTGTGTCATAAAAATATATATCTTTATAGTGTTTCTTTTCACTGTTGCTCTTGTACACGTGGGGGGATGTTGCTGGTGGTATGTGTACACCTATGAGTGGTCTCGCTCTATCTTTTAGGACATGTCTGCTGTTCTTCATTGCAGGGGCTTGTATATTCTGAGAGCTCTGCTGTCAGACACACCCCCTGCACTCTTAACATGCTCCATGTAAGATTAGGAGCTCAGGCAGTGTGCCTTCATTAAAATGCATGGCGTGCTGCCGTCCTGCTCCTAAACGTACACTTCCGTGCAGGACTAAGCTAGTCCTGCATGGGAGAATAGTAAATCCGGGAATAGGTCTATGAAATATATTTTTAGGCCCTAAAATAAGTTTGTAGTTCTTGAATAACAACACTAAATTCAGTTTGCAAATAAATAATTTCAAGTCCAATAATTGTCCCACTAAATAAAATTTCACATAAGGGTTAAAAGTCAATACTTACAAAAGTCACAATTGGTGTGTGGGGAGTGCCTTCTGTGTGGAGTCTGCATGTCCTCCCCGCGGTCGAGTGGCCTCCGAAAGACATGCGTGAGTGGGCATGCCTTCGCTGAAGGTTGGGCATCAGGCTGGTGACTCGGCACCATAAAAATCTACTGCCAGTCATTAGCGGACCAGAGTTCTGCTGTGGCGATCCCTTACCGGGAAAAGCCGAAAAGACAAACAACAACTTACAAAAGTCACAGTACAGTGGCTTGACCAGTCATTCAACATTTCCACAAAAGAAAAACACCTTTTATGCATTCTCCAAATCCTTATAAATGTCATGCCATGTTCTTTCCCATCCTGTCCTTTACTGTACTTTTAACCAGCGCCAATATTTTTATTTACATTGTCTAATGTAACATACTGCTTTATGAATTCCTTAAAAATCTTGTGCTGGTTTCTGCTCTTCCAAGGCCATCTCATCTCTTCCTTCATCCTTCTTGTATCTTCTTTCAGTATAACTATTTGCAATAACCATAACCACTTCCTGCACCCAGTTTACCTCCTCTGTTTATGCATTTGTTTGTTTAAATTTAACATGGATATTCTGACAGGGTTGATGGCCCAACTGAGACTGAAATCAAAATCCCCTTATCTAGGGAGATACAGATGTAAGAAAGGGGATGGTCAACTGCCACAGCTGCAGCTATTGTAAATTTGTAGACACACGGTCTAATGTTAGAAGAATAAGTGACAGAATGGTTGAAATTCCTGAGCATTTTTCATTATGTCTAGATCTGTGGTTTATTTAGCAAGATGTGCTGGATGTCTTTTTGTTATATGGCCAGAACAATCGGGGAACTCCATAATATAATTTATGAGAAGTTTTATGCAATACAAAACAATGTTTTCTCTAATGCTTTAGCTAAGCATTATAATTAGTGTAAATCAACTTTCTGTTCTTGCTCATTGATCAAGCTAAAGACTTCAGTCATACGTTCAATGCACTAGATGAGTTAGACTGGAGAGTGTACTGCTGGCAGCTACAGTTGAATGATTGCTTTAGTCCTGGGCTTAATGATAGTTTGAGACATCAGGTCACATGACCAGATGTGATCACTAGAGTCAATGTATTTAGTCTGATTAAGTCTCTTGAAGGGATGAAAGCACTGACTCAGCACATGTTGATTTTACAGTTTTGTTTCATGTCATTGTATCCCCTAGAAAAAAACCTTTAAAGAAGGAAGCACATCAAGAGAAGCTGGACATGGGTTCATATGAATAGAGAACTCTGTGGATTGACACCCTCCCTCCCAAAGAAAGCTTGACCAACCATGTCAGATGGATGAGAGATGAGATATTTCATATATAGAGACAGAACCAAAGCTGATGTGGGACAGGAAGGTTCAGATCCAGGACATGACTGCTCAGTTTATTGAATCTTCCCTGTCTGCAAAAAGGATGGAAATGTCCAGTAAACTAGAGGTGTCCAGTACTTGGGAGTAGGTCAGGAGGACAGAGAACTGAAATGGTTATTCTGTAGCTGAAATCTTATAATAGTAGTAGTGATGATTATGTAGGCTTTGAGCTTGCAGAAGGGGTGTGTCCATGCACTTTCCCAAATCTTAGATTCTCCCCTGATTGCTAG
This sequence comes from Protopterus annectens, assembly GCF_019279795.1. Classification (NCBI taxonomy): domain Eukaryota; kingdom Metazoa; phylum Chordata; order Ceratodontiformes; family Protopteridae; genus Protopterus; species Protopterus annectens. Next base: position 1,719,618,769 of record NC_056744.1, on the reverse strand, counting down.
AACTTCCCAAATTTAATACTAATTTTTCTGTTTTAATGCATTAAAAGCAGCAAACAGTAGGCCTACCTGGCTAGGTGATTAGTGGAGAATATATTGGTTGGAGGAGCCATTGCTGAAGTTTACTCTTCTACTGTGGCATGCAATGACCCTTGGTAGTGATGCACCTTCTGTGACAAATTGAGAAAGTCCATCCGATGTGCTCTTCTAAAGTGAGAAATCAAGTTGTGATAGTTGAAGGGCAGCCTGTCAATTCTGAAAGAAAACGCAGTGCTCTCATTTATTTCTGAATGCTGGAAATGCATCGAAGACTGATAGGCATCTACCAACCAAGCCTCTTAACACTTTGCCCCCTTTGTCAAACCTTAACTATGCATCTGATAATACAGTTTGGATTACTGTCCAGCGAATAATTCTCCCTCACCAGTGTGCGGCTGTATGTATTTTTTCAGCTCTTTCATTTCCTGCACTATTTTGATATGGAGCTGTCAGTGCCACAGTACAGTGATGCTTGCTCCTGTGAGCATACAAAATGTCGAAGTGCTAAGTTTATCATTCACCATTTTCTTTCTCTAATTGTGAGTAGAGGTGTAGGTCAGCTCATTCATCTATTTATTTGGACAGCAGTGCTCACTGCAAGCTGCCCTGGTGAGGTACATAGTGGAATGCCTTCACCGCAGTGACAGAGCAAAGACCTACTCACCATAGGAATCTTTATGACCTGGGCTATTTACATACTAATACACTGTCAGGATGGTCAGACTCCTTGTTTGGGAGTGGCTGACTGTTACCACAAGGTAATTTTTATGATGTCTAGGATGAAGAAAGACAGGAGGAGTAACAACCCACAGTGATGAAGTCGCTGTCGTTATCAAGTTAAAAAGCTACCCCTATGGGTACTTTTCTGTTTTTGTAGAGTACTCCATGTTGTTGTTGTGTCTTTTGGATTATCCCAGTTAGGGGTCGCCACAGCGGAACTCCGGTCCGCTAATGTTTGGTAGTGGATTTTTACGTGCCGAGTTACCAGCCCTGACGCACATCCTTCAACGAAGGCACGCTCATTCGCGCATGCCTCCACACAGAAGATGCTCTAGCTGAGAATTGAATGGGACAACGTCTTGCTGTGAGGTGACAATGCTACCGCAGCACCACTACCACGGGGCTGTATGCCTTTATATTTTGGGAAGTGTCAACAAAGGAAGCATCTGTAGAAGGGAGGTAGAAGGCAGGATATGATTGTTATCCTTGTAAGTTTAGTCTGGCATATTGGAGAGCTGTGAATGTCTAATCTCAAGGAAGTTAAAAAGCATTTTTCTTACTTTAGGACTTGCAGCTTTCGGGCAAAGAAGCCTACAGAGGTGGGCCATAGCAAATACTCGCCTAAATGTAATGACTTGTGTCACAGCTGAAACATGAAAGGGGAGTTTATCCTCCAACATTTCAGACAGCTTCCACCTATTTTTCTGGACAGCATCATAATTATATGCCTGTTATACCTGTGAGGGGGCAGCAGCTTGGCTATCAGGGAGACACACAATGCATAAAAATGCTGCTTAGAGCCTCTGATGGAACATTTTAGGTAGTTTGAATATAGGTTAAGGTGCTAGAGATTGATATCCCAAGATGGAATACCTGGTGACATAATCAGCATTCATATCTTAAGTAAGGTTACCTTCTGACTGTGTGATATTAATGACAAGGTAGTGGTCAGGAATGACATGGCACCAGCAGTAGGGAGGGGTCTCGGCACCTGCAGTCCCTGTAAAAATGTGGCTCTCGTCTGAGGTTATACATACAGTAACAGGTTATATTTTTCCAGAGAAGAGATGTAAGAAAGTAAGTTACTTTAAATAAAGCAGATAAACAAATACTTCTTCACTTTACATTTTTTGTTCTTTGAAGACAAGAAGCTGAACCCAGTAAGGAAAATTAATTACAGCACTTTTTTGTTTGCTTTTGGAACGCTTCTAAAAGTTTTATTTCTGGATTGATAGCCTTCCAAATGGTATGGACTGTTTTTTACACTCCAAGAAGTGGTAGACAGGCAGATTATGACTCAGTTTCACTGATCAGGTGAGTGCATGAGCATATGGTTCAAAGACTAATGTGCAGAAGATGTAAAGTAAGTAGAGTTTATATGATAAATGCAGGCATTTTTCTTAAGCTGTAGCAGAAGGAACTCTAGTTTGGCAGTGCCAAAGAACTAATGAGTAGATGCAAGTTTGCCACATTTATAGTACTTAATTACTTGGGTCTTAATGTTCATGTAGAACCCTTAAACATGGAAAGAAAACACTAATTGAATGTGCATTAGTTTTAGATGCAGTACCTGTTGCATGATTCATATGAAAGTAAAACATTGTTTGACTTTTTTCTTTTGGGGGGGGGTGAGGTTTGTTAATGTGATATTCCTCCTTTGTTGTGCCTGTAACTATAGTGGGTGTTTGGGATGAAAACCCCCATGAACATGATAAAGGCATTTTGTCCATATGAAGAACTAATGGATGCCCCCAGAATACATTTTTTAGTGTTGTAACTCTGTGAGTCATAGGTGAACCTTACAGCTACTTGATGAAACCTAGTTTTGATAAATTTAGTGTCAGAATTGCTTTGATGTATTTTTGGAATGACGTTAATAACAGAAAAAATACTACTGTAGACCATTATCTTTGAAATGGCTGAAGAGTATGCATTTCCTTTTGTCATTAAGTCATCTGCCTTATTTGTTTTACAAAAAAAATTATACATTTTCTGTTCTAGGTATTGAAAACATGGAGTGGCGTGCAAGTTCCATTCTGCAGCGTTCTCTAGGGGAGCCTCAGTTACATCATTCAGCAGAGAACCTGCAGCAGTGTGCTAAGTCCGGCAAACATCATGTCATGCCTACACCACAGTGTCAATCAGAACATAACTGCAACCAGAGCTGTGAATGTGGCACACATCATAGTGTCCACATAGAAGAGAAACTGAATACTGGTGCTAAATGCACCAAGTGGTTTTCACATAGCAGTAATCTTACACAAGGTCAGATCATTTATGAAGGGGATCCCTCTCCTGGGGTCCAGTCTTATGGTGACATGAAGGTCCCTAAACATGTGAAGAAATTAAAGAGGGGTAAACTTTGTAAGCATGCTGAAAGCACTAAATGTTTTTCACAGAGCACTTACCTGATACACCATCAAACTATTCCCCCAGGTGAAAAAACATATGTGTGTATGGAATGTGGTAAGGGTTTCACACGAAATGCGTATCTAAAGCAGCATCAGAATGCACACCGAGGGGAAAAACCATATAAATGTGCAGAATGCAGTAAATATTTTACATGGCAGAGTAGCCTTCAGCAGCATTGTATCCTTCACACAGGCAAGAAACCATACACTTGTATGGAATGTGGTAAGGGTTTCACAAGAAATGCGTATCTAAAACAGCATCAGAACACACACCGTGGGGAAACACCATATAAATGTGCAGAATGCAGTAAATATTTCTCATGTCGAAGTAGCCTTCAGCAGCATTGTATCATTCACACAGGCGAGAAACCATACACTTGTATGGAATGTGGTAAGGGTTTCACACGAAATGCATATCTAAAACAGCATCAGAACACACACAGAGGGGAAACACCATATAAATGTGCAAAATGCAGTAAATATTTTACATGTCTTAGTAACTTTCAGCGGCATTGCGTCAGTCACACTGGCAAAAAACCATACACTTGTATGGAATGTGGGAAGTGTTTCACACAAAACAGTACTCTAAAACAACATCAGAACTTGCACAGAGGGGAAACACCATATAAATGTACTGAGTGCAATAAATATTTTACATGTCTCGGTAACCTTAAGACGCATTCTGTCATTCACACAGGTGAGAAACCATACACTTGTATGGAATGTGGGAAGTGTTTCACACGAAATGTGCATTTAAAACAGCATCAGAACACACACCGAGGGGAAACACCATATAAATGTGCAGAATGCAGTAAGTATTTTACATGTCAAAGTAGCCTTCAGCAGCATTGTATCATTCACACAGGCGAGAAACCATACACTTGTATGGAATGTGGTAAGGGTTTCACACGAAATGCATATCTAAAACTGCATCAGAACACACACCGGGGGGAAAGACCATATAAATGTGCAGAATGCAGTAAATGTTTTACATGTCGAAGTAGCCTTCAGCAGCATTGTATCATTCACACAGGCGCGAAACCATACACTTGTATGGAATGTGGTAAGAGTTTTACACGAAATGCTTATCTAAAACAGCATCAGAACATACACCGAAGGGGAAACACCATATAAATGTGCAGACTGCAGTAAATGATTTACACAGCTTAGTAGCCTTCAGCACCATCATCTCATCCACTCAGACAGAAATATTCATAAAGATAGACGTGATAAAAACAATGCACAGTATTGTAACAGATAAGGATTTATCATGCACTATTGCAAATAATAAACTAAAATATCAGCACAGACAGAAAAACTTAGATGATACACAGATAAATGTAAAGGAAAAGTATAAAATAAGCAATTTATTGAGGACCTCAAAAGTCCTATAGAGAATTGGGAAACAAAGTAAAAGGAATTGAAAGACTACCCAAAAAAGAAGAAATAGATTTAAAACTGTATAACCCACCAGATGAGGAACCAAAAGCACAACTGCAAGTAGTCAAAACTTTTTCAGATGATATAAGAATGGCATTTGGTCTTGGTAAATGTGCAAAAGCAACCTTTAAACCAGGAAAATGCAGCATCAAGAAAACATTAGTTTGGGATAAGAATGTGATATAAAAGAACTTGAGCAAGAGGGAGTGTATAAGTATTTGGGAATTGATAGAGGATCAACAAAAATGTGAACAAATGTAAGTAAAACTTAAGAAGGAATATTTTAGAAGACTTAAATTAATCCTGAAAACTGTTGAAAACTAAGAACAAAATTCAAGCACTAAACCAATTTGCTCGTCCTCTCCTACCTTACAGTTCTGGAGTGATTAACTGGCCCAAAACATGTTGTATAGATTACGCAGGAAAACGAGAAGGATGCTTCATGCTTACCAAATGATTTATAAAAATCAGTACATACCAAAATTATATATTCCCCATTCCAAAGGAGATTTGGGCCATCTTGAACTTGATTACATGTATAGATCTGCAATCATGGGACTGCACACTAATCTGCTGACCTCACAAGACCCAAACGTGAAAGTTTTGAAACATGCGGAGAATAACTCTAAGATGACTTCCCTGCTTAGTCTAGCAGAAACATATTGGCATCAAGTAGGAATTGAAATCAAACCAGAAGTCGATAAAAACAGGAAGTAAAAGAATGTGCCAAAAAACAAAAGAAAGAATATAAGGTGAAGGATTAGATGAGAAGGCAAGAAATGTGGAAAATGCATAAATATAGTTGCAAGTACAGAAAACTTCTGGAAGAACCTCATGTTGATCAGGACTGAACACAGTAATGGTTAAGGAGAGGTGAATTCAAACCAAAAAATGAAAGGTTAATATTGGTTGCCCAAGATAGTAAGCTACATATGGTTTGCAAAGTCCATTGAACATGTGGGAGAAACAGACAAATGTAGGTTTTGTAAAGCAAAGTTGGAAACAGACACACACCTTGTTGGCGGTTGTGACATACTAGTGGCAGAAGGATTGTATACTGAAAGGTATAATAATGTGGCGGGACTGTTGAAATTGGGATTGTGCAGACATCATAATGAAATAGCTGAAACACTGGAAACATGAGCCCCAAAGCATCATAGAAAATGATTAAGTCTACATCACATGGGATCAATCAACAGTTCAAATGATAGATGTGAGAAAACCAGATGTAGTGGTCCATGAAAAGAAGATAAAAGTAGCATTGATCATTGAAATTGCTACACCCAGTAACTACAGTGTCTTGTATACAGAGAGCTACAAAATTGTAAAATATCAAGATTTGCAGGCAGAAATGAGAGCAATGTGGAAGAAAGCTATCCAGACATTTGCAATAGTAGCAGGAGCAATGGGTTATAAAAAATAATGTACAATCTTTTTTAGATATGTTACCATTAACTCTATACAAATTGCAGAATGAATCATTACTGGGCCCATTGCAGGTGCTGCAAAGATCACTTTTGCCTGACATCAAAGATTGAAGCAATACTAGTTTCATGAACTTTAATCATGCTTTGAATTAGGAATGGGGTTCATTCCCGTCATGGTATTAGAAATCCAAAAGACTTGAAGAAATAAAAAAAGGCCTTGCAACATCTTTGTTAGCAATAAGAAAAATGTACGCCTCCTTAAAAGTGATGTTGAAAACCATCCTAAGAACTATCGGCCAATAACTTGCCTTCCAACAAAATGTAAGTTGTGTATCAGAACTGAGGAAGAGTTTAGTTATTTAGGTAAAAACTGCCTCCTGCCACTAGGACAGAATGAAACAAAGGACTGTCTGTAACTAAAAAAGAAGCTTTAATGGAGAGCTGTTAAGTGGGTGAAACCTAAAGTTGGGCATGTTCAGCTTAAAAAAAAAAAAGAATTAAAATATCATGTCAAATACATATGGATTTTTAACACATGCCATACATTTCATAAAAAGCCATTGCTATGAGACACTGGCAAACTGCTTTACAACTGAGTCATGAAAAATGGCAAATTAGTTTCCTAGGGATAAGAATCCAAAGAAGAGTATTCCACAGTGATTATTTTTCACCACTGCTGTTTTCTTTTGCCCTTGGCCTATTAAGCTAATTATTTAACAGATTAGGATGGTTTCATTTTGAGTTCCAGAAAACCTTACCCACTGATATCTCACCTACTTTTTGAGGATGATTTAAAACTCCATATCCTGTCTTGACAAGCAACTGAAAATGCAGTTACAAATGGTGAGAAATTTTTCATATTATATAAGAATGACATTTCATCTTGATAAATGTGTGACAACAACATTTATATTAGAAAAAGCAAAACATTCAGGTGATAACCAGGGAAATGAATGTGACACAAGAGCTTAAATAAGAGGAAACATTAAATATCTTGGAATAGATGAGTCAGAAATACAGATAAATGACAGCAAAACTTTGTAAGGAAAGTTTCAGAATACTAAACTAGTACTGAAAACTGCCTTGGCATCTAGTAATAAAGTTCAAGCTATGAATCAGCTTGCTCCTCCTGTTCTGACATACAGCTTTGGAGTGAATGACTGAAACCAAGCACTAAATTAGTTGGACAGGAATACAAGAAAACTGCTTTAGTCTTGTCAAATGACATACAAAGAGAGCATGGCACTTCTCTATATATCCCTCGGTGTGATGGAGGTAGGAGCATTCTCAAAATTGAAAATATATGCAGGTCTGCAATCATGGGAGTATAGTCATATTTGCTAGCAGAATCATATCCAAACATACTGCTTGCTCAGACTAGCAAAAGCATTTTGGAAAGGACCAGGTATGAAAATCAAGCCAGAAATCGAGAAAAGCAGGTACTTAAAGAAAGCGGCAATAAATAATTAAATAAATAAATAAATGAATAATATACATATCATCACCAGAAACAAAGGAAAGAAAATTGGAAAGCTCACAATTGTGCCATGTGTAGAGAACTGCTGGAATAATCCTGTGTTAAGCAATATTTAACACATGAATGGGTAAGGAGAGATGAATTTAAACCAAAACATGAAAGATTAGCAGTAACAGATGGAAGATAATGGATTACACATTGTGGTTTAAAAAATCTAAAACTGAAAGGTACAAACAAATGTAGGTTCTGTAATGCAAAACTAGTAGTCACACATCATATTACTAATTGTGATATAGTTGAGGGTCTGTATACTGAAAGGTAAAATGATATGGCAAGATTCTTACATTAAAGATTGTGCAAATGCTACAACATACAAGTAGCTGAGAAACATTGCAAAGAAGAACCAACAAGCATTGCTGACAGTGAAGTACTGATCATATGAGATCATCCTCTACTAATTCAGAAAAGTAGAATCAAGAAAACCAAATGTTGTAGTTCAAGAAAAAAGACAAATGCATTAATTAATGAAACACATATACCTAATAACTATAGTGTTCTGCATGCAGGGAAGATATAAAATTATAAGACACCAATATATGCAAGCAGAAACTACAGCAGTGTGGAATAAGGGCATATATAGTTCCAGTAGTGATAAGGCAAAAAATAATTATAAAGCACGTTTAGATACACTATCAATGCAAGTAACTCCACATGACTGCAGCAGGAGACAATTCTGGGTACATTGTAGGTGCTGAGAAGAGCACTCAGGAAAAATCAAAGATTGTAGCAATACTGATTTCATGAACTGCAATTCTACCCTGACATATTAGAAAGTCTAAAATTTGAAGAAATTAAAAGGGGATTGAACATATAAACACGCTGAATGCAATAACTGTTTCACAACACAAAAAGAATGGAAGGAAGTGCTGATTTTGTACTTTTTCACCACCCACTGGGACTTAAAATAAAGAGGATTCATTGGAGCTGGGGGTTTTTTTGTCCATTAAGTGCCATTTCACTTGTTTCTGTGTTTCACAACCCCCTGTGATCTTCAATGGCATCATGCCCCCTCCGTATACTGAGTTGTTTAATATTCACCACAAATTGAATTGTATTGCAAATACTGTGAAAACTAGCAAAGCAATTTATAATGAGCAGAAAGTAATGGAAATGGTAATTACAAGTATGTGTAACATTTCAGATTATGTAAGAATGACACTGGCCTAGACAACCATGCAAAAGTAAAACTGAAGCAGCAAGAAAATATTGGCCAGTAAGAGGAACGAGATATAAAACAGCTGGAACAAGAGGGAGTGTATAAATGTCTAGGGACAGAGGAAGGGTCAGCAGTACAGCAGAAACAGGTGAGTACAGAGCTTACTAAGGAATACCCTAGAAGTCAAAAACTGATATTTAAAATTGATAGAACATTTAGGAATGAAGTTTAAGCTATATAAGCACATGCCCTTCCTGCTCTAATGTGCAGCTTTAGTGTGACTGGCTGACTTCAGGAAGTGTTTAATCAGATGGATAGGAAAAGAAGAAAGCAGCTTCCTGACTTTCAACTTATGTATGCAACTTTGATCTAAACCCTTCTTTACAGTGACTATAGGTATTGGTCAGTAATTGTAAGAATATATACATACATATTTATCAGATGTAAAAATAAGAGAAAATTCTGAACTATGGAAACAAAGATATGGTTAGCAGAAGAATTTCAGAAGGGAGCATCGATGGAAATCAAAACAGAAGTAGTCTAAAAGCAGAAACCAGATAAAGTGCTAAATGGCAAAAGAAAGAAAAAAATTGTGAGCAGAAGAAAAGAAAACTGGAAAGTTGGCAATTCTCATGGGAATAATAAAACTGCTGACTGATTCTAGTGATGTCACCAACATGTAGGAAGCTTAATTTTACAGTTCCATTTCTCTGATATTGGTATACATGTTAGTATTGCTCAGATTTGTCTAAATAAATGTGTCATTGGTCTGATTATCACATTCCTGGCAGGTAACCCACAAGTCATCTAAAGCTAAACTGAAATCAGCCTGTCTTCTGCCCATCTATGTGCTGGATCACCCTAAGCTTGGACAACAATAGTGACAATGTGTCCATGAATGGCACTGACAAAAGATTTTATACAGTGATGGCCAAACTTTAAATGATAACTCTCTGCTAGGTTATTTCTCAAAAACTGACTCCCATATTCAAGATTATGTGGCAACCATTAGGGAGCAAGTCAGATCAATTGACAATGCAGGAATTGGACATTGAAGACCTACAGCAGCATTCTCAGCAAGCTAAGGCAAGGTGTGCACTCCTGGAAAAAAATAGTGATCAGTATGGAAGACAGAGATGGGAGGAAAATTCATTTAACTTGACTGTCTGAAACTACAGAGGGAGATGATTTCACTGCTTTTGTACTATTAAAATTTGCTGAATGGTCTGGACTTCCCTCACGGATTTCCTCTTCCGTCATCACCATGACTCCGATGTCCCTAACAAATTGTCTCCAGATTTTTAAACTTTGCATTGAAGAAAAAGATGAGCTTTGGCTGCCTGGTAAACTTCTGTCAGTTAATGGTGCTTCAGTTTATGTAGAACAGAATTTTTTAGCAGAAACACATCATAAATAGGATAATTTTAACCAGCAACGTGCACTGCCTGTCAAAATGGTTGGTGGTATCGCCTGCTTTACCAAGTTATTTTTAAAGGTTATCTCCCAGAAGGATAACTTTCTTTTATGACAACTGAATGTTCATGTTAAATTGAAGCAATCCTCTTCTGTCTCTACTGTAGAGGGCCACATGCAATCATTGGGCTCTTCCAGTGATGAAGAAAAGCTATCACCTAGAAGACAGCTTGATCCTTTTCCCATGTTTAAAAGAAAGGTGGCAGAATACCAGAAGGCAGTGCACATAAGAATACAATCTGCATTTGAAAATAAATGACTGTTGAACGTTATTGTTGTTAGTTATTATTCCTCTCTGTATGAGTATTGTTAATATATAGTTTCTAAGTTGGTCTTCACTTTTGTGCTTTGTGTCTTGGTTTCTTGAGGTACTGGGCTTTACCACAAGTTGGATTTTGTTTTCTTTATTTACTAATCACTGGTGACCACTCTTATTGGACTTGAACTGTTTTTTTCTTCCTTGTTTGGTTCACTTCAAAAAGTGCCTAGTCCACCTGTTGCTTACCTTGTGGTGAAGTTCATTTGGTTTTGTACATAGTTCTGCAATACTACTAGGTTTTAATTTTATAAATAGTGTATTAAATTTGAATTAGTATGAGCCATTTGATCAGGAATTGTTTAAAAAAATATATAGTCACTGTACAACTAGTGAAGTCAGCTTTGATTGTTCATGTAATGCAATATGGAAGCAACAAAAGTCTAATACAGCCAGTCACCATTTTATCTTGGACCATGAGTGGCTTAGTGAACACAAAAGGGAAAAAATGCTTATATCAATTCAGTTAGACTCCATTTAATTTGTTTTTAGGAGAGTCATCTATAGCAGAACATATGGCACTTTGCCAAGGTAATATCCTGAAAAATACCTTCCTTCTCTTCAGCTAGCTGGAGTAGAGGCTGTATTATACTTATAAGGAATATTGTGCCTTTTGCATGAAGTATATTCTGGTAAAAGGGAGACTCTACACACAGGACTTTACTGTGGTTAATGTTTATTTACCCCTGGCATGCTGACGAGAAAGAAAGAGACTTTTTCTTTCTTCTTTTTTATTATGGAGTGGCTTTCACTGCATCAGAAGTTATTGCTGTGGGGCTTTCACTGCTTCAGGAGTTATTGCTGTGGGGTTTTCACTGCATCAGGAGTTATTGCTGTGGGGCTTTCACTGCATCAGGAGTTGTTGCTGTGAATCACTGACTGAAATATATTTTCATTTACATATAGGAAAGTGTTCCAAAAAGTAACCAGCATTTTGCATGGTGGATTTGCACACTTTATTGGGTCTTTTCCCCAGGATTTTCATTTATGGTTCCTGGAGTAGGATGATATTTGCCAGAATAGATAGTGCCATATTTCTTTCACAGGAGTATAAGCACTTCTGATATTCTTCTTCAGTTTCATTTATACAGTTTCTGACCTTGCCCACACTATTTATGCTCCTCCTGTAAACATTTTGGAGAATTAATCCCTTGTATGTAAACATGAATAGATTTATTTTGCCTTAAAAGAGTTGTTTGTTTAATGAAACTATGGTAGTCCACAGAGGAAATACAAAAGATTTATTTGACATTTGTTGACTGGGAAAGTCCAACTATGACACAGCCTATTTTCAGCGGAGGCCTAGAGTGAAATGCTGTAGATGCATGTCTTTGGATTGTGGGAGGAAACCCACGCAAAAGAGAGGTGAACATGCAAACTCCACACAGAAGGCACCCCAGACGAGCATCTAACTGGGGAACCTCTTGCTGTGAGGCAACAATGTTAACTGCTGTACCACTGCACCTCCCTTAGGATAGTTCAACAGCGAGTTAAAGTTAAGGAGAGAGATTTTTTTTCCTGAAAATATATACAGATAGAAATAAGATAGTCTGGGAGACTAGAAGGGCTTCAAGCACAGTTAATGTATGCAGAAAATATGTCTAGATGGATCATGGGATTAGATGAGGAATTCTGGCATCATAAGCAGCAAATATGTACTCTTCTATCATAAGCAGAGCAGACACGTGGGTCCACTTTTGATATGTCACCTTCTAATGGTAATTATTTAGCTCTTAGATTGTGTTCAGATGTAGTAGACAGGCATATCAAACAAATGAAAGACCTATTACCAGGTGGAATATTTTCTTCCTCAAGCACATAAACTGCATATTTTCAGAATACCACACCCAGCTGTATGCCAATGAACTAGGGAATCAACTTTATTTAACCATTGTTTATCCTCTCTCACCATGTATCCCATGACCCAGGACACTCAAGAGTGTCTGTTACAGCCTGTACCACCACAAGAAATTTAATCAGTCTTAAAGTTAGCCACTTGAAAACACTTCAGATACTGATGGCTTACCTCTAGAGATTAAACTCCAGGTACTGATGGCTTACCTCTTCAGCTTTACAAATGAGGTAGTTGGAAACTCACTCTTTTTTCTTGGGTTTGTAATGCCATACTGAAAAGTAGCTCCTCTTCTTCTACATGGAAGGATGCTGTCACATCAGTTATCTTCAAACCACGGAAAGACTCTCCCCTCCTGGAGCTCCTTCATCATATAGGACAATTTCAGTTTTAAATCATGATTATAAACTGTTCATATCTATCATATCTAATAGTCAGCTAACTTTTGCCTATTCTAATTCATCCTGATTAGACAGGTTTTGTCCATGGCAGAACTACATTTGACCCTTATTAAATATTTTTGCTCATTGAGAATGCATGAAAAGTGATCAAATAAGCTACTACTGGTTAGTTTAGATGCAATATACAAATGAAAAACAACACAGACCAAATAAACACACGTAGATGGCAAATCAAAGAACGAGGGCTGATACACTGTAATATTAAGCATTTTTCATTTACTAAAATAGCAAACTTCTTCAGACACACACATATGCACAATAAACTCATTAAATATTAACAAAGGTGCCAAAGTGCCAATGATGTCATCAACTTATTTTATAGACCTTTAGTCATGGTAACAATATTATATAAAATCACATCTAATAAATACAAAAATACAATTGCTTAAAATATTAGCTTAAGGTATACAAATCTACCATAGTGTCTTAAATACATTGCAACATGAACTGTTATGATGAGCTGTCATCTATTCAAAGCCCTTAATTTTAGAATACTGCTGTTATACTTCAGGGGCATTGACAAGCCTTACCTCATATATGCTTGACTAACATCAATATTTCTATTGGGGGCCTCTATATTAGTCTGCGGTGTTTTGATCCTAGGTGGTTTTGGATAGGCTAATCCTTTTGCATACTGTGCCTTGTCCCTTATTAGCTTATTCTTCTTCTTGTGCTTCAAATCTAGTAACTGCTTTTAAATACTTTCATATATTCTCTGATGTTCAAACATATCTATATGGTAGGTGCAACCATTGCAGATACATTCATGAGGGTCAGTCAATAAAAATAAAAGGGAAAATGTACACTGTTAATGGAAAATATAATTGTAATTCAAAAGGACTTGTGTATGTAGCATTATGCCAAAAATGTCCAGCATTTTATGTTGGTAGAACCACCCGTATGTTAAAAGAAAGGATATATAAGCATGTATATGCAATAAGGAAGTGCAATTTTAACAATGCACTTGCCAAGCATAAAAATGAGTTTACTGATCATGAATTTAAGGTGAAAGCGCCTGAAAGAGGTGGTCCCTGGGAATTGATGCTTGATAAAGCTGAACTTGTTTGGCAGCTTAATTTGTTTTCATATGCTTGGCAAGGATTGAATGATGTCTGTAATGTAAGCAATGTTTGCACACCTCAGGCTAATATTTTAAGCAATTGTATTTTGTATTTATTAGATGTGATTTTATATAATATGGTTGCCATGATTAAAGGTCTATAAAATTTATTAAGTTGATGACATCATTGGCACTTTGGTGCCTTTTTTTAGTATTTAATGAGTTTATTGTGCATATGTGTTTGTCGAAAGACATGTGTAAATGGGCGTGCCTTCGTTGACGGTTGGACGTCGAGCTGGCACCTTGGCATTTGTGAAAATCTACTGCCAATCATTAGTGGACCGAAGTTCCGCTGTGGCGACCCCTAATTGGGAAAAGCCAAAAGACACAACAACATTGTGCATATGTATTTGTCTGAAGAAATTTGTTATTTTAGTAAATGAAAAGTGGTTAACATTACATTGTATCAGCCCTCGTTCTTTGATTTGCCATCTATGTGTGTTTAGTTTAGATGCAAAAAAGGCATTTGATCCTGGGTGCTGGGAATACTGTGGAACCTATTACATAGATTATACTGCTAAATTGTGATTAAATCATTACCTTTCTGTTCCTATCCCTATCCAGTGAAGCACTAGACAGGTTTTTTCCATTTGTTGTTTGCTCTCTACTTAGAGCTACGCACTGATACTTTAAGGAAATTGCCTCTCTCCAGCTATCAACTACGGGCAGTTGAACATACATTTGCTTTATATGCTGATGATGATGTGGTGTGTTTTTCAAAACCAGCGAAACTTCTTTGTCTTCTTTCAGAAAATCTGTCAACTTGGATCCATCTCAGTTTGTAAAATAATCCCAGATTAATTGGTGATGATTAATACCCTGTCATCTACTCAAACTATCATTTATCCTTTCTTAGATATTATTAAATACTTCACTTATTTTGGAATCCAGCTTGGTCCTTCCCAAATACTTAGAAGATATTACTGAAAATAAATCGGTATTGTGATAGCTGGAGACTTCTTTATTTCAGCAACACAAAAGATTATTTCCATTTCTTGTTATGTTCCCAGGCACTTCCTCTTCCCGCATCTGGTTGATTCTGGACTGAAGACAAAACTAAACTTGTACACTTCCTGTGTGAAAATGAGACCTCTAATATGAACTAGAGTCACCTCTCACTACTATCTGACTTGGTCTTCTGAACCAGGAAATTTATACACTGGCAGCTGGACTAAAAACATTTTGAAGATTTATTTCATCAAGACAAAGAAACCCTATGGTGTAATATTTTTGCTTACTCACCAAAAACAAGAATGAACCTTTTTGACTTGTTACTTTTAAGAAAGACTCTCAGTTTAAACCCTTTTCACTGGTTGTTGCTTCTTTAGTCAAATATCTCTGAGGGTTTTGAGATCACCTCCACTAACAGTTAGATAAAAGATCTTCTGACTATAGTGAATGAACTTAACTAGGGATTCTGGACTTATAGGGTACATAGACTTCTTAGAGTGTTTTTTTTTTTTTTTTTTGGTACTGGGGCTATAATTTGATGAAGCACAAGAATTGTTGTGGGATTCTTTCAAAGACTAATATGCAGTAGGACTGTGTAAATTGACTGAGAAGTTGATCACCTTCATAACAGATGCAAAGAGTGACACACTGTAACAAAAAGGAACAATAAGTTACCTGTATAGCATCACAATTTCCCCTCATGATAATATTCTAGATAAATATAAATTATTAATAGGAAAGCTCATTGGGGGTGTAATGGGGTGAACATACTATTACTGCCAAGATAAACTACAACATCCTGTTATATTAAGTTCTTTGGATGGCAATCCAAATTCAAATACGTCTACACATCTGCAAAGTTCTCCAGAATATTTCTTAAATGCTTTTGTTGAGCTGTTCGCATTGTTCAACTGGTGAAGTGGGAGATTGGTTACATGTATTGTGGGAGTGCACAGGATTAGAAGTTTTTAAGGAAATGTTACAGGCAATATTAAATGCTGTATGTCCAGGCAAAGCAACTGTTGCAAAATCAAGCTATTTTCTTGGCGATTTATTCTCACTTAGTTATGGTTCTTGGTTTAGATTACTCAGTTTAATTTTACTTATGGCAAACAATGTGTAACCAAAAGGTGTATATCTACTAATTCCCGTACATTAATTGATTTAGTTTCACTAATGAACTCAGTTTGTGTTAGAAATGGCAACTTTGACATATTGTGTTAAGGTGAAAGACGAGGAGAAGTGGTCTTAGAAGTTTTTACTGATCATTTTGACAGTTTTAAGGTGTTCCACAAATGATCACTTTGGGATTGATATATTCATGTATTTTATAATTATTTGTTTAGTTGTATGTTACATTGAAAATGTTCACTGATAATATTTTTGACAGCATAAAAAATAGGACTACTGCAACAACCTCATTAATGAAGATTTAAATATGAACGGCTAAAATAAGTTGAATTTAAACCAAAAGATGGAAGACTAATGGCAGCTCAAAAAGGCGACTCTACATTTTGTTTTCTAGTATCTTTGGAAAAAGTAGATAACTTATACCACCTTGGCTAACACTCTCAAGGAAGTCTCTCTCTGTATATGTATGTAAATATATATATATATATATATATATATATATATATATATATATATATGAGTACGTATCACTTCACCGAGACCAAATCACCTAAAGTTTATTTCACCTAAAACTCATTTCACTGACAAGTAGTACTCTAAGGCAAGCGAAGGGTATGTGTCCTTTTCCCCATTGTAGTGCGATCCTGGTGTTAGTATATATATATATATATATATATATATATATATATATATATATATATATATATTGAGGGGTGTGGGCAGTGTAGCCCCCACCTAGTTGGCTTTTACCAAATAATGTAAAACAAAACCAGATAACATAAAACCAAAATAAGTGGGGTGCTACATCCCCCAATATGGGGGGCTGCACCTCCACCCCCTAACTATATATACTAACACCACCTTTGCACTACAGTGGGAAAAAGGACATATACCTTTGACTTGCCTTAGAGTACTACTTGTCACTGAAATGAGTTTTAGGTAAAATGAACTTTAGATGATTTGGTCTCAGTGAAATGGGTTTAGGTGAAATGGTCTTTAAGTGAAGTGATACATACCCATTTATATATATATATATATATACACACACACACACATATATATATATATATATATATATATACACACACACACACACGATAGGCAGATATAGATATTTGCATTAAACAGTAAATATGTATATATGCACACATATACATATATCACTTGGAAAACAAACATTCCTAAAAATCTCAAAGGGAAATTTACAACAGAAATATCTTCCAAGCATAATCACCTGTCCCTAGGATTTTAATGAGCCACATTTCAAAATAAGTTTCATTATATAACAGACAGTCCTTAATGCATCCACCTTCTATTTCACTAGGAACTATCAAAACTGTAGCTTCCAATAATGTGCTGTCTGTGATGGAAATGAAAACAAAATGTGCATACAGAACTTGCCTCTCTAGAGAAATGAAGTTTAACTATTTCCTCTTGCAGTCTGTTTTTAATTGTCCTGGAAGTTTGACTCTGGCATCTCAGAGCATAAATAACTGAAATAGTATAAGAAGAAACCTGATTTAACATTTCAAAATTGCTTAACTACAACAAAACTACAGCAATTGTCACGGGGATAATATCCCAGACAATGACATGCTACATTTATAGGATTGAGTGGGTAGCAGTGACTGTATGCCAAATCTCTTATTTAGTTGACCCCACTTATATACTACTGGAAATGTTTTGTAAAAAGATTATCCATAATATATTTCCAGCATGTTTTCATTTGAGTAGTCATAAGATCAGAAAAAGTACTATATTCTGTCACCAAAAAGTGTTTTGTATTGGACTATACTGACTTACCTAAAACTTTATTATTACTTGATTCAGATCATAACCATGATCTAAAAAAAACTAGCTTCTTTAAAAAGTCTATTCTACTACAACTTCTCCTTACCTAACAACCTCCCCATAAGAGAGAGAATTCTTAGTGCAATACTAGGAAACAGATTGTCTGTGACATTAATAAAATTTGTTGGCTGGATAGATTTTTGTCCCAAAGACTTCCCCATCTGTGGATTAGACTCCTTTTCCATGTCAAGCAAAGTACCTCTCTAGCCCTCTTTAAGAGGAACCTGGATGACTGGATGGGAAACAGAAAGTATACCCCTGGGATCCCACCTGTGTCCTTGCTGGACAGGGGAAACAGGTGCTGACTTTGAGGGAACATGGGCAAAATTCTTGGCTAGGCTTATAAGGGTCTCCAGGCCAACAGCCTAGTATCATTTTATGAACCTATGATATATGTAATGGTATGTTCAAAGCAATAAGTTTCTTCTGCAGTTCAGATCCAATATGGAGTAGAATTTCACAAACTATCTATAAATTAATATGCTTTCACACTCTCCTGAAAGTATTGCAGCTTACATGTAAATTCCTCCTCTGCTGTAACCATAAACATGTGTGTATAAGCAAGGGCAAAACTAGTCCCCATAGTTGCAACATGTTTTTTGTAAATACATGTGACTGTTAAAAAAACATTTTTACATTTTTCAGGCAAAATTAAATTAGCATTTTATCTCGACTTAGAGGAGTCACCTAAAACTGTTGCATAAGCTTTCAGACCATTAGCATGAGGTATAATTATTCACATCAACAGAAATCCAAAAATATTTCTGTGACCACCTAACATCTCAATTTAGTCAGTAAATCAGTAGTATCCATAATGTAAGATGGTAACCTAATTGCATCCTGCATAGGGTAATAATTTATCACTCTATATATTTTTCTAAACCCACAACACACTGAAACAAAATGTATTCCAATTCTGTTGGTTAAACCCACAACACACTGAAACAATACATATTCCAATTGCTTTAGTTAGATTTCTAATGATTTTAGGCACACAATAACACATTGGCATCCTATTTTTTTTTGTATACCAAAGTTTTACCATCCTTATATGTAAAAATGTGATTTTATACCTTTATCAATTGAATAGGATTTTGTTTTGCTATATTATCATTTTTTTCTGTACTAACTCACAAGCATCTCTATTATTCAAATGTTCATAGCACATTTCTTCATACTGCCCAAAATTCATGCTCACCACACTCTACCCATTATCCAGTGGCTTAATGATTAAATTTGAATTAGATTGTAAAGCTTTAAGTGCCACCCATTCAGTTTGTGATAAAATATAATTAACACTTTTTTTTTGCAAAAATCTATAAATGTATTCACAGCAACGTTTAACCTATAAAAATCATTCATTTTACTGTTTTATTATGAAGGCATAAAAGTACCAGATTTAATGTTTACTTCAATACGTGTGTATCCTTCATGCTGTAAATGCAACTAAAACTGACAAGAGTCCCTTAAGTCAGAGTCCATTATTGTATTGTTTTGATTGGTTACTAGAAACATGAAAATAATTTTCAAGTTGCAACTTGCTCACAAAGGTTTTAATAATGTGTTCTCTTAAGACAGTTTGTTGGCATAAATCTCTGGCTGCATTTGAGTACTTGTAACTCACAATCAAGCAAAACAATATCGGACAAGTTAAATATTTTAGTTTTAACTTCTTATTTTTCTGTTAACCCCAGAAAATACATTGCTGGATAAAATGTGACAAAACATTACATTACCAGAAAACAGTACTTTGATAGTCTTGGTGTCAGGGGGTGACAGATAGCGAAAGTATGACTCAGTATCACTGGTCATCTGAGTACATGGGCATATTCTTTAAATATGAGTATGCAACTAATATAAAGTAGTTCAAATGATAAATACATTCATTTTTTTTCTTTAGCTGTAGCAGAAGGACTAGTCTGCCATTGGTATGGAATTAATAAGTAGGTATAAGTCTGCTACATTTAGAGTACTTTATTATTTGTGTCTTTGTGTTGATGTAGAACCCTTTGAAATTGGATAGAAAACACTAATTGAATGTACAGTAGTGCATGTAGTAATTTTACAAGACTCAGCTGAAAGTAAATCATTGGTGATTATTTTCTCCTTTGGGGTAAGGTTTGTTAATATGATATTCCTCCATTGGTGCTGTGCCCGTAACTATGAGTGTAAATGTGGGATTAAACCCACATACACAGGGTTAAGGCATTTTCTCCATTTGAAGACAGATGCCCTTCAAATAAAATTATCAGAGTTATAACTATACGAACCACAGCTGAACCTTACAGCTACCTAGGTTTGATTAATATAGTGTCAGAATTGCTTTGATGTATTTTTGTAAAGGTGTTATAGTAGCAGAAAAATAGTACTACAGAGCACAGTATTTTAAATGTCTGAAGAGTGTGCACTTGCTGTTGTCATAGTTATTTGCCTTATTTATTTAAAAAAAATACTATTAAATATTCTATCTTGGGCATTGAAAGCATAGAGTGCAGTCTACTTTTCAGTATGCAGCTATCACTTGGCAGGGGTTCAGTTACATCACTCAACATGGAACCTGCAGCTGTGTGCTTAGTCTGGAAAGGGCTGTGGCAAACTTAATCTCATACCTGCATCACAGGTTTACTCAGGAAGTAACTGCAGCCAGAGCTCTAAATATGACATAAATCATAGCAATCAAACAGGGAAGAAACTATATACTGGTGTTGAATGCAACAAGTATTTTTCATGTAACAGTAATCTGATACACCATCAGACTATTCGCAAAGGGGTCATCAAAAAATGGAAATGAAAAATTTTACAATACAAAAAATAAGAAAACCAAAAGGAAAAGTAGAAGAGTGGATTAATAATGGAGAAATTAAAGAAATAAAAATGGAGGTATTGAGTACCTGCCAAGTGAAGATTTTAGTGTAGAAAATTTAATTCAGATAACACAACAGGGTAGAGCAATGGACACCCAAATTAAGGAGAAATCACTGGAACAGGTAGCATCTAATCAGCTGACATAATATACTTTGGAGCCTCCTATAGGAAACCAGTACAACTACATAGCAAGGGAAAGAACAGGACACTGTGGCAACTCGGACACAGCCAATGTTGTGGAGTGATAGGCCAGTGAGTTCCCATATGAAAGAGCAACAGATGGCATGGGTGAAACTGAGGTGAACATGGCACAGGAAGTAGCCCTGGAACTTTCTAGAGAATGTCCACAGGAAATGGTGAACAAAGAATGTGCTCTCTGTTTAGAAGAAAAGGATCTGAGAAAGAGTTGTTTGATTTAATACAGCTGGATAGACATATTAAGCTCAATAGACTACAGAATGTCAATAAAACAAATGAACACAGTAATTAGGACTGTCCATACAGATTCATGAGATATAACAGAAGAAAATAGGATACATTGCAGTGCAGCCAAATTAATAACAGATAAAGTCCTACAACACGAACCAAAGCTAGTAATGGAAAGAATGGGGAGAAATTGAATGTCATCACGGAATTATCGAATAGAAAAAACTGTAAAGCAATTCAGAGAAGTGTCACTGTTAGAAGAGTATAGAATAGGGAACAGCTCAGCAAAAGTACTCAAAGATAGACATAAAAGCAATGCACAGTATTATAATGGATCAGGATTTATCATGCACTATCGCAAATAATAAGTTAAAAATATCAGCACAGGCAGAAAAACATAGAAGATACACAGATAAATATTAAGAAAAAGTACAACATAAGCAATTTACTGATGACCCAAAAAGGTTCTATAGAGAATTGGGAAACAAGGTAAAAGGAATTGGGAGACTGCCAAAAAAAGAAGAAATAGATACGTTTTGAAGAAATATCTATGAAGATCCTGTGGAACATAAAGATGTTAAATGGATAGCATAATTTAAAGAAAGAATAAGACGTTTAAAGATACAGGATATGAAATGGGATGAAGTAACAGCCAAAGAAATTGAAATAAAGTTAAGAAAAGTCTCTAATTGGAAAACCCTAGGCCCAGATGCAGTACCTAACTTTTGGCTAAAAGTATTAACATCTTTACACAAAGATTTAGCCATGAGTAAGAACCATTTATATGTGCACCCCAAACAAACACCAACCTGGCTAACAGGAAGAACAATGCTCCTACTTAAGAGTGAACCTGCAAGCTACCCTAAAAATTGTAGACCAATAACTTGCCTTCTGATGATGTGTAAACTATTCATGAAAACTGATGCCGACAGAGTTTATAGCCATCTAGAAGAAAACTTAATTATGGCACTAGAACAAAAGGGCAATAAAAGAAAGTCATATGGAACAAAGGATCATTTGTTGTTAAATAAAGTCATAATGGAGAACTATACAGAGGGGAAGAATCTAAGTATGGCATGGATTGACGACAAAAAATCATTTGATACTGTCCCACAGTCATGGATAAAAGAGTACTTAAAAATGTATACGATGCATACTACACTGATTGACTACATTACAGTGACCATGAAACGGTGGCAGACCACTTTGCAATTAAGCCGTGATAAAGAACAAATTATTATTCCAGGGATAAAAATTCAAATGAGGATATTCCAGGGTGACTTTCTGTTAATACTGCAATTCTGCCTTGCCCTTAATCCATTAAGCTGTCTACTTAACAGCTTAGGCCATGGCTATAATTTGGCTCCTAGAAAACAACAAAGTGTAAAAACTTCTCATCTTCTCTTTGTTGATGACTTGAAACTGTACAGTTCATCAGATGAGGAACTGAAAACACAACTGCAGGTTGTCAAAACTTTTCCAGATGATATAAGAATGTCATTTGGTCTTAATAAATATGCAAAAGCAACATTTAAAGCAGGAAACCTACAGCAACAAGAAAACATTAGTTTGGAACAAGAATGTGATATAAAAGAACTTGAGGAAGGGTATAGATACTTGGGAACTGATGAAGGATGAACGATAAAACATGAACAAATGTGAATAAAACTTAGCAAAGAGTACTTTAGGAGACTTAAATTAATTCTGAAAACAGTGTTGATATCTAGGAACAAAATCCAAGCTATAAACCAATTTGCTCTTCCTGTCCTAACTTGCAGTTTTGGAGTGATTGACTGGCCCCAGAATTTGTTGGATAGATTAGATAGGAAAACAAGGATGCTTCATGCTCACCAAATGATTTATAAAAAATCAGTGCATACCTGGATTATATGGGTCTATATTATGTGATCAAAAAATCTCTTTTTCAAACACATAATCGACACATATACAGCAAACACGGTAAAATGCGAATGGCCATGTCCACGAATCTAAGCCTCGGGGGGGGGGATTCATGTGGCTGTAAAATAAAAAAAAAACTTTAAAACACTAATCAAAGTTGGGGGGCTTCACCCCCCACACCCCCTGATGTAGGGGGCTGTGCCCCTTAACATAATATGCCAACTCCAAGAATGCTCTGCATTGAAGAATGGCACAAAGTCATAAAATATCAGGATTTGCAAGCAGAAATTAGCAATGTGGAAGAAAGATACCCAGAGGGTTCCACTAGTAGTAGGAGCAACAGATCCTATATATATATATAAAAAAAAAAAAGAGTCTACAATCAGACTTACATATGCTACCAATACATGTAAGTCTGTGCAAATTGCAGGAGTCATTACTGGGCACATTGCTGGTGCTGCAGAAAGCACTTTTGGATGACCTCAAAGAGTGAAACAATACTAATTTCATGAACTTTAATCGTACTTTGATTTTGGAATGGGGTCCATTCCTGTCATGGTATTAGAAACCCAAAAGATTTGGAGGAATTAAAAAGAGTGAAACCTTTATTTCACTCAACACATTTATATTTTATAATATTGAAAGTCTGATTAAGCGTTTATGGAAATGCAAAAGCACTTTATTTTGTGAAATAAAGAATTACTAAGTTATATCCTTTGGTTCTGCTTCGATTGTTGTGGTGTACCTTTCATTCTTTGTTTTGAACACATTTATATTGTTTATTATGGTTTCATTTCTGCAAGTCTTTTGGGTTTCTAGTACCATGACGGAAATAGACCCCATTCCTAAGACAGGGTATGATTAAAGCTCATGAAATTAGTATATTTTCAATTTTTAATGTTAGCCAAATTGCTCTTCACAGCACAATGTACTCAGAAGTGACTCCTTCTGTAATTCATTCAGACTACATGTATAGGTAGTATTTCTAGATATGACTGTAAATTCCTTTTGATGAGACCCATTACTCCTACTACTATTAGAACTGTATGGGTATCCTTCTTCCACACTGCCCTCATTTCTGCCTGCAAATCCTGGTATTTTATGACTTTGCCTCTCTCTGTACATAAGACATTGTAATCACTGGGTGTAATAATTTCAACAATTAATGCTATTTTTGTCTTCTTTTGATTCACTACTGTGCTTTGTGTCTCATGTCTCTAATGTTTCTCAGCTACTACAATACTGCAATGTTTGCACAATCCCCAGTGCTTCAGTCTTACCACATTATTATGCCTTTCAGTATACAGGCCCTCTGCCCTTAATGTACCACATCCAGCAACAAGATGTACAACTGTTTCCAGATGTTCTTCGTGTTTCACTGTTTCAGTCATTACATTTGGGTTATCTGCTTACAGGTAGCCCTCAGTCAGCCTGATTAACAAAGTCTTGTGTCCTGTGTTGGTTGCTGTCCCTTCTTCCATGTTGTCAGGTTGATGCCATTTCATCAGTCTTTCTTGCCATGCGGTGCCCGAAGCAGAAGCAGTTCACAAGTGCTGGTCGGCCGACTACTGAAATTTTCACTTTCGAGTTTCAGAACCAAAGACTTCAACTAAAGCTAAGTACCCCGTTGGGGAAACTTTTTCTTGCTCCTTACCGATGTCAGTAAAAGTTAATTGCATTACTTGTGGAAAGCAAATACCTCGTAAAGATTTTCATTCATACTGTATTCCTTGCCTAGGCCCTGACCATGAGGTACCTTGCTGTCGGTTTTGTGCTTTATTTAATCAGCGCACTATCCATCGTCGGTATATTTTTGCCTCTAAATATTTCGGTTCTTGGTTTAATTATCCAGAAATGCCATTGGTTAGCCGACCAACTACCGGGATTCCGAAAAAAACACAAAGATAAAGACAGAGACATGCCACCGAGGTCCAAAACTGCCGACGATGCTTCTCCTAAGCCAGTCGCCAGTTCACCGGTACTCAGTGAGGCACTTTCGCAGCCCCTGATACCTGCTACATCTGATTTGCAGGCATCTACTGAGAGCCATTCGGAGTCCGGTGTGCCACGAAATGCTTCAACTATGGAACCCGCGGATATCTCTACCTTGCATGGGTCCGGAGCCGTTGTGCAGGCACCGACTTCTCTGGGTGTATTCAAGCCTACAGACTTGCATAATTAAATCAATGCCTTCTTCTTTACTTAAGCCTAAATCTCGATCCATGCCTAAAAAATGACGCCCAGGCTACATGTTCAGGTCTCTATGCCTAAAAACAAATGATAAGAATGGCTGTAACTCTAATCAGGGGTAGCCAGCCCCCCCCCCCTTCTAAGAGGCCTAGGGCTGAAGTTGATTATGAATCTTCTGATCAGGATTCTGTTTTTTCTGATTCTTCTGATGATCTGGATTTGCCCTTATCTACTTATGAAGATTCTTATGCAGAGGACTCCATTCCCTCTGCTTCCCCTCCTGAGGATTTTTCTTTTGGGGAAACCTTACATACTCTAAGGGAGCATTTCTACTGGGAAAGCCAGGATTTTTCCGATTCAAAAAAGAGGCTTAGGGATTTCCTTCTCCTACCTCAGCATAGGCCTTTACCTATTCCTCCTGTACTAGACATTGTTGATGATGCTTTTTCGGAATCTAGTTTGGCCCCTGATTCCCTGTCTCCTGCTCTCAGAAAACCTGACAGATACTACAGTGTCCCCGAGTCCCACAAGTTCCTTTTTAAAAATCCTATTGCAGATCCAGAGACTATTTCACAGGGGCCCAAGGGCATTAAGGATTCTACTGCTAAAAATCCTACCCCTTCTGATAGAGACTCCAGGGCACTGGATAGATGGGGTAAGAAGGCTTACACTTCTGCAACCTTGGCCATTAGGGCTTTAAACTGCCTGTTTCATATGTTAAAGTATCAGCAACATGTTACTGGACTGCTTAAACAGAAAATGATGTTGATTCTTGACTGTGTGGAAAATAAAGAATTACAGGATTTAATGCATTCTGATGAGCAAGTTGGAAAACATACTTTGCAATGTGGTTTTGATTCATTAGAGGCCTCTTGCAGGGCTGCTGTTACTGGGTCTGTGCTCAGAAGGCATGCTTGGCTTAAGGAGCAATCTTTGCCTGATCATGTTAAAGCTAAATTGTTGGATGCTCCTTTAAATCAGGACCACCTGTTTGGCAACAAGGCTGAGGAAGTTCTTAAAAAGATGGAAGATAAAGTTAAATCTATGCAAACTGTTAAAAGATTTTTTACAAGTTCAGCCTCGTAGATTTAGTAGGCACTGGCCCTCTAAGAATTGGTCCTTTCCAGCCCCTTCCAGGTTTTCTCAAGCCAAACCCAGACACAGCAAAAACCCCAAGTTTCAGTCCCAGGGGGGACACACAGAACTAAGCAGTGGGAGGCCTCCACTTCCAAATCTGGGAATAATAAGACTCCCTCCATGGTAAACTGTCTCAATGACTTCCTTTTAAAATTTCCAAGCACTTATCAACTGACTGCCCCTTTGGGAGAAAGATTGCTCTTCATGCAAAGAATTGGGAACTCATTACCCAGGACAAATGGGTTTTAAATATAGTGTCCAAGGGACACAGATTTCACTTCCACACGTTGCCAACACCAAGCAGGTGGCCGGACCTACCCCCAAATCAGTGGGCAGAGGCCCAAAAAAAAGTACTTTCTCTCTTAAGCATGGGGGCCATTCAACCGGTACCAGAAAAGGAAAAGGGACAAGGTTTCTACTCAAGACTTTTCCTGGTTCCCAGAAAAGACAATTCATGGCATCCTATCCTAGACCTGTCTACTCTAAACACCTTTTTGGAGATTCCAAAATTCAAGATGCTGACTCTTCTCCAATTACTTCCTACGCTAGGCAAAGATGCCTGGTTGGCAACACTAGATTTAAAAGAAGCATACCTGTACATCCCAATCAGGGAATCTTGTAGAAGATACCTACACTTCAAAGCAGGCTATACTCACTATCAGTTCTCTGCACTGCCCTTTGGCTTATCTACTCTGCCCAGGGTATTCACAAAGTGCCTAGCTCCAGTTATTGCATTTTTCAGGCAAAGAAATATTCAAATATACCCATACCTGGATGATTGTCTAATTCAGGCAGAAAGCCAGGACATACTTTTGAATCATCTGGCCTTTGTACAAAGGGTTCTAACTTGCCTGGGGTACACCATAAATGAAAAGAAATTGCAACTGGTACCCTGTCAACAAATTATATTCCTGGGAGCATGCTTGAATACAACTTCCCAGATGGCTTACCTCACGCCAGAGAAACAAATTCATTTGACAACCTACTTCAAACAAGTGGCCACAAAAACCTTGCTATCTGCAAGACACATACTGCTGGCCTTGGGGTTCATGGCCTCCTGCATTCTTCTAATTCCATATGCAAGACTGCATATGAGGAAACTACAGTGGTATCTAAAAAGCCCATGGTGTCAACATTTTCAGGACCTAGAAACAATGATTCCTATCATACCTTGCCTATGCCAAGAGTTCCTTTGGTGGGCAGAGGCCTGCCACCAAAACAAGGGACTACCTTTTACACCACCCCCTGCCACCCAAACCCTAACAACAGACACATCAGACTATGCATGGGGGGCTCACCTGGCAGGGAAGTGCATTCAGGGCAAATGAAACCCAGGGCAAATGCATCTGCATATCAATCAAAAAGAAATGTTAGCTGTACAGAATGCTCTGACAGCCTTCAAAGACCACATTCTTCCAGGACAACTAATGATAAAGATGGACAACACCACTGTTATGTGGTACATAAACAAGCAGGGGGGTACACATTCTTACCCCCTCTGCAGACTAGCTATGGCATTGTGGAGCACAGCCTTGAGCTACCAAGTGCACATACAAGCTCAATTCCTGCCAGGAAAATTAAATACAATGGCAGACAGACTAAGCAGAAACCTTATGGACCCACACGAGTGGAAACTGGAACCAAGAACTTTCAACATGTTGACAAGCAAATGGGGGAGCCCAGATATAGACCTGTTTGCCTCTCCCCAGAACTACCAATTGGACAAATTTTGCACAAGGACTCCCCACAAACAAGCCTGGAAAGTGGATGCTCTGTCCTTCAGCTATGCCTTCCCCCCTCTGCCTCTGCTCTCCAAAGTACTACTAAAAATCAAACAGGGCAAACCAAGGATGATTTTGATTGCTCCAGACTGGCCGCGCCAACACTGGTACCCCCTTCTGCTCAGTGTGTCATGCTAACCTCCATGGCACCTGCCTCAGACTCCTTCCCTGCTGTCTCAGCAGGAGAACCAGATTCTGCACCCTCAGCTTCTAACACTGACCCTTGCAGCCTGGCTAATTACTTAACCTCTCTTTTACCATCCCTCAGCAAACCTGTGATGGATATTATTTTAGAGGCAAGGAGGCCTAGTGCTAGAAAATCTTATGCTGAAAAATGGAAAAGATTCTGTGCCTGGAACCAATCTCAAGGGATGAGCACAGCAGCACCCAGTTTACTTCAGATTTTACAATACTTAACTGAGATGCTTCACAAGGGCCTGTCTTTTTCCTCCATTAAAATCCCCACCTCAGTCATTTCAGCTCATTATAACACAGAACCTCCCCTCTTCTCTCATCCACTGCTCAAGCAGTTCCTCAGATGGGCCAAAATTTTGAGACCACCCAGGAGAGCTCCAACCCCAGCCTGGGACCTTAACTTTGTCTTGGAGAAACTCATTCTACCTACTTTCAAGCCAGCTGCTACTGCAGACTTAAAATTTCTTTCTTGGAAAACAGCTTTCCTTTTAGCAATCACTTCAGCTAGAAGGGCATCTGAATTACAGGCCCTTATAGCAGTGGAGCCTTTCATCATCTTTCATGCGGACAGGGTGTCCCTCAGAACAAATCCATCCTTCATGCCCAAGGTGGTATCCAGTGTGGCTCTTAATCAGTCCATTCATTTGCCAACCTTCTTTCCCAATCCACAGAATAAAGGGGAATGGATACTGCATTCCTTAGATGTGCACAGACAACTTAGATTCTACTTAGACAGGACTAAACCTCAAAGGAAATCTGAACAACTACTAGTGGCATTTGCTGCAGGGGCAGAGGGGAAGGCTATTTCAAAGCAAATCATTTCTAAATAGATAAGCCATTGCATTCATTTCTGCTATAAGCACCATGGAAAACCTATCACCCAGGAGATCAGACCTCACTCCACCGGGGCTGCATCTACCTCTGTAGCCTTTCTCAGAGGTGTCCCTACCAGGGACATCCTAGAAGCTGCTACCTGGAGTTCTATACATACTTTCACCAAGCATTATCATTTGCCAATTTTCTCTAAATCCAGAGCTGGCTTTGCCACTGCAGTCTTTGCAGGGCCTTATAGCTGGCCCTAATGCTATCTAAATTCCTCCTCCCAACCATAGCTTTGGGAATCTACCCAAATGTAATGACTGCAACAGTGAAACACGAAGAACATAGTACAGTTGTGTACACTTACCATAAATGTAGATGTTCGAGTGTATTCACTGTTGCAGTCCTGGTTACCCTCCCTCCAGCCCCTAACTTCTTTTGGCTATACCTCTACTTTCCTTTACTATACTTAAAGATGTTCGAGTGTATTCACTGTTGCAGTCCTGGTTACCCTCCCTCCAGCCCCTAACTTCTTTTGGCTATACCTCTACTTTCCTTTACTATACTTAAAAGCCTTTTTGGTGTATTTGCTTTTTTGTTGGAGGTATATCTTTGTACTTTTATATTTAATTGCTTCCCATTAGGGAGGCGCCTGACATCTGGGGCAAGAACAACTGATGTAATGGTGTTGGCTGCATGTTTTATACCCCTGACGACCTGACATCATGGAAGAAGGG
Source organism: Protopterus annectens (assembly GCF_019279795.1). Classification (NCBI taxonomy): domain Eukaryota; kingdom Metazoa; phylum Chordata; order Ceratodontiformes; family Protopteridae; genus Protopterus; species Protopterus annectens. Next base: position 1,719,588,838 of record NC_056744.1, on the reverse strand, counting down.
ACAGCAACCAATGCAGGACCCAATACTTTGTTAATCAGGCTGACTGAGGGCTACCTGCAAGCAGATAACCCAAATGTAATGACTGCAACAGTGAATACACTCGAACATCTACATTTATGGTAAGTGTACACAACTGTACTTTCTGTTTTAAGGAACCTGGATTTGTTTTTATTTCTGCAACATGTTCACTGGGCTGTCCACTATCATGGGCCGCCAATATTAAATTTTCATCTTTTCATTTAAATTCACATCTCCTTAACCATTCCTGCATTAGATCCTGCTCGACATGAGCTTGTTCCAGGAGTTTTCTGTACTAGCAACTATATTTATGCCTTTTCCACATTTCTTGCCTTCACATTCAGCTGCTACCTGATTTTTGTCTACTTCTGGTTTAATTTCCATTCCTGCTTGATACCAATAGGCTTCTGCTAAAATAAGCACAAAAGTCATCCTAGACTTTCAGTCATTGTGATTTAAAATGACCACTATGTTTAGATCTGGTGAGGTCAGCAGATATTTATGCAGTCCTGTGACTGCAGCTGTACACATGTAATCAGTTTCAAACACACCTATACCTCCTTCAGAATGAGGAATATATAAACTTAGTATACACTGATCTTCATTTGATAAGAATGAGGCATTTTTCTTCTTTTCCTGTACAACTGATCCAATACCTTTTGGGGCTAATCAATCACCTCAAAGCTGTAAGTTAGAACAGAAACAGCAAATTGGTTTATAGTTGTTTTCAGTAATAATTTTAGTCTTCTAAAATATTCCTTACTGAGTTTTGTTTGCATTTGTTCATGTTTTATTGTTGAGCTTTCATCGACCCCCAAATATTTTTACACACCCTCCTGCTTCAATTTCTTTACATAACATTCCTGTCCCAGACTGACATTTCCTTGGTGCTGCAGCTTTCCAGCTTTAAATGCTGCTGTTGCACATTTATCAAGACCAAATGACATTTTCATATGATATGATAAAGTTTTATCTACTTACAGTTGTGCTTCCAGTTTCTCATCTGATGAACTATACAGTTTTAAATCATCCATAAGAAGATAAGTCTTTACACTTGGTTGTTCTCTGGGAGCCAGACAGTAACAATGACCTAATCTGTTAAGTAGACAGCTTAATATGTTAAAGGCAAGACAAAAGAGCAGTGAATAAACCCTGGAATATCCTCCTTTGAAATTTTACCCCAGGATAATAAATTGTGCTGTATCATTAATTAGCTGCAAAGTGGTTTGCCACTGTTTCATGGTCACTGTAATCGGTCAATATAGGCAATGTAGGGTGTATCTTGTACATCTGTAAGCATTCCTTTACACCTGAATGTGGGATGCTCTCAAATGATTTTTTTTTGTAATCTATCCATACCATACTTAGATTCTTCCACTTCCTGCAATTCTCTAGTATGACTTTAGAAAATGATCCTTTGTTCCACATGACTTTCTTTTCTTACCCTTTTGTTCTATTTGTATGATTGAATGTTATTCTCAGTGACTATAAACTCTGTCTGCATCAATTACAATGTATTGTTTATACATCGTTGGAGGCAAGTTATACTAGTCTACAGTTTTTAGGATAGCTTGAAGGTTCACTCTTAAGGAGGAGTATTGCTTTTCCTGTTGTTAACCAGGTTGGTGTTTGTTCAGGATGTGCATATAAGTAGTTCTTACTAAGGGCTAAATCTTTGTGTAAAGATGTTATTACTTTTAGCTAGAATTTGGGTATTGCATTTGGGCGAGTGGGTTTTCCATTTAGGAGCTTTTCTTATCTTTGTTTCAATTTTTTTGGCTGCTACTTCATCCAGTTTCATTTCTTGCACATTTGAACTTTCTACGGTTTCTTTTACATCTTGTATCCATTCAGCATCTTTGTATTGTTCTACAGGGTCTTTGGAGATCTTTCTCCCACGTGTCTCTTTCTCCTTTTTTGTTGGTGTTTCTGTTCCTCTTGAAATGTTTCCCAGTTCTATACACCATTTCTTTGGATCATCAATGAATCACTTATTTTGTACTTTTCTGTTATATTTTTGCACTTCCTCTTTTGCTTCATTTTCCAGGCAGCTCAAAGTTTCTTTGTTGATGTAATGCTTTTCATATATATGTTGTACTAATGAAAGTAAAATGTTATTTGAAGCTTTTGACCCTCTTTCTTGTGCAAGTATTTCTCTTTCCTCTTATTTTTCCTTTAATCTTTTTGAATATCATCTACCTGGAAATTCTGGGCTACTTGCATATCAGTAAATGCATGCAATTTCTATTTTTCTGAAAATATCTTTATTAATAAATTTTTGAAACAGAAAAGATTACAGTAAGAAAAACTTTAAAATATACAATGAAGTACGATGAATCATGAATTTAAAGAACATAATGTATTTATTTACTTATTTACTGGCACTTTATGTAAGTACCTGCTTTTACTCCACGTCTGGCTTGATTTTCATACCTGGACCTTTCCAAAATGCTTCTAAGTAAGGATGTCAACTTAGACTTGTTTTTTAAAGGTTTTACCACATTCATTATGGTTGGATCTGACAATAACAGAAAAAATGACTACAGTCCCATGACTGCAGACCTGTATATATTTTCAATTTTGAGAAGGCCCCTACCTCCAACACAGAGGATATACAGAAGTGCCATGCAGTCATTTTTATATATTATTTGCTACGCCTGAAGCAGTTTTCTTGTATTTCTGTCCAACTAGTCCAGTGCTTGCTGGTTTCAGTCATGCACTCCAAAGCTGTATGTCAGAATAGGAGGAGCAACCTGGTTCATAGCTTGAACTTTATTACTAGAGGTCAAGTCAGTTTTCAGTACTAGTTTTACTATTCCAAAATGTTCCTTACAGAGTTTTGCTCTCATTTATCTGTATTGCTGACTCATCATCTATTCTCAGATATATAACATTCCCTCTTATTTAAGCTCTTGTGTCACATTCATAGGTTCATAGGTGTGTACCAGGATAATGGCCCTAGAGCCTTTACAAGCCTAGCCATAGGATTACCCTGGCATCATGCCTCTGTCAAGTAGAGCCATTGGAGTGATCCCTGGGGTGAATTTTCTATTTCCCATTCACTCATCAAGACTTCTCTTGAAGAGGGTCGGTGAGGTGCTCTCTTTCACATATATGGGAAGTCTTTTTGATAGTATGGGCAGTCTCTGGGTTATGAACCTGTCCCTCCAGCACGTTCTGTTGATTGTATTAATGAGGTTGATGTCTCTGTGCATGTGGTGTGGAGGGATTGGTATTTCTTTAGATGTAGCATTTCTAACAGAGCTGGGTCAGACATGAAATAATCAGCCCTTGTAAGTCTTGAACCCAGGACCCTGCACACCATAGTCACAACAATTTACCACTAAGCCATATGAGCTCATTTTCCTGGTTATCATCTGAATGTTTTCCTTTTCTTAATATAAATGCTGCTGTCACACATTTATCAAGATCAAATGCCATTCTTACCTTGTATGATAAAATTCTCACTATTTGTAACTGCATTTTCCGTTGCTTGTCAGACAAGAGATGCAGTTTTAAATCATCCACAAAAAGTAGGTGCGATGTCAATGGGTACAGCTGTTTTCTGGAAATCAAACTGCAACCAGCCTAATCAATTAAGTAAACAGCTTAATGGGTTAATGCAAAAGAAAATACCACAAATTCACAGCAGCTTCAACTCTACACTGGTAAACCAAAAAAAGAAGCAGCTTGTCCAGCGAAACAATAAAGCGAGGAACAGCACAGAAACTTGATCACGATTTATTGAAATAAACTCAATAACATCAAACATAGATGCTCAACAATACGTTTTCGTTTTTAAAGCACTTCCTCAGATGTGGGCTGCACCATTCCATAAGCCTTTTATACTTATTTGATTGGCTAAATCAAATAATTAGCCAATCAAATCAAATTGCTAATAAAATCCTTTGTATAAAACCATTTGTATCTGAATACTATAAAATCACTGTTCTGTTTAAGATTTTATTGTAAAAAAAAGACGTTTGCATAAAACACCTATTAAAATCAAGGCTTTCCATTTCATTGTATTAAAACATGTTCCAAGTGTGAGTTAAAACACATTTATTCTGTTTAATTTCGAAAGTAACTTTTTTGGTTGCCTTGGAGCTCCATCTTGTGGCCTTTTCATGAAACTTCATTCAAACACACTATTAAATGAAAAAATACTATCTCCTAAAGTAACCTGTAAAACATGTTTAAAACACCATAAATCTATTACATGAAATAGAATGAATGAAACCCACATTCAGATTGACTTACTATATGTAAAATTGATCATTAAAAACTAGAATATATATATGAATAAATATGTAAATATATATATGGAAGGCTTGAACGAAAGCAACAAAGACTGTAACTGAAATATAAGTATATACTGAATACAAATGCATATTATGAATAGATGAATAAAATAATAATAATAAATAAACTCTTTAATATCTAATACACCAATAAAAACCTAAATTTGTAACACATAGAACGTCTTATTAAAAAGGTGTCTCTTCCAAGACTTAATAATTGTCATACTACATATTCATAATTTAGCCGCTCTTAGCTTAAGTAAAGGTGCTATTGAAATGTGTTCATTCAGGCCCGGTGGTTTATTGGCCTCCAAGGTAATCTGCCACCACAACTCTCTATATTCTATACATTCCTCCAACAGTCCACCTTGGCCATCCTTTTTCACCCTTTCCAGGGCAAAGAATAAATAATATGCATTTTTACAAACTTGTTTGTGCTTATACAGAGCATTAGTCTCCTCTATTTGTAAGTCATACATATGCTCGTAAATTCTCTTACGCTGTGTATTCCCTACATAAAATGCTTCACAAGTTTGGCACTTCGCCAAGTACACAAGACCAGTAGATTCACAATTGTTAAAATCCTTGCCTTCGAGGGTTACATTCCTACTTTCTAAATAAACTCTTTCCATATTACCAATATATAAATACATTGTTGGCAATATCCACATTTGAATGTCCCTTTCCTCTTTTTGTGACCCTGTGCTTCTTGGTTATTACCATTTTCCAATAAGCACTTTCAATTGCGTGAATTCTTGTAGACTATCCATAACTTCTTCTTTTTTTACTTTTTCTAAGTCAGTAAAGGTTAGGAATTTTTTCCATTCTATGTCCATAGTTTCTCTAGCCATCTCTGAACTTCCATTGAATTCCAAAATAAAGCACTACTAAAATTATCTCTTTCTACTTTAAAACTGTTCCATCTAGTATATTAATACCTAGTATTGGCTTAAAATCATTAAGTCTCCTTTCTGAAACCTCTTTCTCTATATTATCAATGATCAATTCTGGATATTTTCTCATTTTAAACATTTTCTTTAACAAAGCCTTTTCTACTTCAAAGTCTTCATCCCTGGATGTCATTCGACAGGACCTAATATACTGCCCTTTTACTATATTTCTCTTAAAATACATAGGGTGTGTACTTTCAAAGTGCAAAATAAGAATTAGAATATGTACTTTTTCTGTACACCCTTGAATTAAAATTTGAGTTGTCCTTGTATAGTTCTATGTCCAGATACTGCAACTTCTCTCGACTTATTTTATGTGTAAATTCAAGGAAGTCCGTATTCTTTATATATTCAATGAAGTTGGCTATTTCTTCCTTTGGTCCTTCCCAGAAAATACATATGTCATCTAGGAATCTTTTGTAAAGTGTCCAATTTCTACTATATATTGCTCCAGTAACCATTTTTTCTTCCCATTTAGCCAGTACCAAGTTGGCATAGGTGGGCGCACATGCGGCACCCATCGCTATGCCCTTTTTTTGATGAAAAAATTCACCCTTAAAATATATAAAATTATATTTTAGAACCAAATCAGTAAGTTTCATTACCACCGTGCATTCATCATGTGTTAACATTTCATCCTCACATATCACTTCTTCCCAATAGCTTAATCCCTCCCTATGACGGATACTCGAAAATAGGTCTACAACATCAATTGTTAAAAAGCTTAGACCATCACTATATAGATCTTGTTTAAGTCATCTTAAAAAATCCCAAGAATCTCTCAGGATGTTTGATCTTTTTAACCAAAGTTTCTTAAGCTTGGTATCTACAAATTTGGTTAAAGGTAAATTTCTGACCCTTCTGCCGAGACTATTGATCTTGGGGGGGGGGGGGGTCCAACCCATTCTTGTGTGTTTTGGGGATCCCAAATATAGTAGGAATTTTTGGTTTATCTACTTTTACATATTCCAGGGTCTTTTTGTTTATTAATCCTTTCAAAAAAGACTCTGCAAGACCATGTCTATCTTTCTATAACCAATATTTATTTCATTCCTTGAAACTGTAGTATATTTGTTTGGATCTCTCAAAAGCTCATTCATTTTACCTTCATAGCTAAAATCATTCATCAAAACTATCCCCCCACCCTTATCAGGTTTCATAACCCTCAAATTGGTATACTTTCTTAATTGTTCTAGGACACCACTTTCAACAGAACTTAAATTCCTTTTCTATTTCACTTTCCCATGTCCCAGTCTAATCTCCTTCTCCACTATATTCTCAATTTTTTTAATTTGAGGGTGTAATGGGGGATTATATGTACTTCTTTTCACTAAATCTTCGGGTTCAAACCTCGTATTTTGATCAGAAATTACCTGAACATTAATTTTTCTTGTGAATGCTTTGACATCCATAAGACTCTTAGTTAAATTTCCCTTGTTACTAGGTATAAATTTAATGTATTTAGATAAAAGGCTAGAATGTTCTTTAGTTAAAGAAATATAGCTAAAATGTTCAAAGGTAGATCTATAGAGGTTTGTGTCATCTTGTTGAACAAAACTTTCTCTGAATTGGGGTGGTTGGTACTCTTTTTGTTCTAGTACCTCCCCCTTCTTACCCCCCCAAAAATTTGAAGACCGATACTGTTGTTCATACCCTTCTCTGTTTTTTAACCTCTCATATCTTTGCAATAGGGGGTATTTGGAAACATCATCAAGGTCAGCGACTCGGTCACCTACTACTGCATTTTCCTTGTTACTACCTTCAAGCCCTCCTTCCATATTATTTTTATCCCAAAACCTCCCCTTTGTATTTGGTTTTGGGTAACTTGTCTTATTTCTATAATCAGTTAAATCCCTTTCAAGTTTTTTTTTTTTTTCTCTTAATCAGCTCATCACATTCATCATTTATATCAGTAAAAATATTATCATACTTAACTTTTTCATTTGGTATTATAAAAATCAAATAATTTCTAATACCTTCATCAAGTACATTAATTTCTTTAAAAAGTTCAGCTTTGACTCTATTATTTTCTTCAACCATACATCTTAGAATTTCCAGCCCACATCTGTTAAACACTTCTATTAAATCATTATGAAAAACACTTCCTTCAACCACATTATTAGGGTATTTAAAAACTCTTAGTCCTTTAGGGACTATACCTACACTAATACATTCCTTCAGATAGCAATTCTCAATGTCTAAACTTCTGTATTTATATAACAACTTGTGAAACTTATTAAGTTTTGTTTTATAGGAATCGGTTACTGGCCCAGGTTTAAACACTTTGTCATGAAAATTAGAAGAAACCTAACCTGTAGCCATTCCTTTAATGCACTCCGCTTGTGTCCATCAATATTTAATGTCCCTGGGTCTTGAATTTGATATGCTGCTACGATCATAAATTGGCTTAGGGGTGTCAACAAATCAATTGAGAAAGTTGACCAATCAAATTTTTAGTTTGCCCTAGTTCCTCCTTTCCACTTCTTTCCTCACTGTTCATGCTCGTTTCGCCTTCCGTGAATGAAAAAACTAATAAAACACCACAAATTTACAGCAGCTTCAACTCCACACTGGTAAACCAAAAAAAGAATTAACTTGTCCAGCGAAACAATAAGGTCAGGAACAGCACGGAAACTTGATCATGATTTATTGAAATAAAACTCAATAACATCAAACATAAATGCTCAATAATACATTTGCATTTTAAAAACACTTCCTCCGATTGGCACTTCACCCCACACAATTTGGCTTTCTCAAGGGGAGGTCATGTCTGTTAAATCTGGTCGACTTCTTTGAGACAGTCACCAAAGCCATGGATGAGGGAAAGACAGTACACACCACCTACCTTGAGCTGGCCAAAGCCTTTGACACTATTCCCCACTCGGGCATAGTAAATAAACTTTCTCAACTAGGTATCAATCCATATGTTACCAGATGGGTAGAAAACTGGCTCACTGATAGAACCCACCTAATCAAAATAGGGGAAGCCACCTCAAGCAATAGACCTGTAACAAGCAGCATACCCCAGGGATTGGTCTTGGCGCCTCTGTTATTCGAGATATACTTCTCTGAGGTGCAGGCCAAAACCAGTGGGCTATAGCTCAACAAATGTGCAGATGACTGCAAGCTGGGCGCAGTCATCAATTCTGCAAGTGATGTGGATGTCTTCCAAGAGGGACTCACCCAAACAAATGACTGGTGCCAGACACATGGCCTCAAGCTGAATGCCAAAAAATGTATCATCATTCTCTTTGGGGAGAGTGACATCCCCACATATTGCCACATTAATAACAATGTCCTAAGTACAGAATTAGTAGTGAGGGATTTGAGCACCCAGGTTGATAGCAACCTGATGTTTGACCACCATGTTGCTTCCATTGTACGGAAAGCTTTCTACATGACCCACCTCATAAGTAAGGGTATCTCATCCAGGGACAAAGAGGTCATAAGATCCCTATATTCTTCCCTTATAAGGCCAATTATTGAGTACAATGCCCCCTTCGGCATGTACCACTCAAAGCACATGCAGCAGCTAGAGAAACCACAGAGGTTTCTCACCAGGAGAATTCAGGGCCTCAAACACCTACCCTACACAGGCTAAAAGCCCTGTCCCTCTACTCGGTTTCATACAGACTCCTCAGAGGGACCTCTGTCTGGCATACAAAGCAATCTCAGACCACAAGTTGATGGGACTGCTGCATATCTGCAAGTAAGGTCCACGCGAGAAACCCATATATGCAATCTCAACCTGGTCTGTGATATCAATAGGACTTGTTGGCTGGATCTATGGAATAGACTCCTTGTCCATGTCACGTAGAGTACCTCATTATCCCTTTTTAAGAGCAACCTGGATAACTGGATGGGAAACAGAGAATACACTCCTGGGATTCCACCTGTGTCCCTGCTGGATAGGGGTTCTGGGTGCTGATTTGTCTACACATGGGCTAAACTCTTGGCTAGGCTTATAAGGGCCTCAGGGCCAATAGCCTAGTAACCTCCTATGATCCTAAGAAGGCCCATCCCTCCTTCGGAACGGGGAATATATAATCCTGGTATACAATGATTTTTATAAATCATTTGGTGAGCATGAAGCATCCTTCTTGTTTTCCTATCTAATCTATCCAACATGTTTTGGGGCCAGTCAATCACTCCAAAACTGTAAGTTAGGACAGGAAGAGAAAATTGGTTTATAGCCTGGATTTTGTTCTTAGGCATCAACGCTGTTCTCAGGATTAATTTAAATCTTCTAAAATATTACTTACTAAGTTTTATTCACATTTGTTCATGCTTTATTATTGATCCTTCATCAGTTCCCAAATATTTATAAACTCCCTCTTGCTCAAGTTCTTTTATATCACATTATTGTCCCAGACTGATGTTTTCCTGGTGCTGCAGTTTTCCTGCTTTAAAGGTTGCTTTTGCACACTTAACAAGACCCGGAAAAATATATAAAGAAGAAATGTGTAGGCAACACACATGGCACTTGTAAAATAAAGATTGTTTATTTCAGTGCAAGTAGTAAGCACTTTCACATAGATACACTATGCTTCATCAGACTATACAAGTTTCTAAATAACCACACCAAAATTAGTTGTATGGTTTTATAGCTTTTCATGTATTAAAGTGTTATCTGTTTTCATTGGTTGCCATGACAACGAGCTATTTTCGGGAGAGTTTGACTGGCATGTTTCGGAGCAGGTAGTAATGGATGTGAGGCACGGAGGTTATCACCACTCTAAGGAAGTAGTTTCTTAATAATTAGAACACCGATATAAGTTTATTGGTGGATTATATGCTACTACTGCTGGGTAACTTGAAACTTTCTACAAAGTGTATTTAATATTATGCCTCGATTTTGTTGTCTAAATGTGTGTAGTTATAATGATGCATTAGCCAATTATGCATGATTGTTGATGAAGTTATATTTATGGAATATTCTCTTTAACCCTTAGATTAGGGAGTTTTGACTCAACGTTTTTAATTGAGTAGTGGTTTATTATAATGTAAGTTGCTGAGCAACGTTAAAGCTCTGTTGACTTTTAGTGTTTTAGTGAATTTTTTCAACAGAATACAGCAGTACTAAACTTATGATTTTTATTACAATGTGAGTCATATGTGATGGTTGAAGTATTCCTTTACACATGCCTGTAACATATACTGATTACAATTCATCTTGGCCACTGACAGATTGGGCTGTGTCTGCAAAAAAAAAAAAAAAAAAAACTCAACTAAAAGAATATAGATATTTGCCTTACATAGAATTTCAGTCCTTGGCCTCATTTTCCCTTACTCATACCACTGAGTTCTCCTTATATTTCTGTGCACTACTGCTATTATCTGCACATATGCGTTGGTGTTATGTTCTTTTTTAATACAAATTAAATTATTTCCTTCATGCTATGCAGTGCCTGCTCCTACTGCTGTGAACAGTGCGCATACTGCTAGTCCTCAATGTCAATTGATGTCCATTGCAAGCTGTCAGTACAAGTTTCTCTAGTCACTGATATCCAAAGTTTCACACATTTCCTCAACAAGCTAGATAAATCAGACTACTGCCAACAATATGTTTCATACTACAGTCATGTTTTATGTACCTGTAACTGTTGCCTTTCTATAAACATATGAATATACATCTTACTGTAGGGATCAAGCATGAAAATACATTTATCTATGAACATCAATGAAGCAAACATAATGACAGCACTTAGTAGGATTATACATAAACAACAACTCATGTGTACCACAGGGATGGGCTATGGCTTCAGAAAAAACAAAAGGGTGCCAAGCTAAAACTCTGGGTGTTGAACAGCTGCTCTGTAACATCAAAGTACAGGCAATATAGATAATGTACAAACTACCCATGCCCTCAACACTGCTTAAAGGCAAACATTATAACAGCTTCTGACACCTTTCAGTTATGTTTGCCTTGACAAGTGCATAACTTCTGAAGCCAGATGAATAACAATCACTTGCCTTCCAGTACATCAAGGGACAAGCTCAGCTAACAGGTATCATGCTGAGAGATGATTCCATTATGCCAACATCACCACTCCTCGGAGTAACTGCAATTCACTGTTCAGCAACAGAAGATGGAGGTGTGATGCATATGCATGTGAACCCTAAGTCACAGACAATGGCTTATCATTTGTACATAGAATCCTAACAATAGCATCAGATGAGGCTAAGAAGGACCACAGAGGAAACCTGTTTTTAAACTGAAGATACAAGTTAATATTCAAATGGTACCTGTCTCACAAAACTATTACATTTCAACATGGACTGGACACCAGGTAGTAGTGTAAAAATGTTACATCCATATTTGTGCAGTCATTACTCCAAATGTAGCATCTTACTACCATTTACTTGTTTCCTTACTAGAATACCCTGCAGACTAAGCTTCTGCAAGTCACATCAAAAAAGGCATGTCAGCAAATGGAAGGCAGGTATAATTGGTGATACTGACTCTTGTTAACACCATATTGTGGCATTTAAATGCAACTGTGAATTATCCTGCAGCACAGTAAATGGAATTGTCCACTCCCTGCAGCAGATCACACATCAGTATCTTTCTAGCTTCCTGGTACAGTTTAACACTATGTAATTCAACTGGTATGCGCACTTGGTGAGAAACTCATCTTCCAGAAATTTAATACACAGACATGTCTGACCTATCGGAACATATTTGACAAAGTGAAGTCAGGGATGTGTGTTCAGGCATTATAATCACCTGTAATGCATATCTCACAACATATAAAGCACCACTTGGAACCCCAGTCTTTTGCAATACCACTGTAGGACCATTAATTCCAGTGTAACAACCTTGCAGCAGGATCTCTAATCTCTACTGACAATCAGGCGAGTACTACTGGGGCCAAGTGAAATGACTGTCTCACATGTCTACTATTCACCTCTCAATTTTAAGTTCGTCTCTGCTCAACATAAATTCAAGAAATTGCCTCCTTTTACACAATAGCATGCTTCATGTTTGTTAGGATGTCAACAAATATACAAAGTGGTTAAATATGAACTGTACTGCTTAGTCCATATGGTTTTCATCCACTAGCAACAAAATATTATGTTAAGCTTTGAGTCCACTCCACAAAATGTGTACGTGTGCCTGCCATGAAGGTTAGCCATACTTTAGCTGTCCAGCAATGGTTACCTTGGATAGCTCTGGCCAGTGAAAGCTGGACAGAAACCAAAGAACCTGCTACACATGAAATGAGAATGGCTACACAATGTTGGTTCACTCACAGGACACAGCTTGGAAATGGATGACCTGGTGGTAAGGTGGAGGCTGATCATCCAGTCTATTCAGAGGAGAAGATGGAAGGGGAGTGCAGCCAAGCTGCTTTGACTGGGATAGAGAGTCTACTACTCAGGAGGAGGTCAGGCCAGAAATGGTGGTGTAATGTTGGTGAGAGAAAAAGTATTCAGAAGACAGTGGACAACAGCATCACAATTAGTGACAGACTCATGGCAATCACACGCCAGTGTAATAACAGGGAAGTACTCATAACTTCAGCCTGTAACCCACAGCAGCGTTGTGATACTGCTCAAGGGAGTTCATTCAGACAGTGCAGGAAGTACTTTACAAAGCAGGATAACATCCATTGATAATGGATGACTTCAATGTACATATTGGGACAGACATAACAGGAGAAGAGGACTGCTGTGTCCACATGGGTGGGCCAAGAAGAATAAGGAACAGGCCATTTGAGAACTCTGTCTGGCAGATGCCTCGATAGGCGCTAACACATCTTTCAGAAAGAGACCGTCACAAGTTCACATCCAAGAGTGGTCAATATGCAACTCGTGTAGATTTCCCCTAATAAGGAAAGGGTATGAGGGTGTAAGTCAATGATTTCCAACCCATCCTCAGCGAAACAGTTCCCCCACAGCATAAACCACCTGTTGCCACACTCAGGTGCGAACAGTGTTGACTGACGGCTGTAAGGTCACAGACCAGGCTCAAGAACTGGAAGATGACAATAGTGATGTTACAACATTTAAAGGACATACTCAGGGCTCCGGCACACCAAGTTGAGTTGGGAATAGGTGTATTTAATAAAGAATAGCAGCACCTCTAAACTGCATGTGTGAGGAGTCATGCACTGATGTGGCAGAGTTTGGCCTGTGGAATGCATCAGTCCCTGAAGTCTGCCAAAGAAAGAAGGAAAAAGTGGTTGAAACAAACCACCTGACTAGGAAGGATTACTGCTTGCCTAACACATAAGCTACGAAGGGATTTGTAATAGCAAACATAAGGGTTTTGGAGGCCTTGTAACAGCTTCTGAAAAGAGATTTCATAGGTGGCTCAAAGACACTACATCAGGTTGCAAGTCTGAGACAGACACAGAAAGATAAAGTTAGCTAGATACCATTTATAAAATGAAGGCAGGATTAATCGACTCATTAGCCCTGAGGACATCCAAATCAGATGGAAAGTGCATTTCCACCAGTTGCTGAAATAAGTTAACTCCAGAGAAGAGGTACTGCCCCAGAAACAGCCTAGACTGAGAGACAAAGAGCAGCCCACTATAGAAGTATGAAGACCAGTAAGGAAAAAGAAGTCATGTAAAGCAGCAGGCTCAGATTAGGTCACAGCAGACATCACAAAGACGTTGGGTGAAGCAGGGTAGAAATGACGTGAGGGTCCTCATAGGATTGTGGATAGACAGGTGTATCACATATGCATGGAGAATAAGCATACTTGTGCTGCCATACCATAAATGGGACATCCACAACTGACAGCGTTACAGAGCTATTAATCTCCTGTCACACTGCATGCAAGTTATCAAGAGGGTCATTGAAAAACATATCCCAAACAGGGAAAAATGACTAAGAAAGTAAAAAAAACGATCCCAACAGTTGACCAGGAAAACACCAACTGTATTCACCACAGAGAAATCCTGTGACTAAGTGCTTTCACCATTGATTGGCTTCATCATGGCGTTCCACTTCAGCTGGAGTTTAGGCAGATGGAGCCTCGGTTCAACTTCTCATATGAAGGACACCATACTCACCCTATTCTTCACTGCAGTGTTAGTGTTGGAAAAGTAATCCAACTACCTTGAGTGGAAGTGGAACGCCTAACCTTCTGAACCTCTAGCACTAAAGACAGGCGTGCTCACCTTCGTTTGTGTTTGGAATGCTTAAAAGCACTCATACCACTAGGACCAGACTGCACCAGGCATACGACACTTGGTCTGCTCAATAAAGCCAAAGCACATATAAAGAATCTGATGAAGCCAATCAATGGTGAAAGCACTTAGTCACAGGATTTCTCTGTGGTGAATAAAGCTGGTGTGTTCCTGGTCGACTGTTGGGATCGTTTTTTTAATGTTTTACTTTCTTAGTCATTGAAAAACATATATGCACATATCTACATCTATCTCTCTCTCTCTCTCTATATATATATATACATATATATATATATATATATATATATATAGACCTAGATCTACATCTCTATATATCTATATTTATATATATATATATATATATATATATATATATATATATATATATATATATATATATATAGACCTAGATCTACATCTCTATATATCTATATTTATATGTATATATATATATATATATATATATATATATATATATATAAATATATATATATATATATATGTATATGTGTGTGTGTGTGTGTGTGTGTATATATATATCTACAGACACACAAACATGCACATATATTTAGATATACAGACACACACACATATATATTTTGATATATATTATATATATATATATATATATATATATATATATATATATATATATATATATATATATATATATATATATATATATATATATATATATATATATATATATATATATATATATATTAGATATATATTATATATATATATATATACACACACACACACACACACACACAAATATTTACTTATTTATTTCCAGTTTGATGACCAGGGAGGTCCATTGGGCTCAAAGAGCCCATTTTCAGTGGAGGCCGAGGGAGAAAAGCTCCAATAATACATAGTACAAGCTCCATAATATGAAGTACAATACATAATGGAAACAGAAACAAACTAAGCAAATTTTACATACAAAATAGCAAAAACTAAACAAAAGTTAAACAGCAGCTTGGAGAAGGATGTAAAGCATACTTACATATTTAGTGGTTGAGAACAGTAGTACAAGGTTAAATTAATACAGAGTTTTAAATCATCTGAAAATGATACACAAGTAACATTAGCATGGATAAGTTCTTTATGTATGAATATTAGCATGAGTTAAAATTAATACAGAGGTTTAAATTCTCTGAGAATGGTATAGAGGAAGCATTAGCATGAAGGCAGTACACAGGGTTAATCAACAGCGTGCAAGGAAGAACATACTTTGTGTGTTATAAAGTATTTATGTATTAAGCAGGTTAGGTAGGTGGAGTGCTGTAAATGTGGTAAGTTGTTGTCTGACTTAGATGTTAATATATGTTAAATATGTTATATACCTAAATGATACACACATATATGCTTGCACACACACATATCTCAAGCCATTTTGCACAGGAACATCAACAAAGTTCATGTTCTCACAACACTTACTGGTATTATACCCATACATCGTCTCATATGTACCACAGGGAAGGGACATTCCTTCATCAAAAGAAAAGGGTGCAACATGCAAATTATTGGTTTTAACCAACTGAGCTGCAACTTCAAAGTACAAATGCAGATAAGACACCTTTCCTGTGTCTTAGCATCTACAAGTGGCTAACTTCTGAAGCCAGATGAATAACAAAGAGTATGCCTGTCATAAGAGTAAGGGGCAAGCTGAGCTAACATGTACCATGGTGAGGAGATGAATTCACTGTGCAGACATCATGACTCCTCAGTATACATACAATTGACTGTTCAGCCACAAAGGATGAAGGTGGTGTTATGCATATTCATGTGAACTCTAAGGCAGGCAACAGCTTAGCACATTTACAGGAATCCAAACAACAGCATCAGATGAGGCAAGAGAAGTAACCCTACTGGAAACCAGTTTATACACTAAAAATGAACATTAATAATCAAATCATGCTTGGTTTACAAACCAGTCTGTCTTCCACTGGCCTAGATAACAGCCATGTTTTTCCACATGGAGTTCTTAACAATATCTTGTTAGACAAGGGATAATTGGCTAGGCTTAAAATGGCTTGCAAGGGTAGTTAGCCTAGTACTAAGCTATGAACCTATGAACAACGACAGCTTGCACTTCAGCATAATGGAATTAATAAATATCACAGCTGAAATCAGGACTCTTGTACCATCAGACTATCAGTAGTTGTTTTCTTATAATGTGAACTATACTCAGTAACTCAAATGGGGAAGAACAGGGTAAGAGACAGCGTTATGACAGGCTCTTGCACTGGGTGAAGTGGTTCAACACTAAACATCCAAAAATGATCTCCAAGCAGTTTCTCTTCTTTTGTCTCCATAAACATTATGGATCTAAAGCTTATTCCCCACTGGGTGATATGAACTATTCATGTAACCCCCTCCCAATTAAGACTGTGTTGCAGGACAGGCAGGACGTCCAGTGTTAGGTCTCTGGATGTGGAATAATGTCCTCTACAAGACTGATCTCTTCACACTGAGTCAGTATCAGAACCAGTTCGTGTAAAACAAACGGTTGCCATACAGACAGAAATGGACAAATTCACTTTAAGGAAGTACAACTGAATGGCCGGAAGGGTAGTGGTAGAATGCCCTTTTACATAGTTATTGTAAAGTTGTAGCCTGTCCTGTGCTTGTGTGGGGTTCCTGAGTTCCTGTCTACAACATTCCCACCATTCTTTAATGTCTGCTTGCCAGCATGTTGGTGAGCCGGCTAGTTCACTTTTTCCGGTTACTGTTGGACAAAGGAGCAAAATAAGCTTTGGAAAATGCAGACATAGAGGGTGAAAGTCACAGAGCTTCCCTGGCTATCAACTGAACCCTCTTGTTACATTTTTTCATAAACTTTCCAGTACTGGCACCACAATTCCATTTCCAAAGGTGATTTTAAAATGCTTTTTTTACATCCTCTAGGATTCTCTGAAAATTAGCAAACTACCTCACAGTATATTAGCTGGTGCAAGCAGAATGCACTGATTCCAGGGGTTCCACTAAGGGGTTTCCTGTCAGCCTGCCATGCTCTATCACTCTCTTTCACACTACACCCATGGCTCATAAGGGCAGTTAGCCTAGTACTATTCTATGAACCTATACAAAATTGTAAACATGATTATGCACACATTTTTTATAAAAATATTTTTCAACATTTCTAAATGCATACATATTTCCATTTTTAAACAGTCAAATTATTCTCTAAATTCATTCCATTAGGAAACAATATATGATAATTAATAATCATCCTGCTCTCAAGTCTATTTAATTCTCTTTTAAAATTTCCCGTTACCATTTGGTCATGCTAGAACACTGAAGAGCAAACTGTGTGAACCCTTGTGTTTGGACAAGAAATAGGTAGCTACTGGGCTTCCTAACTTTTGCCTCCTAACATCACCTAAGTGTTCCAGAATCCACACTTGAACCTTTCTGGTAGTCTGTCCAACATACCAGCATGTGAGATGACACCCACAACATATCACATAAATCACCCCACAGCTGTTATGTGTGCCGAGGTACCAGAACTGTGAGGTGTGTTAATAAAATAATCAATTCTGTCCTTTGGAATGGTCTTCCTTCCTTAGTGGATTTTGTGTCTTTTGGAGTTGTTCCTTTGGATGTGTATTGGATTAACACTTGCACAATATGCAAGTATACTACGGCTGTTTCCCAGCCCATCTCAAACAACACAATAGCAACAGATAATTCCATCTATTATTCTATAAAAGCCATCACATCTTCCATAAAAACACAGTACCTGTGTTCCGTAGCCAACCTATCCTCATGATACAGTGACATCCATGGCCAACCCAGCTATTGATGAACTAACCTCAAGATTGCAGTCAGCCCTATGGAGGAGAACAAAGCTATTCGCTCACCATGCTGCTGGCAGTCCAACTTTCCAACTTTGAATCATCGCTCACTGATACAACCTACCAAATGAATTGGTCACCACCATCCACTGTCACTCCAAATATATACAACACTGTAATACACATACTTATTTTTTATGTATGTATATATATATATATATATATATATATATATATATATATATATATATATATATATATACACACACACACACACACACACACATATATATATATATATATATATATATATATATATATCCAATTGGTCGTACAACCAATAGTCAAACAGGGTTTTCTTTGAACTTATATGTCGAAGATTTAGGTGTCGAACGGACAGAATGTTGTTTAAAATTCAGAATTCGACATTTCCGACCACTCTACCACCTAAACAAGCGCTACCATGGGTGAAAAGGGGGGGATGTTTGGCATTTCGACATAACTGCATTCGCAATTATACGGAACTGGAGTTCTGTAGTCGAACATGTTGTGTTTGACAATTGGCCGTATGACCAAATCCATGTATACCATATATATATATATATATATATATATATATATATATATATAGATAAAATGTATACACACACACACGCACACGTCTACATGTATATATATATATATATATATATATATATATATATATATATATATGGATCGAGGACTTTTGATCGAAAGATCAAAAGTTCGAATCCATTACGACCGGGCATACTTATGCGAAATACTTACGCAATTTTTGGAATTCAAAGTTAAATCTTCAAGAGAGACTATTGATTTCATGGATGTGAAGATCAGCATTCATGCCGACTTGAGTCTGAGTACCAGTATATATAGAAAATCAACCTGGAGAAACCATTATTTACATCGGTCAAGTATGCATCCTGGCCATGTCTTTAAAAATATTTTTGAAAACCAAGCAATAAGGATCGCTTGGCTCTGCACAAATGACCAAGAGTTTGATTCAGAATTTCTGAATTTGCAATCTAACCTTGAAGCAAGGGGTTATGGAGCAAAATACCTAATAAAGTTGAATGAACAAGTTGACATTCGGAATGGAAGAGGCCAAGCATATTTCTCCAACCAAGGACCAGATTTACATAAGACGAATGTGAAACCAAGGATTTAAAGAAATCAGCTTACCTGCAATTTAACTTACAGTATGGATAACAAGACAGTATGTGGAATTATCAGAAGGTTTTGGCCCATACTCGCTGCTGATGAAAAACTCAAAGATATTGTTGGTGAGTCACCTTGATTCACCTTCAAGAATAAAAGGAATCTAAAAAGACTACTTTGTAACAAAGATGGCACTGCTGAACAAGAAATGTCAAATAGAAAGGGTACTTATAGATGCCACAGATGTAAAGCATGTAATCACTTCGACAATGACAATACATTCGGACACAAACCGTATCTACAGTTTCAATACATATGCAAGCTGCAATACACAACATCTAATTTATCTTGGTTGCTGTACACATTGTACTGCTTTTTACATAGACAAAACAGATCAGCTTTTTAAAAATCGGATCCTGCATCATCTTAGAGATATTAAGAAATTGGATCTCACAAATGCTCTTGCAGCGCATGTTGCCGGCAATCCCACCCACCGCTTTAAATTCAGAGCAGTGGAAGTAATTCCCATGAGTTTACACAAAGGGGAATATTAAAAACTGAACTGAACTACATGAATCCAGCTTTATAACCAACTTGAGAGCCAACCGTCCACCAGGTCTCAATAGTGTTGCCCCATTGAAACCTATGCTGAAAGCAAGAAAAATGAGTGTAGCTTCTAGAAAAGAAGATTAATGGATAAATGGATAATTTATGGCAATGGAATATATAATCTGCAATCTATTCTATGCTTTGCCATGTCGTTCTGCGACTATATTTACATCATTTGCAATTTAATTATCTGAGGCAGAGACTGGTAAAAACAAGGAAAGCTGCAGCAGTGATTATCTACAATACCCTTTGTGGTGCAACCTCATTATTAAGGCAATGGGATACAAGAGCTACGAATTATTTTTATGCTTCGTCAAGTTGTTCTGCGAATATATTTACATCATTTGCAGTTTAATTATTCAAGGCAGAGACTGATAAAAACAAGGAATGCTGTAGCAGTGATAACACTCTTTGTGGTGCATTATTTTAAGCTGAATCTGTGATCAGGCAGTATTTTCTATAGAACAAGGAGCAAATGGCTAAGAATACTTCAGAAGGTATAGAGTATGCTACTCTGAAAACCACATGGATACATGTATTAATTTGCTATATTGTGTAATACACACATAATAGGAATTTATATGCAAGAGCACCAATGCTATTGCACTTGTAAAACTGTATCATATGTGCTATTTGCTTCTGTGAAGTACTGCATATCGTTGAATGAACTGAATAACAATATGTTCTGGCAACCAAAGGAATTCAGTCCCTTTGACGTTATTGGATAGCTACAGGACAAGAAAATTGTAGACTGGATATTTGAAGGCATAAATATGATTGGCTATAACAAGAAGCAGGATTTATGCTGTATGCAAATCATTAACTTTGTTGCTATTGGATAGTTCTGCCACTAGGATACCGGACATTTGATACCTTGAGATACAATAATGATTGGCTCACAGCAAGACACAGGAGATATGCTGTATGCAAACTAATGAGTTTTCATTGGT
>NC_056744.1:1719525385-1719565385 GCF_019279795.1 Protopterus annectens | reverse complement strand
ATATTGATTCAGGCAAGTCAATGGCTAGCAAAACAGAAAATAAAGACAAAAAGAGAAAGGCATTAAATGATGAAATTTAGTCAATCAAACCCAAATAAGCAGCATGACCAATATGGAAGCAAATGTTTGAACTACAGACAAATTAGACACTGAAGGGCATAATGTTTAGATAAAGTATCTATGCTAATGGCAGACATGGTGAGCCTATTTTGCTGCATTTACACTTATTGAATGGCAGTGTACACTATATGGCGTTCTGACAGCAATGTGATAAAAAACATTTTGTGCCCCAATGCTGCATGCTTCCATAAATTCTTTCAGTAATGGGGGTAAGTCTGAAGAAAATTGTATTTGCTTGCTTGTTTGTTTGTTTGTTTATTTGGTTTGGTAACCAGAGTAGAGCACTGATCCAAATGGACCTATTTCAGTCTCAACCCAAACAAGTATAAATGACAGTAGACGAGTAAGATAGCAAGAAGTATTGTATTCTAAATGCAAACAAAATGTTGTGTGAAGATAGCAATGAATTAATAACATTAATGATAATTACGTACACGGGATAGTAGGAAGAGATGGCTGGAGTAAGAAGGGAAGAATAAGAATAAGAAGAGAGACACACAGTGAAGGGATAGCACACAAAGTGTATACGGTAGTAAAAGTAAGGTAAGAGCACACAGAAACTAACTATATACAATATATACAGTCAGGAGGTGATATCACTTATTAGTGTAGGGAAATATTGAGAGGAAGACAAAGGTGCCTGACTAATGAAGGGGAGGGTAAGGGTTAGGTGATGTGTCCAGAGGGAAAGCAAATGCAAATTGACTCAGACTTGAGGTAATATGTACATAATGTTAGTATGTTGGCACAGAAGGCAAGGCATGGAGCCCCCCCACTTTTGCAGATCCCAACTGTTACTTCTTTAAGATTTAATTTTCGCGTTGATGATGTCAGCTTGTGGCACACATATTTAAGGGCTTTTGCGAGTGGGAACAGACAGTTTTTGGGGCTGTATTCCCCCATTAGTGGCTTTGTTCTGTATTTTTGTGCTAAGAAGTTGAGAGCTATGGTGAGAAGTGAGAACTGAATTCACTACATGATATGATAGCCATTTAAGTCTGTCTTCCTGTCTTTCAAGAAAGTGCTGGTTTAGCTTAGTGGTATATTGCTCTGACTGTAATGCACAGGGTTCTGGCTTCAAGACTTTGGAATGAAAGGCATGGTGGTAACAAGACATTTTATGCAAGCAACTTTCCAAAATTATACAAGCAATGTTTAAAATGTGTCCCTGGTTTTTGGCCTTTTGCCCCCCCCCCCAATTGAAAATAAGTTCAAGAAGCTGTTCAACATGCCTATGGCTTACACTACTGTGATTCTGTATTTATATATTGTGTGTAGAAGTAGACTGTTATCATGACAATATTCTGAATAGCGCAGTTTTGTCATTATTGGTGCATGCATTTTGCTTCATTGCCTACTGGAAAAATGTTCAAACAATAAATTTAAAATGCAGTTGTGTATGGAAGTAGACTGTTATAAGGAAATGTTCTGAATAGGGCAGTTTTGTTATTATTGGTGTATACATTTTGCTTCATTGCCTACTGGAAAAATGTTCAAACAATAAATTTAAAATGCAGTTGTGTGTGGAAGTAGACCTTTATGATGGAAATGTTCTGACTAGGGCAGTTTAGCTATAGGCACTGGAACCACAGGGCGAGGGGGTGGAGGATGACTCATGCGCACGTCGCACACTAATTTAAACACAAAAGTGCACAGAAAGTACTTTGTGCTGATAAAGCTCCCAAGTGTTAGCTCAGTGGATAACTGCTGACTTCTAAGGCTCCAGTTCTGGAGTAAGTCAGTGATATTTCATTCTGTTACGCTTATGCAGTGATGGCCATTTATTTTATGCAGTAGCTCTGAAGTGATACTGATTGCCGTTTAGTGCTAGCTCCATTTATTTTATGCAGTAGCTCCGAAGCGGTATTTCTGGCTCCGTTTATTTTATGCAGTAGCTCTGAAGTGTAGCGATGGCCGTTTAATGCTAGCTCCATTTATTTTATGCAGTAACTCCATAGTGATATTTCTGGCTCCGTTTATTTTATACAGTAGCTCCGAAGTGATAGTGATGGCCGTTTAGTACTAGTTCCATTTATTTTATGCAGTAGCTAGATAGCTCACTTTGCCATTGGATTAAATCTTTCTTTATCCTATTATGTTCTGTAAAGTGACTGGAATTTCCCTCAATACCTTAATCAAACCAGTCCCAAAATGGTACACAGATTGTTACAGATTTGATTATAGTAATGTTAATGTACGCATTGCATTTTAATTCTGTATTTCAAATATACAGAATAGAAAACATAGGAAGTAACAGTACATGAGTTTACTGTACGAGGAATTGCTGGCTGTTCCCATGGTGGTGTGAGAACAGTGTGAAAGTTGGTGAAATATTTGAGGCATTGCTTAGAATGATATTTACAAATTGTCATCAAGGTTTCAAAACATTTACAGTCAGTTATTTTGGCATTAGAATGGGCTCTGACTTTGGGACTCCATAGTATTCCAAGATGTTGATGTCTGTTTCTGGAGGTCATTTGCACATAATTACAAGTGTAATGCTTTGACCAAGGATGTATTCAAGTTATTTAATGTCTGGAATAATTTATGTGCTAGAGTTTCTAGGTACAATGCTATTCGATTTATATCAAAAAGGGCCGTAGCTCCAAAGTGATAGTGATGGCCATTTAGTGCTAGTTCCATTTATTTTATGCAGTAGCTCCAAAGCAATATTTCTTGTGTGTAGCTCCAAAGCGATATTTTTTGTGTGTAGCTCCAAAGTGATATTTCGTGTGTGTGTATGTAATTGGGCTCAAACCTTGTATTTAGGTACAGGGTCCTGCATTTTCTACCCACACCACCACATGTGATTCGGGGAGTTTGGCTCATACTTTTGGCCCATTCCTCTTAAGATTTGTGGCTTTCTGGCAAATCATAATGAAAGCCCTTTAAGTTTCAGTCTTACCATCTTTTTATTTGGAAATAAACACACAGTAACACAAAACACTATTTTAGCAGCTTTCTAAGATTATACAAGCAATATTTAAAAAGTGCCCCTGGTTTTACCCCATTGCCACCCCCCCCCCCCCAAATACATTTTGGCTTTTTCCAGATTTCTTCTGCTGTGAAATTGAGAGATTTAGTTGTGTCAGGTGGATGGTGCAGTGGTAGTGTTGTTGCCTTAGCAAGCAGTTATGTGGTTTGATTCTTGGCTGGGGTGCCTTCTGTGTGGAGTCATATATGTCCTCCCTGTGTTTGGGTGGGCTCCCTCTGGGTACTCTGCTTTCCTCCCATGTTAGAAAGATATGCATCTGGAGCATTTCTCCCTGGGCCTTGGCTGAAAATTGGCTTTTTTCCAAGTCTGACTTTCCTGGTTAAAAAAATGTTAAATAAATAAAAATTTTTACAAGGAGCTGAGAGCTTCAGGGGAAGAGAAGTTTAGCACTGCATATTCTAAGACCGTCTGCACTGTTAGCACAACATGTAGTAGCTTACTTTTGATGCAGAAGGCTGTGGGTTCTACTCCCACAGTAAGCAGATCGCTGATACTGTACTATGTTGTATTTTAAAGGGAGTGGATGCTAGAGTCTTGTGAATGTCCTCCTTTGGAGGAGTTACCTAGTAACTATGAACCTGTTATCAGTTTGCCATCCATTCCCTGTTGCAATATTATTAGCTTATAATTTTTTAATATAACATAGGCAATGTATTCTTCAAGGGCAACAACCAATTTATTTTTAGATGAAACAATGAAATATAGAGTTGTTTCCTAGCAGCAACCTATTCATTAGTTAGAGACCCCTTATATGTGGAATTATTTAGATGACTTACTTCTGTAGACATTTTGTATATTTACTGATATTGGTGGATTATGAGAAGTTTGAGTGGCCTTTTATGGTTGAAATTTTCTAAAATAGGTAGTTTTGTTTTGTCATTATTGGTTCATACATTTTGTTTCATTGCTTACTGGAAGACTGTTCAAAACTACAGATTTAAAACACATTCTAACAACTGGTGCTGTATTATACAAGGAATATAATTTAATACAGTCAGGAAAGTGAATGAAGGAATGCATACATGTATGCATGGCCCTAAAAATGTGTTTGAAAACAGCCCAGAGGAAAGTCTGAAAGACTCAAAATCATGGGCAAATTTTAAGCTTTACTCTTGTTACCAAAGCAATGGATGAAGGTAAAACAGTGCACACCACATTACCTTGACCTGGCCAAGCCTTTTGACACAATCCCCTACTCAGGTGTAGTACAAAAGATGAATAATGTAGGAGCAAACACTTACATCATCAGCTGCATTGCCAACTTGGCTCACAGGATGCAGGAGATCAAAACGGGGGAAGAGACCAGTCACCAATGGAGTCCCCCAGGGTTTGGTGTGGAGAATTTTTCTGTTTGGCATATACATCGCAAAAGTAAAAGGGAATACCAAAGTGCTTCGGCCAGCTAAGTTTGAGTGCAAGCTAGGAGAAGTTATTGAATCCCCAAATGACTTAATCATCATGCAGGACGGTTTGTCCCAAATAATAACTGGTGTAAAAATCATGACAATGCCCTCTGAGGACTGATCCAATTGTTTGGCATTTGGGAACTTGTGTGTACAGTGGCCTAACGTTTGACCAACATTTGCCCAGAGTCATACAAAAGCCTTTCTATATTGCACAGCTTATAAACAAATTGATTGTGACTAGATCCAGAGATGCTGTTGTCCACCTTTACAAAGCTCTCATTATGTCAATCATTTTGTATAATGCCCACTTTGGCATGTATCTGTCCAGCCCCATGCAACAATTGGAATACCTTCAGAGATACCTTACTAGAAGGATACAAGTCCTAAACAATAGGTCTTGCATGGACCACCTCAAAGATTTATTACTATACTCAGTATCCTACAGAGTGCTTAGAGGTGACACGTCTGACATACAAAGCATCCTCTGACAATACAGATGGACCTACTGAACATCAGCAAGTCAAATGGCATCAGAAATACACAGTCCAGGTATCTAAACTGAATGTTGTGGAGAGATGTATATATATCACAGAGGCTACCACTGTTCCGGAACAGACTATCCATAAAAATAAAGCAAAGCTCATCCATCCATATTCAAATGCAACTTGGATCTAAGGATGGGTAATAGAAAATGTACTCCAGGATTTCCCCTCATGCCACTAATGGATAGAGGCAGTTCCTAAACGTTGCATCCTTACATGGTCCCCTCAAATTATCTATGGTATGATCACAGTTGTTCTCACTAGGGCTAATATACAATTATCAGCCATGGGGATAGCTAAGACCAATCAGAAAATGTTAATTCAAACACCAAAAGGGAATTGGCTAAGCTTAAAATGTCCTCCAAGTGAACCTATGTTGTGGTAGCAAATATTTATAAAAAAAATTACCCTTTTTAGTTCACTAAGTGCCCCTGTCACCCCCCCCCCCCAGTCTTTAACAGCTTCTGGCGCCTATGATTTCATGTGTCTTAGCATCTACAGGTGGCTAACCTGTGAAGCCAGATGAATAACAAAAACAGACACTCAGAACAGATAAGGGCAAGCTGAGCTAACAGGTATCATGCTGAGGAGATGAATTCACTATGCAGACATCACGACTCCTCAGTCTAACTTCAACTGACTATTCAAGCACAAAAGGTGAAGGTGGTGTTATGCATATTCATGTGAACTCTAAGTCAGTAAACTGCTGAGCAAATTCAATGGAATCCAAACAATACCATCAGATGAGATATGAGAAGTACCACAGACAAAACCAATTTTTAAAACTAAAGATACAGATATTCAAGTCACGCCCCATTCACAATACATTCTCTTCCACTGGCCTAGATAAAGTACAGTTTTGTACCTACCATAAATGTAGATGTTTGAGTGTATACCCTGCTACAGTCATCACACTTGGGTTATCCTGCCATCAGGCGGTCCCGCAGTTGACCCGAATTCCAAAGTCTTGGTCTGGCATCGGTTGCTGTCGCTTCTTCCCTGACGTCAGTGCGCCAGGGATATATAAGAGGCATCCAACAACATTTTCTTCAGTTTTTCTTGCCACAGATGTCAGGTGCCCCCCATAGGTAGGCAATATATACATATACACACACATATATATATATATATATATATATATATATATATATATATATATATATATATAAATACATAGGGCTATATAAAAATAAAACAATACCCTTAGGCAAAAGCAAATACACCACAGAGGTAGCATAGGATAGAGTGGTAGAGATAAGTTCAGCTAGTTCAGAGGGGATGGAGGGAGGGTAACCTGGACTGCAGCAGGGTATACACTCGAGCATCTACATTTATGGTAGGTACAAAACTGTACTATGTTCATTGTGTTACCCTGCTGCAGTCTTCACACTTGGGTAGAATCCCAAAGCTAAGGATGGGAGGTGGAGTCAAACAGGGTTAGAGGAGGCTAGAAGGCCCTGCAAAACTGCAGTGGTGAAGCCAGCTCTAGTCAGAGTAAAGTGGTAAGTGATAGTGTTTGGTGAAGGTATGTACTGAACTCCAAGTTGCAGCTTCCAGAATATCCT
The DNA here is from genome assembly GCF_019279795.1 of Protopterus annectens. Taxonomy (NCBI): domain Eukaryota; kingdom Metazoa; phylum Chordata; order Ceratodontiformes; family Protopteridae; genus Protopterus; species Protopterus annectens. The sequence goes on along the minus strand of NC_056744.1, from coordinate 1,719,558,757 downwards.
TGGTAGGCACCCTCCCTGAGGAAGGCTGTAGATGTAGCTGCTGCCCTGGTGGAGTGGGGCCTAATTCTAGCAGGAACTGGTTTTCCATGGTGGGTGTAGCAAAAACGTATGCAATGTCCTATCCATTTGGAAATGGTCTGTTTTGAGATAGCCTTTCCTTGTGATGCTGTAGCATAGGATACAAAAAGCTGGTCAGATTTTCTGAAAACCTTAGTTTTATCCAAGTACTAACGTAGCTGCCTGTGAATGTCCAAAGAATGCAGGAGTCTTTCTCCTTTGTTCTGCGGATTTGGAAAAAAGGTGGGTAAATGGATGGTTTGATTTAGAGCAACACTGGATACCACCTTAGGCATAAAGGAGGGGTTAGTTCGTAGAGAAACTCTGTCTTGATGAAAAATGAGGAAAGGCTCTACCGCCATAAGAGCCTGAAGCTCTGAGACTCTTCTGGCTGAAGTAATTGCTAGCAGCAGGGCAGTCTTCCATGATACAAACTTTAAGTCAGCTGAGAAAGCTGGCTCAAAAGGAGGTAGCGTAAGTTTTTCTAGAACAAAATTGAGGTCCCAAGTTGGTGTTGGTGCTCTCCTGGGAGGCCTAATGTTTTTGGCTCCTCTGAGAAACTGCCTTAGAAGTGGATGTGAAAATAAGGGAGGATCCATGTTGTAGTGAGCTGAAATAGCTGAGGCATGAATTTTAATAGATGAAAAAGAAAGTCCTTTGTGTAACATCTCAGTTAAATATTGTGGAATCTGAGGTATGTCTGGCAGAAAGGTATTTTGGCCTTTAGCTTGGTTCCAGGCGCAAAACCTTTTCCATTTGTCTGAGTAGGCTTTCCTGGTGCTGGGCCTCCTGGCCTCCAGAATAACGTCCATAACAGCTTGTGAAAGAGGAACTGGCTGGTTGCTTAGGAGATTTGCCATGCAGCCAAATTTAAGGTTTTGAGCTGGCTGTATAGAGTCTTACTGTCTTGCTGTGTGAGCAGATGAGAAATTTGTGGTAAAATCCATGGTGGGCCCTGGGCCATATTCCTTAATAGTGGGTACCAGTGCTGGCATGGCCAGTCTGGGGCAATGAGTATCATTCGTGGTCTCTCCATCCTGACTTTTAGCAGCACCCTTGTGAGAAGGGGCAATGGAGGGAAGGCATAAACTGACAGCATTTTCCAACTGAATGAGAGTGCGTCCACTTTCCAAGCTTGATGGTGAAATGTCCTTGTGCAAAATTTTGTTAGCTGATAGATTTGGGGGCTGACAAACAGGTCTATGTCTGGGTGTTCCCATTTTTGAGTTATCATTGCAAATACTTGTGGATCCAGTTTCAACTCGTGGGGATCCATGATGTTTCTGCTTAGGTCGTCTGCCAATGTGTTCTTTTTTCCTGGCAGGAATTGAGCTTGTAATTGTACTTGGTAAGCCAGTGCTGTGTTCCACAAGGTCATTGCTTGCCTGCATAAAGGGTAGGAGTGTGTACCCCCTTGTTTTTTTATGTACCACATTACTGTGGTGTTGTCTGTCCTTATTATAAGCTGTCCTGGATGTAAGAGGTCCTTGAAGGCTGTCAGGGCATTCTGTACAGCTAGTATTTCTTTTTGATTGCTGTGCAGATTTCTTTGATCTGCAGTCCATATGCCTTGAACACACCGTCCTGCCATGTGTGCCCCCAGGCATAGTCCGAAGCATCTGTTGTCATAGTTTGCCTGGCTAGGGGTAAGGTGAAAGGCTGACCCTTGTTGAGGTGACATGCCTGTGACCACCATAGAAACTCCTGTTGAAGGCAGGGAATGAGAGGTATCATTGTTTCCAAGCTGTGGCTGTGTTGATGCCATACGCTTTTTAGGTACCATTGTAATTTCCTCATATGCAGTTTTGCAAATGGTATTAGTAGTATGCAAGATGCCATGAATCCCAAGGCCTGCAGAATTTTTCTTGCAGGGAGTTGGGTCTTTGTTGCCATTGTTCTGAAGTATTGAGTTAGCTGTAGTTGTTTGTCTGGCGTTAGGTAAGCCATCTGAGCTGTTGTATTCAAGCTGGCACCCAGGAATGTCATATTTTGTGAGCGCACTAGTTTTCATTTCTTTTCGTTTACTGTGTACCCTAGGCAACTTAGAAGGTGTTTTACAAAAGCCAGATGATGTAAGAGAGCGTCCTTGCTTTCTGCTTGGATGAGGCAGTCGTCCAGGTATGGATATATTTGAATTCCTCTGTCTGCAGTATGCAATTACTGGTGCCAGGCATTTTGTGAAGACCCCGGACGCAGTAGATAAGCCAAAGGGCAGTGCAGAGAATTGGTAGTGGGTTGAACCTGCAATGAAGCGGAGGTATCTTCTGCAATTTTGTCTGATAGGGACATGCAGGTATGCCTCCTTGAGGTCCAACGTTACTAGCTAAGCTTTCTTGCCCAACATGAGAAGAAGGTGCTGTAGTGTTAGCATCTTGAATTTGGGTACTTGCAAGAAGGTATTTAGAATTGAAAGGTCCAGAATGGGTCTCCAAGCATTGTCCTTTCTGGGGACTAGAAAGAGCCTTGAGTAAAATCCTTGGCCTTGCTCCTGTGTAGGTACCAGTTGAATGGCTCTCATGTCCCTGAGAGCTGTAATTTGTTTTTGTGCCTCTGCCCATTGATTTTGTGGCAGGTTTGGCATGCCTTTTATCCTTGACAAGGTGTGGAAATGGAATCTGTATCCTTGTGAGATAAGTGTCTAGGACCCATTTGTCCTTTGTGACGATACGCCAGTTGTCTGCAAAAAGTGCTAATTTTCCTCCCAAGGGAGCTGCCAAGAGAGTTCTGCTTGGCAGTTTGAGGTTTAAGTCATTGTGTTTGCCTTCTAGTAGTTTGGGACCTGTCTTCTCCTCCCTTCTGTGTTGCAGTGCCCCATTGGTGAGGTTTGTAAGGGATTTGTGCTTGTTCTCTGCCCCTTGGGTGCCTGTATTTACCCCTCTGTGGTCTGTCAGAAGCTGGAAAGGACCAATTTTTTGTTGGCCAATTTCTGCTGAAGCGTGGTGGCTGTACCTGTAAGAAATCTTTGACCGTCTGCATAGATTTTGCCTTATCCTCCATTTTCTTTAAAACCTCTTCTGCTTTAACCCCAAATAAGACATCCTGCTGTAGGGATGCATCTAGTAACTTTGCTTTAACATGATCAGGCAGAGTTTGTTCCTTTAACCAAGCATGCCTAAGTATAACAGACCCAGTAACAGCTGCTCTACAGGAAGCTTCCAAGGAATCAAATCCACATTGTAAAGTATGTTTGCCCACCTGTTCAGCTGCATGCAACAGATCCTGCATTTCCCTGAATTCAGACATTTGACGGTGCATGCTCATCTTTTGTTTTATTTGAGACATTAGAAATTGCTGGTATTTAAGCATGTAAAACTGACAATTTAGTGCTCTCATAGCCAGAGTAGCTGAGGTGTAAACCTTCTTCCCCCACCTATCTAGTGCTCTGGAGTCCCTTTCAGAAGGTACAGGATTTTTGGCCATAGAAGCCTTAAGCCCCTTTGGGACCCTGGGAGATTGTCTCTGGATCAGCAACAGGGCTTTTGAAAAGGAATTTGTGTGAGTCAGGCACTCTATAGTATCTATCTGGTTTGGCTGGAGCAGGAGGCAGAGAATCTGGATTTAGACAAGATTCTAAATAAACATCATCCACGATGTCTAAAACTGGGGGAATAGCAAGTGGTCTGTGCTGGGGGAGTAAAAGAAACTCTCAGCGCCTTTTCTTTGAGTCAGAGTAGTACTGACCTTCCCAGTGGAAATGTTCCCTCATGGTATGTAAGGTTTCCCCAAAGGAATAGTCTTCAGGGGGAGAAGCTGAGGGAATGGAATCTTCAGCATCAGAATCTTCATAAGGGGGAAAGGAGTAATCCTGTTCCTCAGAGGAGCCTGAGGAAATAGACACTTGATCTGAGGAGGCATAATCCTCCTCTTGTCTAGGCCTTTTGTCGGGGGGGGGGTTGGGAACCCCTGATTAAAGAAATCAAATCTTCAGCCATTTTAAGCATCTGTTTCTTAGGCATGGGGCCTTGAACTGGAGACTGAAGTGCAGTCTTTTTTGGTTTTAGAGGAGTCTTAAGCTTAGCATAAGATTTTATGGTGAGAGTAGTCGGTCTGAAGACACCTTCTGAAACCGAAGGTGTTTCTACAGCACTGGCTTCTCCTTCTGCAATGTCTTCGGTAGGGCCTAAAGAAAATGGCTGCGTCGGCCTAGAACTCTCTGCTAGAGATTCCGAAGGGGTCTGGGGTTCCGATTCTGCGGTAGCCAGGGGCTGCGTAGGCGCCTCACTGAAAACTGAAGAACCGGCGACCGGCCCAGCCGAGGCTTCGGAGTCTGGCTTGGATCTAGGCTGCCTGTCTTTATCTTTGTGTTTTTTATGCACGCCGGTAGTCGATTGCTCTGACGGCATAGTGTAATTAAATTTCCTACCGAAGTAGTGTCATGCAAAATCAAAGCGTCGCTTTATAGTTCGCTTATTGAACCTAGCACAAAACCGACAACCAGTGACGTCGTGGTCTGGGCCTAGGCAAGGTATACAATAAGAATGAAAGTCCTTATGAGGTATTTGCTTCCCACAAGAAATGCAATTGTTAACTTTTTCTGACATCGGACTGAGGCAAGAAAAGGTTCCCCAATGGGGTACTTACCTTTGAAGACTTCGGACTGAAACTCGATTCAAAAATCTCAGGTGTCGGCCGACCGGCACTTGTGAACTGCTTCTGCTTCGGGCACCGCGCGGCAAGAAAGACTGAAGAAAATGGCGTCAGATGCCTCTTATATACCCCTGGCGCACTGACGTCAGGGAAGAAGCGACAGCAACCGACGCTGGACCAAGACTTTGGAATTCTGGCTGACTGCAGGACCGCCTGATGGCAGGATAACCCAAGTGTGATGACTGCAGCAGGGTAACACGATGAACATCAGTCATGTTTTCCACAATGACATGTGACATTGTGTTGACATTCAAAACTCATTTCTAGGCACATTCTCTTTTTTAGCTTTTTTCCCATGAAGGGTAAAGAGAAGTATTCATATAACCCCACTGCCAAGGATGCATGTGTTTCAGGACAGTAGGAAACACAGGGGTTAGGTCCTAGAATGTGGAATACTGTACTGTACGGTGCAAGAATGATATCTTACCACTGAGTCACTTTCAGACAAGTTGTCTGCAACAACCTGTTTCCAAAAAGACAAAAACAGAGAATTTGACTCTTACAGAGTGCCAGGGAGGCAAGTGACACAATGTCCCTTACAAACCCATCCTGACATCATTGACTCTCCATTGATTGTCAGGGTTCCATGCCATCCAATCTGAAACCTCCACACTACTCTTTCTTAATGTCTCCTTACCAGCATATTGCTGAGATGGTTTGTTTGGTTTATTGCAGTGGGAAAAAGGAGCAAAATAACCTTTGGAAAATCTGGACAGAGAGGATGCAACTCAGAGAGCTTCCCTATCTATCAACTAAACCCACTCATTAAATTTTTGTTAAACTTTCCAGCACTGGGACCAAAATTCCATCTCCAGAGGTGATTTTAAATGACATTTTTACATCCTGTATGAGTCTCTGCAAATGACGCCAGGCAAACAACCTTGCAGTATTAGCTGGTGGAAGCAGAATGCACTGACTCCAGGGGTTCCAGTAAGTGCTTTCCTGTCAGCCATGCCAGGTTATATCACTCTCTTTCACACCACCCATGCTAAACTTATATACTGGTGAACCATGCTGTTTTTCCCATCTCTTCACAAGACACTGACTACACATAAGCTGGCGATGTCAGCTCTGGGCACCTCACAGTCACTCCATTTAAGAGGGCTGGTCTCATCCATGCCATGCTACGTCATTCTCTTTGACACATCCCATGCTAAACACACACACTGAGATAAAATGTACTGGTGAACCATGCGTCATTGCCCATCTCTCCACAAAACAGTGCTGCAACAACTATGGGCCACCCAATCTGCAGTAGATGTCAGTTCAGGCCACCCAACAGTTGTTGCAACAAGCTCACTTCACTAACATCAAGTCATCCCTAAACAGGGTTGTTGCCAGTGCAGCTCAAGCTACATTGTTCAACATTACACAGCTCAACACACTCACTCACTCACTCACTCACTCACTCACTCACTCACTCACTCACTCACTCACTCACTCACTCACTCACTACCAGCAGAGAATGCTGCCTTGCCAACTTTTCCAAAAAGCAGCAATGAAACAGCTACACTAAACTGTTGCTGCTGATATTAGCTCAGGACAATAAACCTTTGTCACAGTAAACAAACTCCACTGACACCAGACTCGCCTTCAACAAGCTGTCAAGTGTTGCTCTGATGAGTTTATCTCAATTACACAATATATACTACACACACACACACACACACACACACACACACACACACACACACACACACACACACACACACACATTCACAAAGGCAGACTTGCAATCTCAACAGTAATTTCAAACAATTTTCCCAACTTGTCTTAAAATAGTGACCCAACTCGTCGTAAAATAGTGATGTAAAACTTATGGGCAATCAGTGGCCCAATGCCTCAAGCTCAGGGCAGCTACATTCAGTTGGAGCAAGCACAGTGCAATATCCCCCTCTGTTTAACTGACTGGGCTGCCATTGCCCCAACTAGTCTTAATCAGTCTTGTTTTGTAGTACAGAATGCTAAAGACAGATATCCACAGTGTGCCATTCAACTCTGTTGCCTTTTCTCACCTCTCCACAAAGCGATGAAGAAACAGCTATGGGTGACCCTAGCTGCTGCTACTGTCTAATTTAGGCACCCACTATGTGTTGAAGCAAACCCAATGAATAGAGTCTAGATGCTACACCCAAACGTTACATGCCAGTCCATCTCAGGCCCAGTTCTCCTCTAAATCCTTCAACTTCCTAAATGCACACAGAAGCACTTGCACAATATACCAGTATACTATGGCAGTTTCTCAACCCTTCTCAAACACATTTGCAACAGAGTTTCATCTATGATTCTAAAGAAAAACATTACATTGTTCATAAAAGCACAGTAGCTGTGTTCCTCTGCTAACCTCTCCTTACAATACAGTGACATCCAAGGGCAACCCAGGTATTAATGACCTAACCCCAAGATTGCCATCACTTGTTGCAGCAAGCCCTCTGAATGTGAACCAAAACACTCACCATGCTGCTGGCAGTCCAAATTTGCAGCATTGCGCAATGATAGAACCTACCAAATGAATCGGTCACCACCTTCCACCTTCACTCCAAATTATATATATAGCCCACAAACTCAGTGTGTCCCTCAACCACAGCCCATAAGCCATAACAATGTACCCAACACTCTAGTCACAGGTGACTCTATAGTCAGGCACACTGATGTTCCACTCACCAGGCTAAACTAGGAGAAAGATACTTTCAGCTGCCTGTCGGGTTCCAGGATCTGCCACATAACGCATGCACTCAGGTCACTCCAGAAGTACAAATATGACTGTCATTGTCCATGTTGGCGTGAATGACCTGAGACATACCCCCTGGACTACATGAAAAGAGACATGGAGGAGCTCTCCAATCTTGTAGCCCAGGCAGGTATGACCCTAACCCTGAGTAGCATCCTGCCATCACCCAGAATGATACCGCAGTACAAGGACAAAATGACTGACTTCAACAATTGGCTAAGCTTCTGGTGTCATTCTAAGGGGATCCAGCATCTGTCTGCCTGGGATGACATGATTGACAGACCACAATGCTTTGCCAGAGATGGCCTGCACCTGTTGCTCTTGGGATTCCGGATACTGGCTAAGGCTCTTGCCACCCCTATAGTGCCTTTTTTTGGCAAGGTTCAAACGACAAATTCACCACCGCAACAGGTGCAAGCAAGCAAAATCTGAGGGTAATACTACTGAATGCTAGAAGTCTAAACCTCAAAATGCATTCACTCGAGGCACTCCTTAAAATGGAGAACATCGACATCTGTGCAGTGACAGAGACCTGGTTCAAGGCTCCAGAGAGAGCACCCCTGATTTACCAGGCTATAATTCATACCACACCTTTCAGCCACCTAACCTGGACCAAAGCATTAAAGGTGGAGGCGTGTCCATATTCATTACGGATATCCACACCTCCAGGCTTGTTGCTCAGCATAATGCATCTGAGATTATCCAAGTGCAACTAACTCTGGCCAAGACTGCAATCCAAACTGTAACTTGCTACAGATCCCCCACCATGCCCCAGGATTCCCACTCCTCATTTCTCGATACACTGGAAAATATTAGGGTACACTCCAACAACCTAATAATGGGCGATTTCAACTACCCCACCATTAACTGGGAAAACTACTCATGAACCAACTCTTTTGCTCAATGTTTTCTGGAAATCATAAATTCCAACACGCCTTGGATCAACTTATCCACACCCCCACCAGGGGCAGCAACATCCTAGACCTGGTCATTACCAACATGGTTGACCGGTGTTCCACACCAGAGGTGAATTCCTCATTGGTCAGATCCGACCACAAGCTAATCACCCTACACATCCACATCCTGCCCCCGTCCCCCATTAGGGAAACCACCATAAAAAAATTCTCCAAAGCCAACTTCACGCTTTTCAAGACAGAAGTGGCAAACTTCATGACACCCATGCAGATGGACAATAGAGGTACAACTGCTGAATCCTATACAAATGCACTTTATAAGCACTTACACGAGTGCGTGGATCGTGCTATCCCTAACAGAACCAAGATGCTAGCCTCCAAAAAAAGGAAGCCAATCTGGTGGTCCCCTGCCTTAAACATACTCTACAACAGAAGAAAGAAACTGCTGCAAAAAAGAGAAAAATCTCATGATTGGAGGAACTCCCTGGTCAGCCTCAGTAAGAAGCTGAGATACCTCATAAAATCCTCCAACGCTAGTTATGAAAACAAAATCACCACTGATTCTAAAGACAACTACAAAGCATTCTATAGCTGTCAAGAATCTCAATGGCAACACTCAGATCTGCTCTGAGTTACAGCACAATGGCATTAAATATACAGAACCAACTGATACTGCCAAAATCCTGGCAGATAGGTTCAGCGCTAACTTTACCCCCCTCTCACTCCCTAAAGGGTCTACCTCTATACCGGAAGAATGCAAGGTTCCTGTAATCATGACTGCACAGCTAAAAACCACACTCTCCAAAGGCAAGAACACAGCATCCATGGGACCCGACAACATCCCAGGCTGCCTTCTACATGAACTGCAGAATGAACTGGCACCCCACCTAAGCACCATGTTCACTCATAGCCTCACCTTAGGCTTTGTGCCCATCGAATGGTGCACAGTGACGGATATCCCAATCCACAATGGTGGAGCCACCATGGACCCCAGGAACTACTTCCCCATTAGCCTAACGGGCCTGGTCTGCAAGGCCATGGAACATATTGTCATGGAACTTATAAACAAAGATATTGGTAATCTCCAAACTTTGGACCCCACCCAGTTCAGGTTTGTAAAAGGCAGACAATCATCATGCAGGACGGTTTGTCCCAAATAATAACTGGTGTAAAAATCATGACAATGCCCTCTGAGGACTGCTCCAATTGTTTGGCATTTGGGAACTTGTGTGTACAGTGGCCTAACTTTTGACCAACATTTGCCCAGAGTCATACAAAAGCCTTTCTATATTGCAAATTGATTGTGACTAGATCCAGAGATGCTGTTGTCCCCCTTTACAAAGCTCTCATTATGTCAATCATTTTGTATAATGCCCACTTTGGCCTGTATCTGTCCAGCCCCATGCGACAATTGGAATACCTTCAGAGATACCTTACTAGAAGGATACAAGTCCTAAACAATAGGTCTTGCATGGACCACCTCAAAGATTTATTACTATATAGAGGTGACACGTCTGACATACAAAGCATCCTCCGACAATACAGATGGACCTACTGAACATCAGCAAGTCAAATGGCATCAGAAATACTCAGTCCAGGTATCTAAACTGAATGTTGTGGAGAGATGTATATATATCACAGAGGCTACCACTGTTCCGGAACAGACTATCCATAAAAATAAAGCAAAGCTCATCCATCCATATTCAAATGCAACTTGGATCTAAGGATGGGTAATAGAAAATGTACTCCAGGATTTCCCCTCATGCCACTAATGGATAGAAGCAGTTCCTAAACATTGCATCCTTACATGGTCCCCTCAAATTATCTATGGTATTATCACAGTTGTTCTCACTAGGGCTAATATACAATTATCAGCCATGGGGATAGCTAAGACCAATCAGAAAATGTTAATTCAAACACCAAAAGGGAATTGGCTAAGCTTAAAATGTCCTCCAAGTGAACCTATGTTGTGGTAGCAAATATTTATAAAAAAAATTACCCTTTTTAGTTCACTAGGTGCCCCTGTTACCCCCCCCCCCCCCCCCAGTCTTTAACAGCTTCTGGCGCCTATGATTTCATGTGTCTTAGCATCTACAGGTGGCTAACCTGTGAAGCCAGATGAATAACAAAGACGGACGCTCAGAACAGATAAGGGCAAGCTGAGCTAACAGGTATCATGCTGAGGAGATGAATTCACTATGCAGACATCACGACTCCTCAGTCTAACTTCAACTGACTATTCAAGCACAAAAGGTGAAGGTGGTGTTATGCATATTTATGTGAACTCTAAGTCAGTAAACTGCTGAGCAAATTCAATGGAATCCAAACAATACCATCAGGTGAGATATGAGAAGTACCACAGACAAAACCAATTTTTAAAACTAAAGATACAGATATTCAAGTCACGCCCCATTCACAATACATTCTCTTCCACTGGCCTAGATAAAGTACAGTTTTGTACCTACCATAAATGTAAATGTTTGAGTGTATACCCTGCTACAGTCATCACACTTGGGTTATCCTGCCATCAGGCGGTCCCGCAGTTGGCCCGAATTCCAAAGTCTTGGTCTGGCGTCGGTTGCTGTCGCTTCTTCCCTGACGTCAGTGTGCCAGGGGTATATAAGAGGCATCCGACACCATTTTCTTCAGTTTTGCAATCCAAATTGTAGCTTGCTACAGATCCCCCACCATGCCCCAAGATTCTCACTATACCTTTCTAAACATACTGGAAAATATTAAGATACAACCAAACACCCTAATACTGGGTGATTTCAACTACCCTGCCATTAATTGGGAAAACTATTCAGGCACCAACACCTTAGCCCAACAGTTCTTGGAATTCATAAATTCCAGTGCACTGGATCAACTATTCCATAGTCCCACCAGGGGCTCAAATATCCTAGACCTGCTTATTACCAACATGGGAGATTGATGCTCCACACCAGTGGTCACTCCCTCATTGGTCAGGTCTGACCATAAGCTAATCACCCTTGATGTCCACATCCCACCCCCACCCCCCAAGTAGGGAAACCTCCATAAAAAACTTCTCCAAAGCCAACTTCATGCTACTCAAGTCAGAAGTGGCAAACTTCATGACACCAGTGCAGACGGGAACTGAAAGTTTGACTGCTGAATCCTACACTAAGGCACTGTACGAGCACATCCACTCATGTATGAATCGTGCCATTCCAAATAGAACCAAGATGCTCTCCTCCAAAAAAAAGAAGCCAATCTGGTGGTCCCCTACAATAAATAAACTATACAACAGAAGGAAGAAACTGTTGCAGAAAAGAGGAAAATCCCAGGATGCAAAATACTCCCTTACCAGCCTCAGTAAGAAGCTGAGATCCCTCATAAAATCCTCCAAAGATAGTTACAAAAATAAAATTGCCAAAGATTCCAAGGACAACTACAAGGCATTCTATAGTTATGTCAAGAATCTAAATGGCAATGCTCAGATCTGTTCTGAGCTACAACAGAATGGCAATAAATATACTGATCCCAAGGATATTGCCAATATCCTGGCAGATTGATTCGGTGCCAACTTCATCCCCCTCTCACCCCCTAAAGGGCCCAGCTCAATACCAAAAGATAGCCAAATTCTGGTAATCACGGCCACACAGGTAAAAAATGCACTCTCCAAAGCTAAGAATACAGCATCCATGGGACCAGACGACATCCTGGGCTGTGTACTACATGAACTACAAAATGAACTGGCACCTCACCTAAGTGTCATGTTTAATCATAGCCTCAACTCAGGCTTCGTGCCCAGTGAGTGGCGCACAGCTGCAGTTATCCCACTCCACAAGGGATCCTGGAAACTATCATCCCATCAGTCTGATGAGCCTGATCTGCAAAGCCACGGAACGCATTATCATGGAACTTATAAACAAAGACATTGGCAACCTTCAAACACTGGACCACACCCAGTTTGGTTTTGTAAAGGGCCGATCTTGTCTCCTCAACCTGACTGACTTCTTGAAATCAGTGTCAAGAGCCATGGATGAGGGCAAGGCGGTCCAGACAGCCTATCTGGACCTCGCCAAGGCCTTTGACACCATCCCACACTCTGGAATCATAGATAAACTTACTAAGCTGGGCATTAATCCCTACGTCACTCGATGGGTTGCCAACTGGCTTACTGAGAGAACCCACACTGTAAAAGTAGCCGACTCAAAATCCAGCTACAGACAAGTGACAAGTGGAGTACCTCAGGGTTCAGTCCTGGGACTGCTCTTGTTTGTCATCTACTTCTCTGAAGTACAGGCCAGCACTAAGGGACTCTGGCTAACAAAGTTCGTAAATGACTGCAAACTGGCAGCCATTATTGAATCCCCAAATGATGTGGATATTCTACAAAAGGGCCTTACAAAAACAAATTCTTGGTGCCAGAATCATGGCCTCATGCTGAATGCCAAGAAATGTATAGTTATCCCTTTTGGGAAAAACCATGTACCCATGAATTACCACATAAGTAGCAGTACACTAAACACTGAAAGTGTGATAAGAGACTTAGGGACACAAGTGGACAGTGGTCTCAACTTCAATAACCACATCGACACAACAGTCAGGAAATCCTTCTATGTGACACACCTCATGATTAAGGGCTTTTCATCCAGAAAAAAGGAGGTCATTGTCCCACTGTACTCATCCCTCATTAGACCCATTATAGAGTACAACACCCCATTTGGTATGTACCTCACAAGACATCTGCAACAACTGGAAAGGCCACAGAAATACCTCACTAAAAGAATCACAAGCCTAAAGCAGATGCCCTATGCTGACCGTCTAAAAAAACTCCAGCTATACTCTTGTCACATATCGCCTGCTCAGAGGTGATCTCTGCTTAACATACAAGGCCATGTCAAACCCAGAGCTGTTGGACATGCTCCACTTAAAGAAATCCCAATCCCTCAGACCCTGGTCATCACAAAAAACAAAACATGCTGGAGGGATAGGTTCCTGACCCAGATACTCCCATTACTCTGGAATAGACTGCTCATACATGTCAAGCTGAGCGCCTCTTTGGCCCTCTTCATAAAGAACCTTGACAATTGGATGGGAGATAGGAAATTCACCCCAGGGATCACGTTAATCACCCTGTTAGACAGGAGACCAGGGAAGTATTATATATATATATATATATATATATATATATATATATATATATATATATATAAAATTAATATAACACCACCCACAACTATACAATACACATACCCAAATAAAGGAGACCTCCAAGGCAAAAGCACACGCGATCTCCACACCACGTACCATGCACAGTCCACACACCTTTGCCTCACAACCACTGAGGATTCACCATAAACCAAACATATTAGTCATGGGAGACTACATTGTCAGACACACATCTGTGCCTCTCACCACGCTGGATAAGGAGAAAGTCACAGTTAGTTTTCTGTCAGGTGCCAGAACCCACCATATCACACATGAACTCTAGTCTCTCAACAACAGGTACTGTTAGGACTCTGCCATAGTCCATGTTGGTGTGAATGACTTGAGATGTACCTCTCTGGACTATATGAAGACAAACTAGATTGAGCTTGCTGATTATGTGTCCCAGGCAGGTATGTCCCTAGCCTTAAGCAGCATTCTTCCATCACTCAGAATGATGCCTCAAAACAAACAGAAAATTGACTTTAACAATTGGCTTATTTTCTAGTGTCTTTCCAGGTGGATACAGTACCTGATTGACAGACCACGATGCTTTGCCAGAGATGGCCTGGATCTTTCTCACCTGGGCTTCAGGCTTCTGGCAAAGGCTCTTGCCTCCCCTATAGTGACTCTTTTAGGAAAAGTGTTGATATTAAAACTACTGACATGAAAATTTCAACCAAACAAAAATTACAGACCATGCTGCTAAATGCTAGTAGTCTAAACTCGAAGCACTCCTTAAAATGGAAAACACCAACATTTGTGCTATAACAGAGACCTGGTTCAAGGCAGCCAAAAGCACTGTACTAGCAGGCTATAACTCATTCCACACCTTACAGCCTCAGAACTTGGACCAAAGCTCCAAAGGTGGTGGCGTTTCCATATTCATAAAGGATGCACACACCTCCAGACTGGTAGCCCGACATAATGCATCAGAGAGACTTCAGGTGCAGCCGACATTGGGTAAGACTGTGATTCAGGTCATTGCCTGTTATAGGTTCCCAACCATGTCCCTAGACAACCACTTCATGTTCCTAAACACCCTGGAGAATATTAGGGTCTAACGTAACACAGTCATACTGGGTGACTTCACCTACACCTCCATTAACTGGGGAAAACTACTCATGTACCAATACACTTCCCCAAAGTTTCCTGGAATTCATTAATTCCAATGCCCTGGACCAGCTCGTTCTTACCCCCACTAGAGGTAGGAACATCCGTGAGATGTTCATTACTAACATGAGCGACCATTGCTCTACACCAATACTCAACTCCTCCCTGGTTATATCCGACCACAAACTAATCACCTTCAAAATCCACACCCCCCGCCAGCAAAGGTAACTACCATGAAAAACTTCTCCAAAGCTAACTTTGGGGTCCTAAGAACAGAGGTGGCTCACTTCACGGCACCCATGCAAATGGAGAATAGTTGCACGACCACCAAATCATACACCAATGCACTGTACGAACATGTATGCAAATGCATGCATCTCATCAGACCCAATAGAGCCAAGATGCTCTCCTCCAAAAAAAGCAAGTCAATCTGATGGTCCCCTGCCATAAACAAACTCCACAACAGAAGGAGGAAACTGATGCAGAATAAGGTGAAGTCCCAAGACTGTAAAAATCCCTTATCAGTCTCAACAAAAAGTTGAGATCTCTCATCAAATCCTCTAAAGCTAGCTATGAAAATAGAATTGCAGTAGATAGTAAAGACAACCACAAGGACTTCTATAATTATATAAAGAACCTCCATGGCAATACCCAGACTTGGTCTGAGCTACTGCACAATGGTACCTCATAGTGATCCAACAGATATTGCCAATATACTGGCCGACATATTCAGTGCCAACTTTCCGGCTAATATGGGATCTGACAATATCCCTGGCTGTGTTCTACATGAACTACAGAGTGAACTGGCACCTCACCTGTGTGCCCTGTTCAATCACGGCCTCACCTCAGCTTTTGTCCCTACCGAATGTCACACTGCTATAGTCATCCCTCTACACAAAGGAGGAGTAACTACAGACCCTGAGAACTATTGCCCCATTAGCCTGACAAGTCTTTTATGCAAAGCTATGGAATGCATCATCATGGACCTAATAAACAAGGATATAGGGAATCTCCAAACTCTGGATCCCACACAGTTTGGTTTTTGTGAAGGGTAGGTCATGCCTGCTCAACTTAGTCAACTTTTTTGAGTCAGTCAGCAGAGCTGTGGATGAAGGCAAGGTGGTTCATACAGCCTACCTTGATCTGGCCAAGGCCTTTGATACCATTCCCCACTCAGGAATCATAGAAAAACTCACTAACTTATACATCAACCCCTATATCACTAGATGGGTTGCAAACTGGCTCACAGATGGAACCCACAGTGTGAAAGTAACTGACTCCAAGTCAGACTGCTGACCAGTCATGCATGGAGTCCCACAGAGATCGGTCTTTGGTTCTCTCTTGTTTGGTATCTACTTCTCAGAAGTTCAGTCCAACACGAAGGGACTCTGGCTGATAAAGTTCACAGATGATTGTAAGTTGGGAGACATTATTAACTCCCCAAGTGAAGTTGACATCCTACAGAAAGTCCTCATTGAGACCAACGACTAGTGTCAGAACCATGACCTTAAGCTCAATGCCAAAAAATGTGTTGTCATCCCCTTTGTGAAAAACCCAGTTCCCATGAACTACCACATCGATGGTAGTCCACTGAACACAGAAGGCATTATAACAGATCTGGGAACACAGGTTGATGCTCAGAACAGAAAAGGGCAAGCTGAGCTAACAGGTATCATGCTGAGGAGATGAATTCACTATGCAGACATCACGACTCCTCAGCCTAACTTCATTATTCATCCACATAATATGAAGGTGGTGTTATGTATATACACATGTGAAGTCTACATCAGACAACAACTTAGCACATTCACAGCAATCCAAACAATAGCATCAGATGAGACATTAGAAGTACCACAGACTGAACCATTTTTTAAAACTAAAGATACAGATTAATACTTCTCAAGTCAGGCTTGGTTCACAATTGTGTTGAGATCCAAAGCTGATCACTATGCAAATTCACTTATTTGGCTTCTTTTTTGACCAATGGGTAAAGACAACTATTCATATATATCCCCTTCCAATGAGGCATGTGTTGTAGGACAGTAGGGAACACACAGCTTAGGTCCCTGGATGTGAAACACTGTACTGTACAAGACTGATGTCTTGCTACTGAGTCACTCTCAAAGAAGTTGTCGGAAACAGAAACAGAGTATCTCACTCTTAAGATAGTGTAAGAAAGTGCCAGGGAGGGAAGTGGCAAAGTGCCTTTTACATACCCATTCTGACATCATTCACTCTACATAGAATGTCAGGGGTTCCATGGCGTGCATTCTGCAACCTCCCCACTACTCTTTCTTAATGTCTCCTTAAGAGCATATTGTTGAGATGGTTTGCTTGGCTCAATCATCCTTTGGAAAATTTGTGCAGAAGGTTAAACAAATCAGGGTTAAGTAGATATACAGAGAAGGTCTCTATCATCAAGCTTTTGAAAAACTACTCATCACTGGTACCAAAAAGTATATTCCAAGGTAATTTTTTGACGGTCATTTTTACATGCTCTATGAGGTTCGCAAAATGAAGGTAGGCAAACCTCAACAAAGCATAAGTGGTGGAAAGCACACTACACTGAGTACAAGGTTTCCCCCTAAGTGGTTCCCTGTCAACCTAGGCAGGTTCTATCATTCGATCACAACACCCATGGTAACCTCAAATATGAAAAAACATACATGTGAACCATGTTCATTAGCCCATCTCTCCACAAGACACTGATTCAACATGTGATGGTGATGCCAGCTATGGCCACCTCAAAGTCTCTTGATATAAGAGCTTGGGTTCCATCCATGCCATGTCAAATCATTCTCTTTTACACAATCCATGCACAAAAATACAAACAGACACACACAATATACCAGTGAAGTACGTGGCATTGCCCACCTCTATCATAAAAAAACGAAATGCTGCAAAAGATGTGGGGGGTTGAAGCAGCAGTAGATGTCTGGCCACCTAACAGTAGTTGCAGCAAGTCCACTGTACTGACATCAGATCATCCCTAAACAGTACCTTTTCCAGTCTAGCTCAGGTCCTTTATTCAATGTGGCACCATCCAACATGCACAGACACAAGCGCTTGCACGCATACACACACACACACACACACACACACACACACACACACACACACACACATACACTGGACCAGTGAACCATGATGCTTTGACAACTTCTCCCCAAAGCAGCAATGAAACAACTACACAGGACCTCCACTACTGATATTAGCTTTGGGCAATAAACATTTGTCACATCAAGCAAACTCCAACAACCACAGAGTCACCTTGAGAGATTTATGTGTCTAGTCTTGCTGTCATCAGTTACTCTTCATTAGACACTATACACTACACACACACACATGTACATTCACTCATACACTCTTGCGCAATGTACCAACAAACCATGGTAATTAGTCCACCACCTCTTACAATTGAGAATTAATCAGGTCAGTCTAGTAAAATTCATTTGAAGCCAGCACACTGCACTGCCTTATCCTGTTTCCATACCAGGATTGCTATTGCCCCAACTAGTATCTGCATTAATCATGCTTTCAGCATATAATGCTCAACAGACACAGCCACCGTGTGCCATTCAACCTTGTATCTTTTTCTAACTGCTCCACAAAAGGGTGAAACAGGTATGGGGGACCATGGCTGCAGGTGATGTCCAATTGCGGCAACCACCATTTGCTGCATCAACCACACTGAATTGCTTCTGTATGCTCTCTCAACAAGTTAGGTCCCAGTTCATTTCTTATCCTATTGTCCCTGTAAAACAATAACCTTAAAAATGCACAAAGATAATTGACAATGTACCAGTACACCATGGCTATTGCCTCACTGATTCAAGCAATACTGTCGCAACAGATGAGTCCATCTATGATTCTCAGCTACCCTATACACTACCCATGAAAACAGACTTCCTGTACTTGTCATCCTACCTCTCCTCATAATACAGTGACATCTTTGGTGAACCCTAGCCAGCTATGATCTAAACCCAGGATTGTCATCAGTTGCTTCAGCAAGTCTATTGGATGAAAACTATGCACTCAATCACCATGCAGCTGTCAGTGCAAATTTGCATCACTGTTCACTCATACAACCTACCTAGTTAACAGAAAACACCAAACAGCTGTACGTGCAATTTTGAAAGATGGTTCCCTGCTATGACATTGCAAACCAACTGCACACACAGAGTACATGCACACAAACATTACAGACACACTCAAGCACACATGTAATTTTTAACATAAGTTAATATTGGAATTAAGATGTACATTACCACTTCTGTAACACAGGTCCAAACTACCTTCTGCACCACTGTAGTCAAGTTGGATAACGACACCTTTTTAGTGTTTCTCTGGTGTCAATTCATCTGTTTTGCCATGCTGTCTACTGTAAGTTTCACTCTGATATATTGTTAACAGACATACCTCCATACATATAAACCCTTGCCGTTATGCATATTCACTTCCAGCTTGAGCAGCACACATGCTCATCAACGAGTCTCGCACACTTCAGCAACCAATGCATGGCACTCACATCAGTACCCCGACTGTACTGACTGCAAAGTATTAGTCAACTTACCCCACAAACACCCACGCTAACTAAGTTAACCACCAAGAGTGATGTAGTTTTATCACTAATTGTACGACTAATTTCATGACTCTGAAGGCTTTATGGCTGGAATTAAGCTTAGAATGAGAAGCAGGTTAGTTTACGACTCTTCACATCTGTGCTCATCCTTTGCCTTGTGCAGCCATATCAGCGCACATACTACTCTAATAAGTATTAATGTAGTGTGAAGACATCAACCCACCCCAACTGATGTCTCTTTTCGCATCACTGACATTAATAATCTACACCTGTTAGGACAATTAACAAAATTCATGTGCCATATCTTATTCATAATTTTCCACTGTTTGTATTACGTGTAAGTACTTTTTTCATGCACGGGTGAAATTGCTCAACTCACTTCATATTGGGACAGACAAATTGCAATTTTAATGTCGTAACAGGTATCTCAGTTTACATTTGGTTCAGAATGCCTTGGCTTCTACTCTGAAACCGCTTATATGAAGTACAGCGAATCATGCATACTACAAGGGCCGTGGGTTTCACTCATGAGTGTGTTGCTCTTCCTCTGAGCCAGTAAACTGAGGTACCATCTGTGTAACTTGCTAGTTTTATAGGTTGAAAATGGCAGTGGAAGTTTCAAGATGGGCTGTACCAAAGTTAAGAAATACTGTATTTCCACTGACAGTCTCACACAGAGGATCCATGCCTAGTGAGACTAACACACTCAGAAAATGATATATAATTTAAAATCACCACCTCTTGACAATTAGCAAATTCATTACTTTGATTTTCTGCATAATAGTCAGGCCCACAATTTATACCGATTTCAGCCAAGACTTGAGTTGTTCTATCAATAAGACTATTCTATCAGACACAGTGTCCTATTGTTGCCTTCTGCAATTTCGTCACCATGCAGTTCTTACCATGGTCACCACACATCCCACAGAGGCTTGCAATACTGGTTGTGTGCAACATTATATCGGTAACATATTAACATCTCTCTTACAGTGCAATGTAACTTGTTGACTGTTTTTCATGTCAGGGTTCCACTGTCTACCGACAATAGAAGATGTACAATATACCTTTGAAGTAGTAATCAACATTTAAACTTCCAGCCTTACCCAAAAGCAGATCACAAGCACCTCATCTGTGCATTGCCAGTACTAAGGTTTTCAGTAAAAATTACTATAAAAGGTCTTGACTGTTTCTGCATGATAAATCTTGTTACACTGCACTACTCTTTGGACCTGTCTGCATAACAGCCTCTTCATTTTCTTCCGTATAGCAGCAGTCCGTCAGGAAGCCATCCTTCTGCAACCTTTTAATATCACACCAGTCCTGGATAAACTTATTTCCTGCATATGTATAAACTGGTGAAAACTGACAGTTCATCACAATATCTTTTTAACATCAAACCACTTTTCTAACAGTAAAGTAACTGCGTCATCATTAGAGTGAACGACCGCTGTATGTCTTCTTGGTAACTCTTTGCCATCCCAACTCTTCCACCATGCATCAGTACTCTTCAGGAAACTATTTTGGCTACCAATGCACTTCCAAGACTGTGCCACAGCATCTGTAAGTAACAGAACATCTTCATAATGTTGCCTGTGGTGGACTCGCAGGTTGGCCTCCAAAATGGTAAACCATTGTCAGTTTGTCTTTCTCTGATAGACACTGTTCTTCCACATCGATATGATGCATTGGTCTTCTTCTGTGTTGCTATCAATCTTACCCTCACTGATCTTGTGAAATACGGACTACAGTTGTGTGACTTATTGTGCCTACGGATTACAATGACAACGAGATCATGTCGGTGCCCTGAGACTGGCAGCTCTTCCTCCCCTACTCTTCGCTTCGGAGTACTCTTCAGTATAAATCATGTCTTGGTTACAACAGCACACTACCACACCTCTACCGTGCCATGCACAACACTACCGAAGTTGCAGCAGACACCTACAGCAATGAGATTTGTGCCTGTCCAACAGAATCTCTGGCAGAGCAAGATGTTAATGAGATCAAGCTAATCCATCATCCACTTAGCCGTTTAATTCTGGATGCCAATTGAAGTGGTTCTCCATCAGTCAGTCTATTCAACACCAGCTTCAAATACCTGAAAGCAGCTACCACCTTCTGTTTTCCTTTTTATGTTCCACAACAAAACCAACTTGTCAGCACTACTCTATCAAGATGTGAAGCTTAACATTCGTTCTTAGGCTCATAGTCTCCTTACATCTTACCTAGGCTCTTGAACCCAAGGGATGCTGTTCAGTTCGGCCATGCTTTCCAAATGTGTGACAAGCTCTGCTAAGCCATGATAAGTGTTAGTCATGCTCATGTGTACATGAATCATTTGCAGTCTGCCTATGTCCAAAACAGACATTGGTGCCAAAGCTGGGATGCATTGCCTTCTCAGACTATATTTGTCCATGTCCGACTGGTATTGAGTTAGGGAGCAACACTTGTTCACATGTAAGCTGCAACATGTTCTAGCAAAGTGGTATTCTCTGTTTTGCTAAACTATTTGTTTTTTTTCTGAAGATCTTATTTATATCACATCCAAGGTTGCACTCTAGAATGCTTAAAACAGTTCTTTCTTACTTTGTGTAAATGCAGGAGGCCTGTCAAAGTGTGGTATTATAATGCATTGTATGGCAATCATATATCTCCACTCCACAGCCTCTTGCAGTCAGAATACAGTCAGGTGGCCTAAATTTGACTCTGTTTACCAAAGGTTACTTACCCCTGTGATCTTGTTGTGCGGAATCATCATTGGATGTTCCACTTGGCAGATATGCCATGTTACAAATGTTACAATAGGGTGACTGTATTAAAGAGACTATCTGTTGAGGACCAAATACAGTAACCGGACTAGTATTGTCTACAGTCATTGACAGCAGGGAATGTCTATTGCATCTACCACTTCTACTATGTCCATTCATAATCAGCTGTAGTATTTCATATTTAATGACTACATATTATAATCTGTTTAACAGTTGCCCATTGCCAAATCTAAGAATTGAGTACTTACCAGCAATTCAAAGCATTGTCTTTGCATCAGTGTCTGACACACTACAGCAGTATGTATTTAGTGATCAAGTGCAGTACCAGTAGCTTCACAACCTTGCAGCAGTAACATAACCAGTCTGAGGAAGGTCTCACTTTGGCTCTAACTTGCCAAACCATGATACTTAAGATAACTTCTTGTTTGTCTGGTCTATCACACTTGGCTATGTTTTTTGGAATGCATGTTTTTTCCAGACTTGGCACATGGACACTTCCTCTTTTCAGAAGAAGCACATCTATGATCATGTCAAATATGTAATCATATTTGCGCTCTTCAAAAATTGGCTTGGCCGCCCAATCCTTGCTTTGCCTTAGGGTACACAATGCGGTATCGCACATCACCCTTGCAGCACACAATGCGGTATCGCACATCACCCTTGCAGCACACAATGCGGTATCGCACATCACCCTTGCAGCACACAATGCGGTATCGCACATCACCCTTGCAGCACACAATGCGGTATCGCACATCTCCCTTGCAGCACACAATGCGGTATCACACATCTCCCTTGCAGCACACAATGCGGTATCGCACATCACCCTTGCAGCACACAATGCGGTATCGCACATCTCCCTTGCAGCACACAATGCAGTATCGCACATCTCCCTTGCAGCAGAGTTATTCTTGGGGCATCTCACTACTGCTTGCTGACGGTTCACATTTGCATTATTATCCAAAATGGCAGGCATAGTTTTTATTTTCATCCCATTGTAAGAAAAATGTTCAAACTTGGGGCAATACTTACAAAGTAGTGCATGAAAGACATCCATGCTCCCTGTAGGGCAGAACTGAGTTAGGTGTTGGAGATCCTTGAGCAGAGTTTGGTTCATGACAATTTTTGCCAACGCCATGTGGGCTTCATTCCCTTCCTGCAACCACTGCTTCTCTGTCTTCTATGGGGATGTCATGTTCACAGGCATGGAAATTCTTGCCCCAGTCCCAGTGGTGCATATCAGTTATGTGATACAATAGGGACTTCCATTTCCCATAAAGCAGCTGTGCATCTCCATCGCATGTCTCAGAGCACCACCACAAGTGGTTTGAATGCTTTGACACCATGGCATGAGCTGCTCCATGTCTTTTTTTCTGGCCACTTCAACATTTTTTTTCGTAATTCTTTCGGCACATACCCCAGGTCAAACTGATGTTCAATTTCTGTGAACTCTGTTCGCATTGTGCAGGTGATACCTCGATGCCAGTTTGTGGCTACTACACTGATGGTGATGTCCATTTCATGCAAATTTCACATGCGGTTCAGGAAAGCTTTCTTCTCCAAAGCTACAGATGAAATACCATCTCCCAGCTGCTCAAGTGAAAAATCCAACAGACAGCCGGTGTCCATATCCATTACACTATAACAGGCAAACAATCCCATTTCATTTTCTTTATTTAGCAGAATACCCCGGACTGTCACAGCGACCATCACTGCCAGTCTAATTGATTTTTCATGTACATCCTTGTAGATGTTTTTCCTAATGTACTTTCCAAATATTGTGCACTACTGGAAATAGGTATTCATGCTGTATTTCATAGAAAGTAGTCTGAGCGATAAATTCAAGTCTGACATAAGCAAAAAACCTTGCTATGTGTGCATATGTACTTCCACTAAACAGTACACCTTCTGCACCGAGTAGATTTCCTGCTGACATTCGCCCAAGCATTGGCTGGCTTTTCCAATTTCCAGTTTCATGTCCATTCAAACACTGTACTCTGGCAGCAAACATTGATTCCACAGAACTTTTACAGTAATCTTCACATGCTGGTACTTTGCATTGTGGACATATCAATTTCAGCATCAGCTCATTATGTGTTGCTCATGAGTTTTGTTCTCCAAGCTGTCATCCATTTCCGATGTGGATGTAGTGCAAGATGGTTCACACCATTCAGGGTCTTCCTCTGCGCTTTCATCATTATACTCCAGCAGTTGCATGTCTTCAGTTCTTCCTCCACTGTTGGCTGATATTGTTGACATGCTATCCAATGTCTCTGCCCACTCATGGTCTACAATACTGTTTTCAGTGCTATTCCTAGACATGCCCATATCTTCGTCAAATCACTGTAGGATCCAACTAGATAAAGTCTGATAGGAGTGCTACAGGCTACTATGCTAGATGGAAGGTCCACTTCCATAGATCATGTTGGCAAGTCCACCTGAGTCACTTGGTCCTTGATTGTTCTGACATTGTTGGTTACAAGGTCATCCACATGCATGGTCCTTTGTGTATAGGTGTGGTCCTTCAGTATATGGCTTACTACTGGATGCATCTCTGGAAACTGTGTTGCTGCATCTTTCCAACTTGAAGCCATTGTCTCTGCATCTTGCATTGTTACCTGTGGAAAGGTTGTCTGAGTTCCAGGACTTGTGTAATGTATGTTGCGTGTCTGACTCCATCGACTTTGGGATTTACTCCTTCGAGTGGTACCACTACATGGAACTTCTGAGTTGCTGCTGGCAAACAATCCCATTTCATTCTCTTTAACCTCGGATCTTATCTTCCCATAGCATGTACACCTTATTTCATTTTCTTTGTTAACCTTGGAGCTTATCTTCCCAGAGCATGTACACCTTACTTCCCTTCCAAGTGACATGGACATTTGCTTTCTCAATTTCTGTACACATTCCGTGTCATTAATGCTGATCTCCATCTGGAAGCCGACTGTCTCTTCATGGAATAGTGGTACATCAACCTGCAGGAAAAAGTGTAAAGTTATGTTCCACCACTAAACCATTACTTATAACTTTAATGAATGACTCTACTATTATGTCACTACATGTTGTGTCCAGTTTCTTACATTACTGCCAACTGTGATTTCCATTTCCTTCATCATGTCTGTTTCCTTGTCCTGGAGCAATATCTCTTTCTACAATGAAGCATTAGAGGAAAACAGTTAGTTGCATTACCAATAAAGCTGAAGCATCACACACCACAAACAAATATGATTGCAAATGAAAGCTGTGTAGCATCAGTTGGAGAGTTAACAACAACATAATTTTTTCCCTGCTGAACTGAACCATCACTTCACTATCATCCAAAGAGACAGGCATTTCTTTTCAAAGGCGTTTCTTACTGCAGCTACAATTGCAATTACCTACTGAGATTTTCATTTATCCACATAAGTAGCATAAGCACAATGATACTGCTCATGCAAAACATTATGGCCAATGTGTACACGATTGCGGTGCCAGTAGCCTCTGAAGAAGTGACCGGCAACTTTGGCTAACAAAAAGTGCATTAATAATAAGTAATCGGACACAGTTAACTACAGCACTACCTTAGTAGTATGTCACAGTAAAGTTCTAGTTCATATCCCACAGCAATTAGCTTGCTGTGTGACATGTTTCCTTTAAGTAGCCATTGTGCTGATATAGGCCACATTTACTTAAGAAAATTACTTTTTTTAAAAATGATTAAAATCAGTATATTACTAAAAAGTTACAGTTACACATAGAAATCTCTCTAGAGTTCACATAAACATCCTCGCCGACTGTCTATACCCAAGCTTTATTGCTCCACTTGGCTTACCTGAGCATGGTTATCATCCATCTGCTGCATTACTGTGTCAGATGTACTTGGCTGTGTCAACAGAAACTCATCCAGGAGCTGTATGGGGCTATGACAAAAATGCCCAATTATCACCTTGAAATTGCTTTGAGCATGACAAGATAATTACCAATGTAGTAATCAATGCCTTATCACTTTGGAGACAAGTCTCACACAACCGGAATGAGCAAAGTGATGCTGTCAATGACAAGTGAAAAGTACATCTTAAGATATTAGTACAGCACACAGTTTCAAATCAAGTCATATAATTTCATGGTGTGTCTAAACCAGTCTTGACATGATCAAGAAATGCTGCAATTTCACTTTGATATTTCATGTTGGTTTTCACCTCTATGTTTCCAGTCTTTAATACATAAACTTATGCTGAAAACATATCCTTTGTGCTACATACCTTTTTCTGTTCCTGTCCTGCAATGCATAGACTGGATGATGATCTTTTTCTATTCTGTGCATGACTGAACTTGGTGGGCAGTGCATTTTTTTTTAGACGTTGACGAGTCTGACGTTTCATCAACTGCTGAGAAAGAAGTTGCTTCATGAAGTTGGGTTCAAACATGGATTCCTTAAAATGCTTCGAACATAGGTAATACTTTGCTCTCTTACTGCGCATCACTTCTTTTACAAAAGTCTGGATGTGGCCCACATGGGTTCCACATCGACTCACCCACACAGTGCAAATGTGAACATCCCTGGGGAAGGCATGTATAGATAGATACACCTTCCTCAAGTCGCTCAGTGTGTGTTACACATGCATAGGCCAGGCAGTGAGGCATGTACTGCAGGATGACCTTTAGGAAAGAAACAAAATCACAGTCATTCTCTTAGACCTATGTAGAAAATATATATATACCTGACTGTTGATGAAGAAACCACAAAGCAAAAAATTAAAATATAGTCACAAAAACTAAGGTTTCAAGCAAGGCTCACAGGAATAATAAATAATCCTTAGGAGAACTGAGAAATCCTTTATTCTGTTGAACAGGTAAGGGCTTTCACGGTTCAAATCCGCTTCATCAGACCATATTAAAATCATAAGTAAACTGACAAAATATTTATTATAAAAAAATATAAAATAAATATTATAGTACAGAAGATGGGCTTAGTATATTCTAGCCAATACCACATTTTTGATATGTATTTTATATATATATATATATATATATATATATATATATATATATATATGTGTGTGTTTATTTTTTATGTATACAGATTATACTTATGCAGAATTGTAATTATATGCACAATATGGATTTTATATATTTTTATATACTATACTATTTATTTTATTTTTTTATAATTATTCACATATAGGTTTGCATAGAATGTATCTACAACACTGGTTCTTGATATATATCTATATATATATATGCTCTGCATTTATATGTTGCACTATTGTTGCTGATAGATTACTTTTCCTTAAGTGCTTTTTTGAACAGCCAGGTTTTACTTATGTATTACATAAGTTTTCCCTCCCTTTCTCAGTTGTTTTTATTGGTTGTTCTGTGTTTTAAATATTTGTCAGTTTACTTGTGATTTTAATATGGTCTGATGAAGCGGATTTGAACCGCAAAAGTGCTTACCTGTTCAACAGAATAAAGGATTTCAAAGTTCTCCCAAGGATTATTTATTATTCCTGTGAGCTTTGCTTGAAACCTGAGTTTTTGTGACTATATTCTCTTAGACCTATGTCAGACCCATTGTATGTTTTGCCGCTATTGTTAACGTTATGTGACTGACAATTTTCAAACACAACAGTTCCCACAAGCTGAAAAATCTTATGCAAACAGTGTTTAATACACACTACCAATGTTTTTTTTTCCAGTTGCACTGAATGTAATGAAATCTTCAGACATATATATTACCTCCACATGGCATGGTGCATTTACTCTGTCACTGCATGTTCACATGAAGATCCAAAGGATAATTGTAAAAGTATCTACAAGCACTGCACCTATGAGGAAACAATACAGGCAGTCAGAAGAATTGGAAAAATAAATGATCAGCAAAGCAAGGCATCCCAGGGTCAGTACAGTCATTATTATTCCTTGACTAGCTAGTTTGGCTGATTTAACTGACTGACAACATACATCAGTGAGTACAGAACTTTTATGCATTTCTTGAAAAATGTAGCCCTGCCTCTTTAGATATACATTGCATCCTAAGTTGGTCATGCAACTATTACAAGTTATTTTAAAAGCAGACTATTTCTGTAGAATTGCTATACAACAAGTTTTCCTTTTTTGGTAACAAGTACAGAGTAATCATTTCTTGCTTAGTCATCATATGCTCTTCCTGCTTACTTGTCTTATCACATTTCTAAGGAGTATTTATTATTACAGCTGCAGTTTACATTATTGCTACAGTTGAATAATTCAGAATTAATGAAAGTTTGCAACTTACAAAGTAGTATAATACAAAAGCTTAATAAAGCTTCATATAAAGTCTGCAGCTTTGCAGCATGTATATGCAAGGCACAACATCTGCCCTTGTCATTCATTCTAGATAATGTATGAAATAGAACAATATACATTTCCTGATTCTTTGCTGTTTATGGCATATATGTACATTTTACAAATCATGTATTTTACATTATTTGCCTTCTTTACACATATAGTTTAGGAATGTTTGATAGAAATAGAAAAGTACAGATTAATACATGTTTTATACAACTTCTAATAGAAGAGCCATTCCTGCTGTTACAATACATCAGTGCGTGGTCAATGTGTGACCCTTGTTTCAGGCTGCTGTGACCTTTCCATTTTATTTTTTCCAGTGTCAGTGCGTGACCCTTCTTTCAGGCTGCTGTGACCTTTCCATTCTATCTTTATCCTAATAGCAGGCTGAGCTGACAATTCTAAAAAACCCTGCAAAGTCTTATAGTTAGTTTGCATCTGTTGTCTGACATTTGATTATTAGAGGAATTATTTTCAATATAAATATTTATTTATATTAATAATTATGCCTTGATAAAGAGAGGAATTATTCATAAGCACTATCTTATCTTAGCTGATGCCCTTTTAGCCAGGCATTGTATTTCCGTGCAGCTTTTTATTCATGCTTTCAGTCACTGGCATTCACATAAAATATTGTTGACACATGGTGATCAGGGAAAATTTTCATAAGCTGGTGTCTCAACATTGCTTGAGATCCTAATACTATAACAATAACAAATGTCAAAACATTTCAAACTGACATAAATATTTGCATTACTTATGGTGAAAAAGCATACACAAAGTTGGAAATGGCATGCTGTCTCTCAGTGACCCAATTCTTGTACATGAGACCTGAAATGCACAATGTTCAAAGATGTCAAGGGTCATCCCTTCATACATAACTATTGGGCCAGCTATGCAGGGTGTCCAGTTTCAGTTTAAATGATTTCACCACAATGTGGATACTGCAACCGTCTAACTTGTATCTCGTAGCCATTACTGCCTTGGTGTTATTTTGAATGCCTTTAAATTGATGTCTTGCATAATGCTTACCTATATTCCTAAATAAAACACTCGCATATCCTCTCTTCTTTCTTACTACTTCACACAAGGTGACCACTTTGGCATTGCGCATCCACACTGAGATCATCCGCATTAAGTACATGTACAAGGGAATGCATACCAACACCAACATAGGTAAGGGATATAGTGCAAGAGCTTACAGGACTATTCAAACTGTGGTACTTGTCCAAACGCTTTGGGTTATGATTCAATGTTGCACACAATTGTCTTTTCCTTTGAGTGGATCTCATCAGCAGTACACCAGTAACTGCAAGGAAAACTCAGTGAGGAACCTTTAAAAAGAGGCATCCAGTAGTCATTCCACAATGGCCAAAGATTCACTAAGCCATGAGCAATAGACTACAGTTAATATTGGCAGGATTCATTTTGTGATCCTCAAAGTGAAACAGTCAGCACACAGTTTCAGTACAAAACCTCACAAATTTAAATCACCAGAGTCTATTTTTCGGGATGCTCAGTAATTGGCAATACCATTTCCAGCAGTGTCTGAGTACTGGCTGCCATTAACTGCCTGCAACCCATCCTATGGCAACTTTCAGCTGAAAAAAAAAGCATTTCCCGTTTCACCCAGCCACATCAAGATAGTTGTACAGCGCAAGGATTACGTCAGTAACATATGCAAGGACACACTTTGTGACAAAAGCAACACCACATAACAGCGGTTCATAACAACATACACCATGTATTTTGCACTTCTTACACTGTTTTGAGCTTTTGTACACAGTATGACAAATTCCCAAAATACAACAAATTGCTATCTATCCACAGTTTGTATACAAATGATTGCAGCAAAACAGCCTATTGTTAAATACAGACTACTGAACTTCTACCTGGTGATGAAGCTTTATTAGACAAGTTTTATGTGCAACAATACTGCACCACTTCAGAAATCCAGTGTCATGTTAATATGGCTATCATTGTATTTCTGCTACCATACTCGTATTACATTCCCTACATTGTGTGACGTTCAGTTCAGTGCAATGCATAACAAGACTGTTTTGATTTGAGAGAGACACATTACCCATAATATTGAATTTAGCAGAAGTACAATTTTAATGATGTACAAAAGTGAACTGTAACACTGATTTCAGGCACAGAAGTTTAGCTTGCCCACAATACAAGATTACCTCCATTCCACCACACATCCACAAAAGTAATCATAAAGACAATGCAGTAAAGGAATGCACATAATTGCAGTTCATCTGCTAGGTAACCCAACACTGATAAGACAAAACCAAACTTTTTAGAAAACAATAGTTATACTTAAAAACAACTTGACTCATGTACAGTACACTGCATACAACTACTGAGGCAATGTCATATAACATGCAACCAAAAAGTTACAGAATATAACACTCTGCTTGTAACTGGATTTCTACACTGGATTACTTCATTGACAATGTACAGCTGTTTTAAGATTTAGTCCTTGTCAAGACAGCTGGCAATATACAACTGTTTCAAGATTTACTCGGGAGACATCCAAAAACCCTCAAATGGCTTAAAGCTAGTACAGTCTGCTTCATTGGAAGGAAATCTCTGCCGGATTTGGATCACCACACATGAGGGTATGACTGCACAATGTCCATATTTGAGCTTTCGATTGTCATATATCCACAACACATATGCACGATATGCAACAAACCTGTAAGTACTATACAGAAGGAAAAATATGCTGTCAGAAGTCATTGCAACTGAGCGATTAATTTAATCACAGGATACAACATACAGAAAAGCACAATGGTCATATAACAACCTGAAGTATGCCTAACTATTCTAGCTGTACATCCGCATTATGAAGAAATGTCAATTGTGTCCTCAAAAAAAGGTTTATCTGCCCCTGTCCTTACATTTCTCCTGATTACAGCAACCACAACACACACTATCAAACCCCAGTAAAGTAAATGAAATGAATCTTTAAGAAACCTTAACAGCGACTTGCATGTATCCGTACCAATTGCAAAACCATGAAAGAAAGTAGCATTTGCTTGTACCTGTTTGTCCAGTTTGTTTGTCGAAAATTCTCTCTGAAGAAGTACATTGCACGCATTAGTATGTACAGAAAGTGGGGTGTCAAGCAAGTGCTGCCAAAGAGCAAATGATCAGTAATGCACCTGGGTGCCAGATCAAGTTCATTCATTTTGACAGGCACGTGGTGATGAAGCACAGCAGTAGCATTCCAAGCTTGAACTCATTTGTATGCACCACTGGAAAGAGCACCATTCAGTCTCTCCATTAATTGCGGCAGAGAGTTCGTCATCCTCACTACTGCTGCTACTTCTTCGTGAACGCTTCGGCGGGCACTCTCCTTCCTTGTAAACAGGTTCAAAACGGTAGGGCACAATGGAATGGGACTTCCTTTGACTCGCCATTATCTGAGTAGGTATGATGTGGGTCGATGCAAATATGCAACACTACAATTGCACAATACCAAACAATGAGAACCCACTCAGATTATCCTTCCATCAATGACAGCATTCTGTTATACTTACAGCAGTAATTTCTACTGAAGTAACACTTTTACCAACATCTCTGGTATGCACCCCTGCAGGGCAGCCAACTCATATTGCTGTGACATGAAAATTTGATGGAAGACTCACTCAAGCCTGCAGGAGTGTTGACTCATGTCTAAACTGATTATGATCACAATTACTCTTATCTGAGTTGTAATCCAAAAATCCTGTGCTGAACAGCATCCACTCCTGACTACTGTCTTTCCACAAAATCAGCCATCCCATACATAACAAGTTTGTTTCTAGTTGGTAAAATACTCATTCATGCTGCTTTAAAGTGATGTGAACTTCAAATAGTTTTAAATTTGAGAAAGTTATTTTAGTAGCACTATAAACTTGATTCCTCTTATGTCACTACATTTTGATTGCTATTAACTCATCACATCCAAGTGACGCCTCTAGGTGCATCTGCAATCAACTCGTACTGATGCGGCCAAGCAGCAAATATTGATTGTTCGTATTTGCAACAGTAATTCCAAAACCATGTTATGTACAAGCTTTTTAAAAAATTGATGTTAAAGCTTGCACAATATCAGACTCAACTGCATTAATATTTGACTTTGGTCTAGTGTAGGTAAACAGATATTGACTTATTTTTATAAAAAATAATTTATAAAGATATAATGTTCCCAACAAGGTCAAAGAATAAAATGGACACACATTAAGCCCACCACCAAAATGGGGGGCTTCTCCAACCTCATCCACCATGTGGGGGGCTATGCCGCATACCACCAGAACTAAATACACCAATACAGAGATTGCACAACATTGAAAAAAAGGGCAAAGTTGACCCTGGTGCCCAAGTGATTTATTTCCCAGTGAAAGCACTTTGGTGCTTTGTGGTTTTGTTGTTTTCAGGTTTCAATGAAGTCATTACAGAGACAACAGATTTGAGTAAGTGTTCTTAGGATTAATCAAAGTACACACACATATGTTATATATATATATATATATATATATATATATATATATATATATATATATACACATACATATACATATATACACACACACACACATATATATATATATATATATATATATATATATATATATATACTAACCGAAATAGGCTGAAAGACACAACAACACACACACACACACACACACACACACACACACACACACACACACACACACATATACATTTACCAGGCTACCAACCACAAGGGGCCTTTTAAGCCTAGCCATGCATCCCAAATCTCTGACAAGTTCTGTTACCCTTGATAAGTATAAGCATTGGCCGGGGAGAATAACCTTTTACAGGTTACCCATGTCCATTAGAGACAGAGGTGGCAAACCAGGGAAGAATTTCCGGTTTCCCATACAATGGTCCAAGTTGCACTTGGGTTAGGGAGGAACTCTGCTTCATATGGATGGGGAGCCTGTTCCATATACATGGTAGTCTCTGTGATATAGAACTCTCTCTCCAGCATGTGCTATTTATATCATACTCAAGGTCTAATTCCTTAGAATGGGTAATTCTGGTGCTGTTTGTTTTGTGGATATGCAGGAG
>NC_056744.1:1719485385-1719520385 GCF_019279795.1 Protopterus annectens | reverse complement strand
GGGCAGTTTCAGGTGTACTCTCCAGTCCAACTGGTGAATCTGGGCATTTTGAGGCAATGTTACAACTGCCTCATGTACAGAGACAACCCCCTCCTCCTACCACCAAACACTAATACATGTGAAAGATGCAGTTATACAGACAAACTAGAGGCTAAGCTCTCTCAACCCAAGACTGGATCAGACAGTGAAGAGGAGAAGGGAAATACTTGCATCACACCACCAGTCTTACACAGACCCATTAAACCAGCACCGGCAAAAAACACACATAAATACACGGAAACATACTTGGAGACTCTAAATAAAAATCTGCAAAACCAACAGAGACCTCCAAAAGCAAACATCCAAGCAACCTCCACCCCCCAACACAAACCATGAAACACATACTTCACAAAACCAGTGTGCCATGCAATCAAAGCCCTTAAGGCAAAATAACATACCCAGCATACTAGTACTAGGTGATTCTATAGTCAGGCACACTGAAGTCCCACTCACTATGCTGAATAAGGAGAAGGTTACTGTTAGCTGCTTGTTGGGGGCCAGGATCCGCCACATAACACAAGCACTCAGATCACTCCAGAACAAGTACAAATATGACTCTGTCATTGTCCATGTTGGTGTGAATGACCTGAACCATACCTCTCTAGACTACATGAAAAGAGACAAGGAAGAGCTCTATGATCATGTAGCCCAAGCCGGTATGACCCTGACCCTGAGTAGCATCCTGCCCTCACCAAGAATGATACCAATGTATAAAGAAAAAATTCTCGATTTCAACAATTGGCTAAGTTTCTGGTGTCATTCAAAGGGGATCCAGTGTCTGTCCACCTGGGATGACATGCTCGACAAGCCACGCTGCTTCACTAGAGATGGCTTGCACCTGTCACCCTTAGGCTTTCGAATACTTGCCAAGGTTCTTGCCACCCCCATAGTGCCTTTTTAGGCAAGGCTCAAAATACAAACCCACCGCCATAAATAGCACAAGTAACAAAAAACTGAGGGTAATGCTACTCAGTGCCAGAAGTCTAAACCTCAAAATGCATGCACTCGAGGCACTCCTCAGTATGGAGAAAATTGATATATGTACAGTAACAGAAACCTGGTTTAAGGCTACAGAGAGCAACCCAGCACTACCTGGCTACAACTTATACCATACATTTCGGCCACAGAACCCAAACCGAAATACAAAAGGCGGGGGCGTATCCATATTCATCAAGGATACCCACAGCTCCAGGTTAGTGGCACAGCACGATGCTTCAGAGCTCATCCACGTGCAACTAACAATGGGCAAAACTGCAATTCAAATTGTAGCTTGCTACAGATCACCCACCATGTCCCAGGACTCCCATTCCGCATTTCTGGAAACACTGGGAAACATAAAGGTCCTACCAAACACCCTAATATTGGGTGATTTCAATTACCCAAACATTAACTGGGAGAACTACTCAAATACTAACTCCCTTGCCCAACTTTTCCTAGAATTTATAAACTCAAATGCCCTGGCTCAACTGGTCAACACTCCCACCAGAGGTGACAACATATTGGACTTGGTCATCACCAACAATGGCGACCGGTGTTCCACACCAGAGGTCAACTCCTCACTGGTTAGATCTGACCATAAACAAATCACTTTGGATATCCATATTCTGCTCCCACCCCCAGACAAGAAAGCCACCATGAAAAACTTTTCAAAAGTAAACTTCACGTTACTTAAGACTGAGGTGGAAAGTTTCAAAGTCCCCATGCTGAAGGATAACACTGTCCAAGCTGCAACATCCTTTACTAATGCATTCTACGGGCAGCTACAAGAATGCATGGATTGTGCCATCCCAAGCAAAACCAAGACTCATTCCTCCAAGAAAAGGAAACCAGTCTGGTGGACTCCTGCCATAAACAAGCTATACAATAGAAGGAGGAAACTAGTACAGAAAAGAGTAAAATCCCAAGAAGGGAAGACATCCCTGATCAGTATCAGCAAGAAACTACAATCCCTCATAAAATCACCCAAGGTGAGCTTTGAAAGAAAAATTGCCAAGGACTCCAAAGATAACCACAAGGCATTCTTTATCTATGTCAAGAATTTAAGTGGAAATGCTCAGATCTGCTCGGAGTTGGTGCAGAATGGCACAAAATACACTGAACCGAGCGATATCGCCAACATCCTGGCAGATAGGTTCAGTGCAAACTTCACCCCCCTCTCAGCCCCAAAAGGGCCAATAACCATACCAGAAGAATGTAATGTCCCTGAAATCACAGACACTCAGGTTAAAACAGCCCTCTCTAAAGCCAAAAACTCAGCATCAATGGGACCAGATGGTGTCCCAGGCTGCGTCCTACATGAGCTGAAAGACGAACTAACCCCTCACCTAAACACACTGTTCAAACTCAGCCTCTCCACAGGCTGCATACCCATAGAGTGGCACCCAGCAACAGTTATTCCACTCCACAAAGGTGGAGCCACAACAGACCCCGGGAACTATCGCCCTATAAGCCTGACTAGCTTGGTCTGCAAGGCTATGGAGCGCATCATCATGGAACTCATTAACAGAGACATTGGGAACCTCCAAACACTGGACCCTACCCAGTTTGGCTTTGTTAAGGGCAGATCATGCCTCCTAAATCTGGTGGACTTATTTGAGAAAGTTACCAAGGCTATAGACGAAGGAAAGGTGGTACACACAGCCTACCTAGACCTCACTAAGGCCCTCAACACCATTCCCCATTCTGGTGTTATAGACAAGCTCACCAGCCTGAACATAAACCCCTACGTCACAAGATGGGTTGCCAACTGGCTCATGGACAGAACCCACATGGTGAGAGTTGCGGGAGATAGGTCCATCTCTAAACCGGTTACAAGTGGTGTTCCCCAGGGCTCAGTCCTAGGACCCCTGCTGTTTGGCATATACTTCTCAGACATACAGGCAAGCACAGGAGGACTATGGCTGACTAAGTTCACAGACGATTGCAAACTAGGGGCTATAACTGACTCTCTGGCTGACACAGACATCCTCCAAAAGGGTGTCACTGAGACAGATACCTGGTGTCAAAATCATTGCCTCAAGCTAAATGCCAAAAAGTGCATAGTCATCCCCTTTGGAAAAAAATAAAGTACCCACACACTACCACATAGGTGGTAGTCCTCTAAATACAGAAGACGTAATAAGGGAGCTGGGGACCCAAGTAGATAGTGATCTCACCTTTGGTAATCACATTGCCAAAGTGGTTAGTAAATCCTTCTACATGGCTCACCTAATCACAAAAGGGTTCGCATCCAGATCAAAAGAGGTCATTGTGCCCCTCTACTCATCACTCATCAGACCCATCTTAGAGTACAACGCCCCATTTGGGATGTACCTTACAAGACAACTGAAACAGCTGGAAAGACCACAGAAGTACCTCACCAAGAGGATCAATGGCCTCAAACAGATGCCCTATACAGCTCGACTGAAGAAACTCCAGTTGTACTCAGTTGCATACCGCCTACTCAGAGGTGATCTCTGCCTGACATACAAGGCCATGTTCAACCCAGAATTGATGGACATGCTCCACCTAAAGAAAACCATATCCCCTCGAGCCACACGCTCTAGGGATCTAAACCTCACCACAACAATAAATAGGACATGCTGGAGGGATAGATTCCTGTCCCAGAGACTTCCCATGCTTTGGAACAATATCCCAATCTACATTAGGCAGAGCTCCTTGCTAACACTCTTCAAAAGAAACCTTGATGAGTGGATGGGAAACAGAAATTTTACCTTGGGGATCACTTCAGTGGCTCTGCTGGACAGAGGCACAGGGAACTAATCTAAGGGGATGGTGAAAGCCAACACATTCTGGCTAGGCTTATAAATGCCTTCAGGCAGACAGTCTAGTACCGACCTATGAACCTATCACTAGTGTATCATTTGATTTCTGTCATTTTAAGTACATTTAACTGAAAGCAAAAACATAGTAACTTTCCATCCACCAACAATATTGCATACAAATTAAGTACATAGCAAAAATTCTGAACATAATAGTTAAGATTCAGTCTTTTCCTAACTGCATTCAAAGATCATGTCAGAATGTACTGAAAAAGGCAAAATATATGCAAAATGCAAGCTAAGATATGCATAAAATACAGTGCAGTCACACATATAATACAAAAACTCCATGCTTATGAGAAATATATGCATACAAGATGCCACATTAACAGGCTGAGACAAGTTTCTTAAATGCATTCCATTACTCATGATATGTGATGGGACTAGGAGTGGTCCTCTCTGATAAGTTGTGTCTGAACAGAGAAACCAGGCACGGGTGTCCTTGTTCCACCCTTGTTATTTGCTTTTTATTTACAGCCATTGGCAAAGAAAATAACAGACTCAGAAATTCAGGGATATGGTTGGTATATAGTAATCAAGAAAAGTTGGCTTTATTTGCAGATATTAGTTTGTACTTGACATCCAGAAAAGCATATATCTGTACTGTGGAACATTTTGGGACAGTTTCAAGTCTTTTAGGGACATAAAATGAATGAAGATAAAACAAAGGCAAAAGCGGTAATTTATGTACCCACAAATGAACTGGTTCAGCAGTACCCATATTTATGTGGACGTGTATTATGAAGTATTTAACAGTATTGATTGAAAGGCTTCTGTTATGGCAGCTAAGGGTATGTGAGAAGTAACTAAAAGCACAAAACGAAAACTGAGAAACTGGAAGTGCTTGTTTATGGATATTGATAGTAAGATGCAGGCAGTGAAAATGTTTTTAGACCCTTTAGACTTGTATGCAAGTCAGGCACATTTTTATCAACATGAGAAGAGGTTAAGGACAATAATTAATACAGAGTTTAATTAATTCATATGGGAGGAGAAGAGTGCAAGAGTTAAGTGGAATAAGCTGATCCCCCCAATAGAACAAGATGATTTAGGATTGTTTGATTTGCAGGGATATTTTAGAGCTACACTGTTAAAAGTCTCATCAACATAACACAATCAGAAGGTTATAATTCAAAGTTGAACGGGATGATGATGAACCAGGGTGGTAGTAGGGTGAGGTCATGAAATGAAGAAATTGAGAAAAGAGATTTTTGCCAACAGGGATGACTGCAACTACAGGTACAGAAATAGACAAAGGGGTTGGAATTTTATGGAAATAACTGGCAAAGGAACCAATCAAATAACTAGAGAGTGAAAGGTAATAGAATGGGATGTGACCAAGAAGAAGCTTGGACTGCAGGTTAGAGACCGTCTTCCCTGCCAGGGATTGATTTCAGGGTACAAGCAAACAGAAAGGGATATGGGACTCCCAACTGAAAGACCAGTTTTGATACATATCAAATGTTGGTGGTGTGATGGGGAATACAGGGGTAAATGGGAACAATGTTTTTGGGGAGTGCAGTGAGTTGGCAGATTATAACATTTCTCTACATACTGTTCTGTCATAAATATCAGGGTAGCAAATGGCTGCAAGTTAGAAAATTATTCTTTTCAGATGGGAAAAATATGAGTTGCTTAGACACAGTAAGACCTTATATAGTTTAATTCTGTTGGCTGCTAAAAAAAATTTATAGAAAATGTAAATCAAAATCTAAGCCAGCTGTAGTTTAAGCACTGAATATTGTAAGAGAGACAAAAGAGGGAAGGAGCAAATTACGTAAAAATAAATGGAATTTGTAGAAACACCACTTGCAGAATAATAATGTTGAGGAGGAGTGAGGTTTAAGGTAAGGCAGGACCTGACCAACTTACATAACTTTGGACTGAATGACAGTGGTTATGAAGAAGGAAAACATATGCAATGTATAATGTATGCAAATGGAAAAATGTTAATATGATTTGCTTACTTTTCTATTAATGTATATTCCTAACTTTTATGTGATAATTTATTAAATATGTTTAAAAAAATGAGCCCTGTGATTATTACATCTTTGATGATAACACCAATACAGTAAATTGTGCAACTGTTACAATAGACAACCCTGTAACACATTACAGTTACTGGGTGTGTAGACCTCCAAAGCAAAGTTGTGATGGCCTAGAAGTAGTAATACATTTCTTGTATGAAACACATGAGGGAAAATAATATTACATGGGGACTTACATTTACCAGAAACAGACTGGAACAATATAACATTAATAAGCAAATTATTTACAGTTCTAGAATGTAAACAAACCTACCAGGGAACAGATCATACAAAATGCGGTTTGTTTTTCTAAGGAGAGGACTGTTGTTAGTTAATATCGAGTTTTAAAACTTTTGATATGCAGTGATCATGGAGTCATAAACATTAAATACTGCCAGATAATTTTATCAAATTTAATTCAAAACCAATGTGCAGAAGATTAGACTATATGGAAGCAAAATAGTCATTAAGTAA
The DNA here is from genome assembly GCF_019279795.1 of Protopterus annectens. Taxonomy (NCBI): domain Eukaryota; kingdom Metazoa; phylum Chordata; order Ceratodontiformes; family Protopteridae; genus Protopterus; species Protopterus annectens. Next base: position 1,719,514,024 of record NC_056744.1, on the reverse strand, counting down.
AACTAAATGGAGTGATTCTTTCAATGGAAAGACAGCAGAAGAAAACTGGCCATTTTTTAAGAGAAATTGTTTGAATGTAAAAAAAAAACATGTTTAAAATCAGGACCTAGGCATACAAGTTCAGGAGGATATATTTCCACAAGAACAAGATACTTAATCAAGATGAGCGATAAGAAATGGAAACAAGGATGAACTATAACTTTGAAAACTGAAATTAACAAACTGGTCAGACAAATTAAACAGTGTGAGACAAGATCATGAAACATTTGAAGAAAATGTATAGAAAGATAGCAAGCAGAATAGGAAGCCAGATATTTTATACATATATAAGATGGGGTAGAAGTAAAGACATATACATAGATAAACTGGGCAGATTCTAAAAAGTTATTCTCATACACAACAGATTTCAGATGTATTTACAAAAATCGTATGAAAAATGGTTTAGCTCCACAAAGGGGGAGATAATTTGTGTCAACATCCAGGTAACGACAGATACTGAAATTAAATTAGATTAAACTGAAAAAAGTGCAGTATAACCAGAGAACCCTTCAATAAGAACTTACAGTACCACTATATCTGTTAAGCATGGGGAAGCCTCCTCAACACTGGAGACAAGCACTTGTTAAACCCATCTATAATGGAAAGGGGAAGAGGACAAACTAGTATCATAGAAGTCACTGCATGTCACTACAATCTTCATCACATTAAATAGCATTTCCTCTAATGCAGCAGATATACTATCATAGGCCAACAATAATATCACCCAAAGGAGTTAATGTATTCTCTGATTTTAAGAATAAATTGACTACTCATAATGAAGGCTCTAACAAAGCAACTCTGTATTACTTTACTCTGTTGTATTCCCTCATGAGATTCAATAAAAAGACTAAAACTAATGGTATTTGTTTAGATAATAAGCAATACCCCTAACAATCTTAGCTTCAGGCTCAGTTCCAGACTCCCTAAGTGATCATAATTCCACGGGTAGAAGACATAACAAGACTAAGAACCACAGCCAAACAAGAATAAGAAACAGCACAACCAAGTCCAAGAAGCAGAAAACCATTGCAAAAAAGTTTATTCACTAAGCGCTTTCATTTGAAGGGTACATTAGACTTCCTCAGAGTGAAAACATTAAACATACACACCCTTAAATACCTCATCCCTAATTGATCACATGACAAGTTAACCATTAATAGTATAAACTAGATGAGTTACAAAAAATACAACAGTTAATACAGTCTTAGATATTAAAGCACATAAAATCATTCCTAAAAATGTATACACTACACTTGATAGGATTTTAATTTTAAAAAACTCCCACTAGACATAAAATCATTCAACCCTGGGTGATAACCTGAGTTGCCATAGGAATTCCCATTGTTCCAGGAGATCTTCCCATGGCCCACCACTCCCACATTTAAGAACAACATCTAATCCAAAAAAAGGGAAATGGGAATTATTGGATTTATTTTTTTGAATGTCCAAAGAATTCTTGTATATATGCTCCTTAAACTTGCACTGGGTCTTTCCAACATAAAACCCAGAACATATCTGACACAAAGCCAAGCAAACATTACCAAAAGAATTACAATTGCAATAAAAATTAGCCTTAATTCTGTGCCCATTAACAGTCACACTATCTGAAACCAGTATATATTTACATTGAGGGCAAGCACCACACATGACTGTGCCTGTTTTTATCTGTGTTGTGGAATACAAACTGTCTCCTTGTTCTAAAATTTTTTTTATAGTTTTTCCCTTTATATATACAGTCATTGGTTTATCACCAAACTTACCAATAGTACTGTTGAACAAAGAAAATATGGCCCAATTTTTGTAAAGATTTTTTTGAATACTAGCATCCACATTGTAGAATTCAGTAATTAAATATGTAGTAAAGTCCCTACCCAAAACTCCAGTTCCACTAGGAACCCCATCCCCCATTGCCTGCATCAGAGTATTTATAAGAGGAATAATTTCACCTGCATTCCTTTTATTTATAATGTCAAGTCTCACAGAATCTATAAGGGGGTGGCTATTTTCTTGCAAGAAACATATCCCTGATCAACATACCTTCTACCTCAAAGGTGTCATTGTCAGAGATCATCCTTGCTAACCTAATATATTGACCTTTGATAATTCCCATTTTCTGGAAATCGGAATGATTACTATTGTAGTGCAAATAACCATTACAATGTGTAGATTTCCTTTAAATAGTCGTAATAAGGGAATTTTGGGTTTTAATAATTTTGACATCCAAATAATTCATGGAAGAGTCATTGAAAGTATGGGTAAATCTTAAAATTGGGGTCATTGAATTCAAATATTTAATGAAGGTGACAATTTCATTGGGGCCCCTGTCCCAGACAATAAAAATATCATCCGGGTATCTGAGATAAAGCTGACATGGGTTGATAACATACTGATTAAATAAAAATTGTTTTTCCCACTGAATGAAACAATATTTGCAAAAATTGCCATACAGGGTGCACCCATAGTCACTCCTCTCACCTGTTGAAAGTATTGACCCTTTAGGTATACAAAATTATATTTCAAGACTAATTCCATAAAGAATGCTGGTTTAATTGTGGTCAAGGCCTGTGGATTTGTGCAAAAATTCCCCTAACCAGTTAAGCCCAACATCATGTATGACATTAAAAAGCTCTACAACATCAATAGTGAGGAAGATAGTGCTCTCCAAACGTTTAGCACTCCTAACTTTCAATAAAAAGTCCCATGAATCTCAACACAGATGAGAAAATGGTGTCAAGTATTTTTGTAACTTGATATCAATATATTTTGCCAATGGATGTGTTTTGGAACTGCTTGCACTAATAATTGGTCTCATAAGGGGGTTGGTGGTACTTTTGTGGATCCTAGGGATCCCAAAAATTGCAGGTACCACCGGGAACTTCACATACAGATAATTAAACAACTCTAGGTAATTTTGTCCTTGGTCAAGAAGGTCTTTAAGAAGGCAATCAATTTTTGTGTATGCCACATGGATGTAATTTAAAGACACTTCCTCATAAAATTCACTGTTTAATACAAAAACTTTAATTCGATCAATATAGTCAGTTCTGTCTGTTACTACAACACCCCTAACTTGTCATGTGATTAGTTAGGGATGGGGTATTTAAGGGTACATATATTTAATGTTTTTTTCACTCTGAGGAAGTCTGATGTACTCAACAGACAAAAGCACTTAGTGAATAAACTTTTTTGCTGTGGCTTTCTGGTTCTTGGACTTGGTTGTGCTGTTTATAATTCCACAGATGCAACAGTGCTATAAAAACATCTCATACAACCTCGTTAGAAATCTCAGAAATTTCAGTTTAAACTTCCTTTACCTCTATATTAAGCAAAATCAACTGATCTTCCCTAAAAACATTACCTCTGGATCAAGCAGATAAAAATTACAACTTTTATTATCAGTTCTCTACAGTCAAGCTCCAGTAAGCAAAACTGTGTCAGATCTAATCCAACCCCTTCGCTTACTAGAAACACTAAGAGGTAGTACAAGAAAGAGATAAAGCATGTAAACAATGGTATAAAGTCAAAAATGAAACCTACAGAACAGAAAATAAAGTCCGTCACTTCTTTCTGTTGACAGACTCTACAACCACAGTAGGGTTTTAAAGAAATTCCTCTGGCCAACTGTTAACAGCAGGGCTGTTCTCCAACTGGATAACTTTTTGTTCAAAGTTATCAAGCTACACTACCGCCTGCCAACAAATACAAAGCTGACTATCAAATGTATCATCTACTACCTTTAAACAACAGCAATGATGCGTTCTCAATAAACAGACCCCCTTAGGCCTAGAAATACATGAAAGAACAATTTTTAAAACTGGCCTTTCCTTAAGGAATAATATTCAATTTGTCATTAAAATTTAACAAACTCTGAAGTATTTTAAAACAAGTGTTTCTTGACCAAGAAAATTAATGTATATGCTTCAGGAACAAATGGTTAAGAAATACAGCTGGATCAATTTATTACAAATATAGTGAATATTATCTTACCATAGTTAAATCACTTGGCAGCACTTCTCGAAATCCTAGTGTAAAACTGTAAATACTTATGCAAAATATTTTTATGCAGAACAAACTGATAATATTTTATTAACACTCTAATAACCTTGGAACACTTCTGCAAATTACTCTTTGTGCATATTACTGTATTGGTTTGCATTACTTGCTACTGTAAATGACTATATTATGTATTATCTGGGTGTGAAAAGCATTAACTTTGTTTATTTGTTATTTAAGATTAGCTGATGAGCCTTTAGCCATGATTTTAAGGATGTAAGTCTTAAGTCATTTGTCGAAGTAGTGGAAAGGCTGAGGCTGGCCAGGTGATGGCGGCATCATTGATATATTGTACTAAGGTGGCAGCTTACTGGCTTTGTAAACAATGTTTGTAAAAATATTGAAATGTACTGGGCCTGGAATTGACCCTTGTGGTACACCAATGGAAAATGGGAGGCAGGGGGAAAGGTCCTGATTCCATTTTATGGTCTGTTGTCTGTTGGAGAGACAACTAAATAACCATGTAAGAGGAGAATGAGACAGTGATAGGAAAGACAGTTCATTGGTTAGGGATGGTTGGATATTGTGTCAAACACTTTTGACAGATCTAGAAGCAAGGAGGATGATATTAGGTTAACACCATTTCTTTTGGTATTTAGGGTTTCTGAGAAACTATGCAGAGATGTTGTTGTGCTGTGATGTCATTAAAAGACAACTTGTGTGGGGTCTACATTACATACTTGAAATTTCACATAATCGAAGACCATATAACCGAGCTGAGAATGCCAAAACCTCACATGAACAAATGATCACAAAGATGAACTATTTCCCAGGGTAAATAACCACTGGGCCAAAAACTCATGGAGAGCACACTGCACCATCTACAAAACCCCAATGTGTGTGGGGGGGCTGTGCCCCCCACATCGCCCTTAACTAAATATACCAACTCTGGGATTGCACTACAGTGGAGAAAAGGGTAAATCTCTCCTTGCTGGCCCAGTGGTTATTATATGGTCTTCGGTTTTGTGAAATTTTGGGTATGTAAAGCAGACCCCTTGTGTGTGGGGGAGAGTAGCTTGCTGTTCATGAGATTGGTTAAGATTTAGGAGCATATGCATCTTTCTAAAATTTTGTATAGGGGAGAGAACTGCAATGGGGAGGTACATGAAGAGGTCTTGTGACAATCCACCTTTGTGAAGTGGTATAATATGTGATTTTTCCAGTGGGTACATAGTTTTTTTGCGATAGATATATTTATGATTACAGAGATGGGGTATGCCAGGACATCGGCAGCTAACTTAAGATAATTTGGTCAGAGTTTGTCAGCAGCTGACGCAGCGGTTTGCAGTTTTTGAAGGTAAGTTTTGGTAGCTGAGGTAGGTATTTGGTGGGAAGAAATGAGAGGGGTATTTTGAGTATTGTTGGTGAGGAAAGAGAGATGAGCACATGGATTAGATTCTAGCACAGAGAGGACAGATTGAATGAAGTGTATGTTGAACCGGATAGCTATAGAGTCTGTGTCACTGTTTGTGGCTGGAGATGGGGTGATGGTTTGACTGGGGAATAGTAAGGTTTTTATGGTTGTCCACAGCTGTGTGGGGGGATTGTGGTGATGTTTGTCTTGAAGTGAGTGAAAGAATATAATTTTGTCTAGTCTAACTTGTTTACATGACTTCCAGGCATTGTCTCTATTCAGCATGAGCTGCTTGGATTCTTTGTTGAGTAATGGAGCATGGTGACTTTTGGTTCTTTTTGTTCTTATGGGATAAAGATATTTTTATTGAAATGGGTATCAGCATCTTCTAGTGGTAGTTTTTTTAAGAGTATTCCAATCATATAAGAAGAGGTTGCTTATAAAGGTATCTGTTAAAAATGAAACGTTTATGTACTGTAATTTTGGGGGTTAATTAATTTGTCTTGTAATAAATGTGGGGAGTCGGTCACTGATGTTGTTTGGGAGACAGCCAAAGGTGTTTATGTTTGAGGGTGAAGTGGTAAGGATCCTATCTGATACTGATATATGGGTCTGGGTTGTTCTCGCTGATACAGCTATAACTGAAGAGGGCCTGAGTTCCTAATTTATTTATTTATTTATTTATTCCAGTTTGATGACTGAGGAGGTCCACTGGGCTTGGGGAGCCCGTTTTCAGTGGAGGCCCAGGGAGAAAAGCTCCACAATACAAAGTTTAATTACATGATTAATTACAAAGGAAGTTAGGATTACAAACAGGTAGAGTTCCTAATAGGTAGAGACAGTGTGCAGTTCTGTTGTTGATGGGGTCTTTTTGGACTAGGAGTATAGAGTTGGGAAAAATAGAGTGATGGGGAAGGGGAGTTTGGTAGGATGTGGCAATGGTGAGTATGCTTAGTATAATTGTGAAACATAGGCTGGAGTAGCAGCATTTTCATACTTAAGTTAGGGAAAGGTAGAGTTAGTTGGATGGAAGTTATCTACTATTTTTGCTGCGGCAGATTGGGAGAAGTGAGTTAGGTGGGCCTTTGACAGGAACTTACAAGTTGAGTCGTTAGGTCAGTTGGATACCTCAGCCAATTTGGTTGGTTGTTTTGTTGTAGGGGGTAGGGATGCAAGTTTAGATGACATGAGAATGGATGGGGGAGCAGAGTGAGCCTGCCCAAGTGTAGTGAGGGTGAATGGAACAGGCTAAAAAGGTGGTAGAGGTGCTGTGGGTGACAAAAACTATCTTTAGCCTGAAAGTTATACAGGAATGGGCAAGAAAACTATAGTGAGGTGAAAGAAGAGGCATAAATGAATTATGAATAAGTGAACTTCAAAAGGCGTGTGGAATTGGCAGTACACTGAGATAGTCAACAAAAAGAAAGTTTGGAAAAATTAGAATATGAGTTTTTCTTAACTACTTTTAAAGCTAACCATATTTAATGCTCAAATTAGAAGTTGTTTGTTCATTGGTTAGTGAAAACCTCAGGGCATGGAAAAAGGGAAGACGCAAACCGAAATAGAATTACCTATACAGGTAAAGACTGAGGGAGATATGCTTTGTACTTGTGTTATCTCTGTCTTATTCTCCTCCACAGAGCTCAGCTCATGGCTAAAAAGGGTCAGATGACCAGCCTTATTACCAAGGTAACAGAAACAAAAACACAAAAAACAAAAAAGTTCACTTACTGTTAGAAAACAAGTAGTTTTCTGATTTACAGGTTCCAATATACCCTTGGACATCACTTCCTGAATGGTCACAACAGAATTATCTTCCTTTTCTTTCAGAGTTCCTATGACTTTTTTTCTGAGCGCCAAGCTTGCATCTGATACGGTCACATGGGTGGATATAATATAATTTCTTACACTTTCAATGCTTTTCTCCATCTGTTTCAGGATTTCTGCATTTTCATCTTTAAACTGCTGGATTAGTTTTTGTTCCCTATCATGAAGAAATTGTTGCAGTTTTGCAAACTCCTGAGTGATGTACTGTTCCAAACTGTAAGCATCTTCCTGCAAACAGGAAATACAGAAGAAAAAAAGCTGAATTGTACATTACAGTACTCATGCATTTTTCCTGCAAAGTAGAATGTGTGGAGACAAGCTCACTTTCATAGAAGCAGGGTATCTGAGCGCAGTACTGATGACCTGAGCTAAGAAAAGGTCGGCCTACCGGTATGGCCAATACAGAGGACAACAACCATGGATGATCCATCTCTGGAGGTATCAAAAGGGGATACCCAGAATAAAGATGACCCCTAATATACCACAAGAGTCATGGCTGCCCACTTGGGTATCTGAAGCTGGGAAGACAGAAACAAAATGAGAAGGAAAACAAGCAGGCTCCTCGTTGTTTGATAGATTTGGCCATATGTCAGCCCAACTTCTGCTACAAATTCTGGTTGGCTTCAGATTATTAAAACATCTCCCTGGCCATATTTTATAGGCACCAGGGCACATACTCCTAGGAGAAAGAAGATTCCAGTTTAAGAGAAAATGTGGAATCAGTCCCAGTAGAAAGGCCAGTAACTGACTAACAGGAAAGAGTTTGTAAAAATCATGGTGGCTGAACTATGATAAAGGTTACAGCAACACAGAAATGACACAAAACCTAGGTTCTACTGTAGTACCGAATACTTTTTTAACCCCCCCCCCCACCAAATTCAATCAAATGATTGCAACATGAGTTACATATTTGTGAAGAAATTGTAAGTTAATATGCATTTTGTGTAGAATAATCAAGAGAGATGCATTTTTTCTCTAACACTACCATACACATAACATTAAAACTGACTAACTAACTAATCACCAACTTCAAACTGCCACAAAATAATACACAAGTCACACACATGGCCCTCTCTACAAAAGATTCTGAAGCACTACTCCCACCACACTGTTTTCGCTCAGGTAACCTGAGCATATTAATAACTTCCAAATCCTGTAATACAGCTAGAGACCCAACATAATCATCCTATGTCTTCAGACATTGGAACCTCATGCCTGTCCCACTAAATCAGAACAGCTGTGCATCTAGCTTTAAGCACAACCTAAAACAGAACATGAACTCCTCCTGGCTTTGTTCTTGTTCACACCCTGACAGATTCTCACTCTCACTCTGTCTCTTTCGCTCATCTTTGGACTTTCACCAACCCCTAACTTTCCAGCCGCCCTACCTTATCCTATAAATGTAAATAAATCATATCTATATTTATGTGTACTACTTTTCATCACTCCTTTGCCATATGTGCAAATGCAACCTGTTTATTATTGTATAACACTCCTACAGAAATCAAATTTTAATAACCTATCTTTGTCTTTATTAGATTTCACATTGGATGATTCTAAGATCTCATTTCTAATGCTAAGAAACTGACTCTTTTTTCTCTGCAAATTATTTGTAATTTTTTGTAACTCTAATGGAGCTTTTCTCCCCAGGCCTCCACTGAAAATGGGCCTGAGTGCCCAGTCAGAGCATCCCAGTAAACAAAAAGCAATAAATAAATAAAATAAATAAATACAAAGATGCATTGTAGTAACTAGTGGTACCAAATGATTTCCAGTAGTGGTCAGAGATGAAACATAATATAGTCATTTACAGTAGCAAGTAAAGCGAACCAACACAATAAGTTGCACAGAAAAAAATAATTTTCTGAAGTGATCAAAGGTTATTAGAGTGTTACTAAAATATTAACAGTTTGTTCTGCTTAGAAATACTTTGCGTAAGCATTTACAGTTTTTACATTAGGATTTCAACAAGTGCTGTCAATTGATTTAACTATTATAATACTTGCTACATTTTTAATAATATGATGCAGCTGTATTTCTTAACCCTTTGTCCCCAAAGCATTTACATTCATTTTCTTGGTTACAAAACACTTGTTTTAGTTTGTTGATTTTTAATGATAAATGGAACTGTATTCCTTAAGGAAAGGCCAGTTTTAGAATGTTTTCTTTCATCTACTGCTAGGCCTAAGGGGGTCTGTTTATTGAGAAATCATCATTGCTGTTGTTTCAAGGTAGTAGATGATAAATTTGATAGTCGGCTTTATATTTGTTGGCAGGCGGTAGTGCAGCTTGATAATTTTGTGCTAGAGGGTATCCAGTTAGAGAATGGTCCTGCTGTTTACAGTTAGCAAGAGGGATTCCTTAAAAGTCCACTGAGATAGGTTCTAGAGTCTGCCATTAGGAAGAAGTAACCTACTTTATTTTCTGTACTGTAGGTTTCAGTTTTGACTTTATACTATTCTTTCCATGTTTTATCTCTTTCATGTACTACCTTTTTGATGTTTCTAGTAAGCCAATGGGTTGGATTAGATCTGACATAATTTTTTTGCTTACTAGAGTTTGACTATGGATGACTGATAAAAGTTGAAAATTTTAACTGCTTGATCAAGAGGTAATGTTTTTTAGGGAAGATCAGTTGATTTGGCTTAATATAGCAGTAAAGGAAATTTAAACTGAAATTTCGAACTAGGTTGTATGAAATGTTTTTATAGTACTGTTGCATGGCATCTGTGGAATCATGATCACTTAGGGAGTCTAGAATTGAGTGTATAGCTGAGGTTGTTAGGGGTATTGCTTATAATCCAAAGAAGGACTATTCCTTTTAGATTTTTTATTGAATCTCATGGGGGAATTAATCAATAGAGTAAAGTATTACTGAGTTACTTTGTTAGAGCCTTTATTATTACTAGATCATTTATTGTTAAAATCACAGAATGCATTAACCCCTTGGGTGATATTGTTTTTGGTCCATGACAGTTTATCTTCAATGTTGGAGGAATTGATATTTGATGTGATGTAGATTGTAGTGGCATGCAGTGACCTCTATGATACTAGTTTGCCCTCTTCCCCTTTCCATTAAAGACGGTTTTACCAAGTGCACGTCTCCATTCTTGAGGCGTCTTCCCCATACTTAACAGATATAATGGTACTGCAAGATCTTTCTTTGCTTTTTTTGGGTCCGGTTTATACTGTACTTTTTCAATATAACCTAATTTAATTTCAGTATCTTAAGTTACTTGGATATTAACACAGATTATCTTCCCCTTTGTGGAGCCAAACCATTTTCATAAGATTTGGTAAATACATCTGAAATCTGTTGTGTTTGAGAATAAATTTCAAAATCTGCCCAGTTTATCCATGTGTATGCCTTTACTGCTACCCTGTTTTATATATAAAATATTTGGTTTCCTATTATGATTAATGTTTTTCTATACATTCTCTTCAGATGTTTCATGATCTTGTCTCATACTGTGTTTAAGCTCCCTGTCCAGTTTGTTTATATTATATTTATAGTTCAGCCTTGTTTCTGTTTCTTATATTTTTATCTCTCATCTTGATAAGTATCTTGTTCTTGTGGAAATATATTCTCATGAACTTGTGTGCCTTGATCCTGATTTTAAGCATTTTTATTTTACACTCAAACAATTTCTCTTTAAAAAATTAACAGTTTTCTTCTATTGTCTTTCCACTGAAGGAATTAATCCAATTAATTTTACTTAATGACTGCTTTGCTTCCATATAGTCTAATCTTCTATGCATTGGTTTACATTTCAGTTTGAAAAAATTATCTGGCAGTAGTTTAACCTTTATGACGCCATGATCTGTGCACATCAAAGGTTTTAAAACACAGGTGGAATGGGAGACACCAGAAGAAGAAATATGGACATGGGAAAGAAAAATAGATTTAATATGGTGCAATATTTATGCAAAAGAGAAAGCAAAACTAATCAATATAAAAAAGCAGCACCAAAGATATGTCCAGACTAACAGAGGCAGAGACACCCAAATATAGAAAATTTACAATACAAAAAAGAAAACAAGGGGGGAGTAGAAAAGAGGACTAGTAAGGAAGAAATTAAACAAATAGAAATCAAAGTTATGGATTATCTGCAAAGTGAAGGATTAAGTGTAGAAAATCCAAAACATGTAATAGCCTATAGCCTTCCCAGTATCAATCCTTATAAATAGATTCATTCTCGAAAACAAGGTCCCTCAACTGTGGAAAATTTCCCATGTAATCCCACTTCATAAAGGGGGACCTTCCACAGAACTGACTATTGGCCAATTGCTATTCTTTCACCTCTTTCTAAGCTACTCAAAAGGTGTATTCATCTCCAGGTCATGAAATTCTTACTAAGAAATAACATTCTCTCAAACACTCAGCGTGGGTTTCACCCATCACATAGTACCACTACAGCTCTCTTATCCTTCACTAATACCGTAAATCATCACAGGAATAACATCAACTTTGTAACTGCCATCTTTCTAGACCTATCAAAAGCTTTTGATATGGTCTCCCATTCCAAACTAATAGATGTACTAACTGAACTATCCTTCTCACCATCTGCCACAGCATGGTTTCATAACTATTTATCCGGACATCAACAATCTGTTCTATGGCAGGTGACCTATCTCCACGCCTTCCTTTATCCATTGGTGTCCCCCAAGGATCTATCTTGGGCCCTCCCCTTTTCTCCCTCTTTACTAATAATCTACACATAGCTACTACACATGGTTCTATAATACAGTACGCAGACAATTCAACACTTATCTGTGCTGACACTTCTCTATCAACTCTTCATTCTCAAACATGGGAATCTTTCACTTCTTTTGAAACATGGTTAGCCAATGCCCATCTAATCCTGAACCCAAACAAAACTAAATTATTACTCTTCCAGCCTAACAAGACATCTATCTCATGCCCAACATTAAACATAATAGCCAAAGACAATACTGTAATCTCCACAACAACCCATACAAAGCTTCTTGGGGTGGAAATAGACAATACCCTAAAATTTGACTTGCATGTCTCCTTAAATATAAAAAAGTCCATAAGAAACTTGGAAGTCTATACAGGCACAAAAGATTCCTGACCACAATGGCCAAAATTACATTAGCACAAACCCATCTGCTCTCCACTCTACTATATGCCTCTCCAATTTTAACTAATCTAAGGAAAACTGACTTATCTAAGCTAGAAGCATGTTATAATAAAATTGCTAAGTTTGCATCTGACTGCCCATATAGAACACATCATTGTACAGCTTTAAGGATACTAGACTGGCTTGAGCTTCCCAACATTATTCTTTACAACTAACCCTCTCAAACTCACAAAATTGTAACACAACTAGCTATAACCCCTGTACTACAAAATCTCATCCTTCCTTACAGTTCCAGCAGACCACTTTGCTTTAACAAGAACTTACTCACCATCTCCAAGGCCAACAACACTGCAGGAGAATCTTTATTTTCCAACTATATATCTCGTACATAGAACTCCCTTCCTAACTCCATTCTCTCAATCTCATCCACTAACCACTTTAAGCCATCACTTAAAGCTTATCTAAAAAATAAGTGGCTATGTTCCTGTACTAACCCCTCATGAGTGCTCTGATGCATCAATGTATACCCAAAACATTTCCAACTACTTCCCCAGTATTTAATCCTTTGTTCCTACTGACCTGTCTTAACCTTATATCTTGACATAAGTCATACCTACAAATAGTACTAGTTATGTTCAATGCCTAGATTTTGTTGTCAAGATGTAACAAATGTGTATGTTCTTATATATATATATATATATATATATATATACTGCATTTTGTTTACTTTATTTTTTATTGATTATTGTAATGTGTGCATGAAACTTTACTGTTACTCATGGAGCATTTCTCCCCGGGCCTCTGCTGAAAAAGGACCTTTGTCCAGTCGGACCTTCGCGGTAAACAAATGTTAGTTAAATAAATGTAATGTCACAGTATGATGGTACTGTGTGTCCCAAGATTAAATAGAAACAGCTGCAGCAGGAGGCATCTGAAGATTTGCCAGATGGTGATGCTCTGGAGTCTTCTGTAGGAGACTGCTACAAATGTTCAGCTGAAATTGCACAGCAAGGGAAGGAGCAACAAAGTGTCAACTTTGATGCATGGACTGCTGTGGAGTGATGAGCCTGAGTCCCCATATATAGGATAAGCAGATGAAGCAGGGTGCGTCTGAAGAGGATATGTCAGAGGAGGATGTTCTAGGACTTGCGATAGAACACCCACAGGAAATGGAGAGCAAAGAAGGTGCTCTCAATCTAGAAGAAAATTATCTAAGGGGGGAGCTGCTTGATTTAATAGAGATGGATAGACATATTAAGTTAGAGAAATTAATAGATTACAGAAAGTCATTAAGACCCAAAATGTTAGAAGTCTGTTAAAACAGATGAATACAGTAATTAGGACTATCAAGAGAAATTCTTGGGATATAGCAGAAATAAATAGGATCTATGACGTACAGCTGACATAATAACAGTTAAAGTCTTACCACAAAAACGAAGAGAAATAAGGGAAAATATGGGAAGAACTACAATGCCACTATGGAAGCAATGAAAAGAAATTATAAAGTAATTAAGATAAGAAGTATCTCTACTAGAAGAATATGGAAAGGGAACAAATCATCAAAATACTTAGAAATATAAACTTGGCAAAAGCAATGTACAGTATCAAAACCGAGCATTGCTGCAAATAAAGTTAAAATATCAGCACAGACAGGATATGTAGGTAAATATAAAGGGATAAAAATAAACAATTCACTGATGACCCAACATTGTTTTATAGATAACTGTGAAACAAACCAAAAGAAGTGGAGACACAAGCAAAAATGAAGAAATAGACACATTTTGGGGAAATATTTATGAAGTCCCTGTGGAACATAAAAATTCTGAATGAATAGAAAAAAATTAAAATAAATAGTAAGGACTTTTAATATAGATTATACGAAATGGCTTTAAGTAAGGGCCAGAGAAACTGAAACAAAATTAAGGAAACCTTTTAATTGGAAAACCCTCAGTCCCAGATGCAGTACCTAACTTTTGACTACACATATTATCAACTTTACACAAATATTTAGCTTAGAGTAAGAATTACTTATATGCACCAACCTAGTTTACAGGAAAAAATGATACACCTCCTTAAGAGTGAACCTGCAAGCCATCATAAAAAATATAAACCAGTAACTTGACTTCCAATAATGTACAAACTATGCACTGGAATTGGTGCAAACATAGTTTATAGTCATTTAGAAAAAATCAGTTATAGCAATAGAAAAGAAAATCACATGGAGCAAAGGATCATTTGTTGATAAATAAAACCATAATATAAATTTGTAAAACAGGGAAGAATTTAAGTATGGCATGGATAGATTAGAAAAAAAAACATTTAACAGCATCCCACATTCATGGCTAAAGGAATGCTTATAGATACACTCTACCTTGACCGATTACATTACAGTGACCATGAAACTGGCAAACCACTTTGCAGTTAAGCCATGACAAAGAGCAAATTATTGTCTGAGGGATCAAAAATGAAAGGAGGATATTCCAGGGTGACTGTTTGTCACCGCTACTGTTTTGTCTTGCTCTTAACCCATTACGCTGTTTACTTAAACTAGGCTATGGTTAAAATTTGGCTCCAGAAAACAACATTGTTTAAAGACTTCTCATCTACCTCTTTGTAGATAACTTAAAACTGTACAGTTCAGATGAGGAGTTGAAAGCACAACTGCAAGTGGTTAACATTTTCTCAGATGATGCAAGAATGTCATTTGGTCTTGATAAATGTGCAAAAGCAACATTTAAAGCAGGAAAACTGTTTAGCACCAAGAAACATCAGCCTGAGATAGGAATGTGATATAAAAGAACTTGAGCAAGAGGGAATGTATAAATATTTGGGAAATTGATGAAGGGCTGACAATAAAACATGAACAAATCAACCTCAGTAAGGAATACTTCAGATGTCAAAAATTAATACTGAAAACCACCCTGACCTCTAGAAATAAAGTCCAAGCTATAAACCAATGTGTTTTGGGGTAACTGACTGGCCCAAAAAGGTAGTAGATCGGTTGGACAGGAAAACAAGAAAAATGTTTCACGCTTATCAAATAAAAGATACCAAAATTATATATTCCCCATTCTGAAAAAGTATGGGCCTCCTCAAAATTAATTACATGTACAGATGTGCAGTCATGGGACTGCATACATATCTACTGACCTCACCAGATAAAAATGTAGAGGAAGTTTTAAGACATGAGGAGAACATGTCTAAGATGACTTGCCTCTTTAGTTTAAGAAGACACATATCAGTGTTACGTGGGACTGGAAATCAAACCAGCAGTAGACAGAAATCAGGCAGCAACTGAATGTTTATTTTGTTTATTTATTTTACATGTGTTTACTGGGAGAGTCCAACCGGGCATAAAAACCTTGTTCAGCGGAGGCCCGGGAAGAAAACTCCATTGTTAGTAAACTATTTTGTTAGTAGAAAGAAAATTGTATAATACAATAAAGAAAAAAATAGTAACAGACATTCATAACGGTAAAAAGACTAGAACAGAATAAATAGGTCAAGTGAGAGGCAAGACCGATAATCTTATATAACAATGCTTCTAGAAGACCATTCTTACAGTAGTATCAGGTAGTGACATTGTATACAATAAAAGCGCAATTATGATACTTAGTCTTATATACAGGTAGCATAGCAAACTGAAGACTTAAAATCTGATAGATATTAACAGTGAGAAAGGGAAAAAAAAACAACATAAGGTAGTCACATGACTTAAATTCAATGCTCATTACATATGCAATTAAAATTTTAAAATCAGCTAGTTCCATGGTTTGGGCTACCCATGCCCAGTACATGTCCAAGTCCAGGAATTGGTGAGGTGGGCTTTAATGTGATGCTTGATGTTTTTTAAGCTAGTTATAGTTCTAATTTCAAGTGGTAAGGCATTCCACAGTGTAGCAATGTAGTAGGAGTATAGAGAGTCACCTGAGCTATTTCTACTCCTGGTTACTTCAATTAGAGCTTTATTAGCGGATCTTAGTGGATGGGTACTTATATGGGGATTGAGGAGGCCTTGTAGAGCTGGTGTTTTATCAGGTTTATAGTACATTTCGTGGGTGGTGGAGAGTTGCGTGAGAATGAGTTGGTGAGGTAGTTCTAACCAAGATAATTGTCTTAGGGCCTTATAATGATGGGTTCTAGGAGGACAGCTAGTGGCAAATTTAGCTACCTTATTATAGCAGGCATCTAGCTTGCTTTGGTCTGATTTGGAGAGGTTGGTAAAGATGGGTGAGGCGCATAGTAAAGTTGACAGAAGATGAGTCCTGGCTGTGGTTATTCTGGAGTTTGTGGTTAGGTAGTTTTTGCATCTGTATAAGGTGCCTATTTTCTTGTGTACTTTTTTTACGGTCTGGGCAATGTGTAAGTCGAACTTCAGATTTTGATCAATAACAACACCGAGAAGTTGGGTGGATGGTACCGGTTTAATCAAAGTCTTATTACTGGATGTGATGTTGAATTAAGTGGATTGGGTTTTGAATTTAGTGGAGTGGAAGAGCATGAGTTTAGTTTTATTTGAGTTCAAGATTAATTGGGCATCTGCCAACCATGATTTAATAGCATTGAAGGATGTTTGGGTTAAGTTCTATAGTTCAGGTGGAGTTGGAGCAGAACATATGACAGTGGAGTCGTCTGCATACTGTATAAGGGTGGCTAGAGTTGCAGCATTATGGAGATTATTTGTAAACAGGTTAAAAAGGAGGAGGCCAAGAATAGAATGCCTATAGTCACTGGTAGTAACGGAGAAAGAGCTTTGTTCCACTGTACCACTTGTTGCCGATCTATGAGGTAGTTCTGAAACCAGGCTAGAGTGGAGTAGCTCAGGTTCAGTTTGGACAAGGCAGTCAGCAGTTTGTTATGAGACACTGTATCGAAGGCTTTTGATAAGTCTAAAAAAATTGCCGATACTAGCTCACCTTTATTTCTAAGTTGACTGATGCTGTTAGTAAAGTTAATAAGGGCTGTGGTAGTAGAATGTGCCAACAAACCAAAGCAAGATTATAAGGAGAAGGATCAGATAAGGAAAGAAATGTGGAAAAGGCATAAATATTCTGGCAAGTACAGAGATCTCCTGGAATAACGTCGTGCTGATCAGGATTTGATGCAGTAATGGTTAAGGAGAGCAAGCTAAAACCAAGGGATGAAAGGTTAATATACATACACACATACAAAGATTTCAAGCATGGGCATTAATGCCCTTCTAGCTTCTCAATATACCAAAACAATTGTTCCCATAATAAGTGTCCAGGCTGTTCTTAAAAATATCTTAACTAGTACTTGCCTTAATGCAATTTGGTAGTCTGTTCCATGCATCAGATATTCTGTCACAGAACCAGTCAGTACACTTCTCATTCCACAGAATCTTTTTTTTATTTCTCCAAATCTTTTGGGTTTCTAATACCATGAGGGGGAATTGACCCCATTCCTAAATCAAATTATAATTAAAGTTCAAGAAATTAGTATTTTTGCAATCTTTGAAGTCAGCCAGAAGTGCTCTTTGCAGCACCAACAATGTGTCCAGTAATGACTCCTTCTGCAATTTGTATGGAATTACCATGTCTAAATACAATTGTAGATTCATTTTTATAAGACATGTTGGTGCTACTACTACTGGAGCTGTCTGAGTATCTTTCTTCCACAATACTCTAATTTCTGTCTGCAAATCCTGATATTTTATGACTTTGTCTCTCTCTGTACACAAGACACTGTAGTCACTGGGCGTAGCAATTTCAATGCTCAATGCTACTTTTATCTTCTTTTCATGGACCACTTTATCTGGTTTTCTTACCCTATCTTTTGAACTGTTGGTAATGAGTGATCCCATGTGCTACAGACTTTATCATTTTCTAAGATGCTTTGTGACTCATGTTTCCATTGTTTTTCAGCTACTTCAATATTATAATGTTTGCACAATCCCCAGTGCAAGTCTTGCCACATTATTATGCCTTTCAGTATGCAGTCCTTCTGGCATTAGTATATCACAACCAGCATAGGTGTGCAACTGCTTCCAATTCTGTTCTGCAAAACTTACATTTGTCTGTTTCTCCCATATGTTCAATGGACTTTGTAAACCAATGTGTATGTAGCCTACTTTCTTGGGCCGCCAGTATTAACCTTTCATCTTTTAGTTTGAATTCGCCTCTCCTTAACCATTCCTGCATTCGATCCTGATCAACAAAATGTTCTTCCTGGAGGTTTCTCTATTTGCAATTATATTTATGCATTTTCCACATTTCTTGCCTTCACCTTATAGTCTTTCTTTTGTTTTTTTTGGCGCATTCTTTTGCTGCCTGATTTTTATCTACCTCTGGTTTCATTTCCATTCCTGCTTGACGCGGATATGCTTCTGCTAGACTAACTAAGGAAGTCATCTTAGAGTTATTCTCCTCATGTTTCAAAACATTCACTACATTTATCTCTTGTGAGGTCATGTGCAGTCCCACAACTGTAGATCTCTACATGTAATCAGTTTCAAGGAGACCCATAACTCCTTCAATACTGAGAATATATAATCTTTAGATGCACTGATTTTTATAAATCATTTGATGAGCATGAAGCATTCTTCTTGTTTTCCTGTCTAATCTATCCAACACCTTTTGGGGCCAATCAATTACTTTAAAACTGTAAGTTAGAACAGGAAAAGCAAATTGGTTTATAGCTTGAATTTTGTCCCTAGATGTCAACACTGTTTTCAGGATTAATTTGTCTTCTAAAATATTCCTTACTGTTTTATTCACATTTGTTCCATGTTTTATTGTTAATCCATCAGCAATTCCCAAGTATTTACATACTCCCTCTTGCTCAGGTTATTTTGCATCACATTCTTCTCCCAAACTGATGTCTTCTTGGTGCTGCAGTTTTCCTGCTTTAAAGGTTGCTTTTGCACATTTATTAAGACCAAATGACATTCTTATATCATCTGAAAAAGTTTGGACTACTTCCAGTTGTGCTTTCAGTTCCTCATCTGATGACTTATACAGTTTAAATCATTGACAAAGAGAAAATGAAAAGTCTTTACACTTTGATGCTTTCTGGGAGCCAAATTGTAGCCATGACCTAATCTAAGTAGGCAGCTTAATGGGTTAGGGGCAAAGCAGAATAGCAGCAGTGACAGGGAGTCACCATGGAATATCCACCTTTGAATTTTTATCCTTGGAATAATAATTTGTCATTCATCATGGCTTAATTGTAAAGTGGTCTGCCACTGTTTCACGGTCACTGTAATGTAATCGATCAGTGTAGGGTGTATCTTATACATTTTTAAGCACTCTTTTATCCATGAATGTGGGATACCATCAACTGCTTTTTTGTAGTCAATCCATGCCATACTTAGATTCTTCCCCTTTTTACAGTTCTCCATTATGACTTTAACAACAAATGATCCTTTGTTCCATATGACTTTCTTTTATTGCCCTTTTGTTCTATTGCCATAATTGAGTTTTCTTCTAAATGACTATAAACTGTCGGTATCCATTCCAGTGTACAGTTTATATGTCGTCGGAAGGCACGTTATTGGTCTATAAATTTTAGGGTAGCTTGCAGGTTCACTCTTAAGTAGGAGCATTGTTTTTCCTATTGTTAGCCAGATTGGTGCCTGTTTGGGGTGCACATATACATAGTTCTTACTCATGGCTAAATCTTTGTGCAAAGATATTAATACTTTTAACCAGAAGTTAGGTACTGCATCTGGGCCTGAGATTTTCCAATATGAGGCTTTTCTTAACTTTGTTTCAGTCTCTTTGGCTGTTACTTCATCCCAGTTCATATCCTGTACCTTTGAACTTTTTATTCTTTCTTTTACTTCTTCTGTCCATTTAGCATCTTTATGTTCCACAGGATGTTCATAAATGACCAGAGTCAACAGTGATCAGAGTTAAGGAAACCTTCCCTGGTGATCTGCATGTGGCGGCTCAATAATCTCTTTCAGCAACCACTTTAACCCCTACAACTACCACTGGGTTGGTCTCTCCTTACCATACTTCACTTGGTTGACCAGAGTTAAGGAAACGTTCCCTGATGATCTTCCACATCCAGTGGCTCAATAATCTCTTTCAGCATCCTCTTTTAAGTATGTTCACACTGAAAAGTGTGCATTATTAATCAAAGAGTAGCCTGAGATATTCTATTGATAGTTTTAGCATTTTACGGTCGAGGACACCAGCAGCCCCAAACTTATTTCTTCCCATCCCTCTCATTTCTGTTTCCCTTCCCTATACCATACTCATTATTCCTGCTATTCTATTTCCCCTCCCTCTAACCTCGCTACTGCTATTCTCCTATATTACCCCACTACCTGCTCTTCTTCTTTATACTTTCTACCTCGTTTCCCTCTTTACAGGTATTTTCCCCCCTTAGCTTCTAGAGCTGTATCTCTGTCCTTTAGGCTAATCCTCACTGAACAATAGCTTGCCTTTTAGATACTATGTTTTTTTCTTTTCTTTTTCCTACTTGTTTGGATGTATACCTTTTTGTAATTCACACTTTCTTACACCACTGCAGCCTATGCAATTACTTATTGACTACTTGAAACTTTCTAGTCCAGATCTGGGTGTAGCCTATGCTTTAACCCCTCCTCCCTACCTTATTTCCGGCCAATAGATTACATCGGTACCCTGAGATGTTGGGCGCCATTTTTAAATCCTCTTCCTTCTGTGCTGCTGAGCGTTCCTCACAGTTGCATCCTCTGCACCAAGTAGGATATATTTCTGTTAACTGAAGGATTGTGATTGTATTTACCTAAATTGCATGTGGTACTACTAAAATGCTGCTTATTTAGAATGTCTAGCTTGATCTACGTCTTATAAACACTTGAATACTATGATACAATCCTAGTAAATCATGATTGCTAGGTATAATTCACGTTGCTGTTCTGTCCACTGTGACTATGGCATTATCCCTGCTTTTTTAAGGGTAAATGGACAGAAACTGTTTACTTTATCTAGTTTTTTCAACTACTCTGTAAATTATGACACAGCTACTCCTGCAAAGCTTACTTAGAGCTGTTCATCACCTGAACCTAAAAGCTGTTAACTGCAATTACGGCATTATCCCTCCTTTTTTAAGGATAAATGGATAGAAACTGTGTCCTTTAACTAGTTTGTTCAACTACTCTGTAATTTGTTATGCCACAGCTATTCCTGTGAAGCTTATTTAGAGCTGCTATGGCTATGTAACAATGTTGCAGCTGGCATATTAATTGTTTTAGTATGTAGCCTTTCACATGCTGCTGTTTCAACTGCTCTGTCATTTTTTGTCGCAGCCATTCCCGTTGAAGCTTATTTAAAGTGGTTAAGTGTCTGTAACAATGTTGCAGCCAGCATATTCTTGTGTTACTATGTTACTATTGCACTTGTAGCTATTTCACCTGCACCGTCATTGTTTTTCTTATGTTGCAGCCATTTCCTTTGCAGCTTTTTTAGAGTAGTTATGCTTCTGTAACAATGTTGCAGCCACCATATTGATATTTTAGGATGTTACTTTTTGCACATGCAACATTTGGTTATTAGTATAAATAACAGGTTTTTTTTGTTTGTATTTTTTGTTATTCTAACCCTTTCCACTCCTGCATTTGACTTCCCTGATTCATTTTATATTTCCTTTTGTCTTATAGCCTCTACAACTACCACTGGGTTGGTCTCTCCTTGCCATACTTCACTTGGTTGAACAGAGTTAATAAAACCCTTCCTGGTGATCTTCTGCATCCGGTGGCTCAATAATCTCTTTCAGCAACCACTTTATGTATGTTCACACTGAAAAGTGCGCATTATTAATCAAAGAGTAGCCTGAGATATTCTATTGATAGTTTTAGCATTTTACGGTCGAGGATGCCAGCAGCCCCAACCTTATTTTTTCCCATCCCTCTCATTTCTATTTCCCTTCCCTATACCATACTCATTATTCCTGCTATTCTATTTCCCCTCCCTCTAACCTCGCTACTGCTATTCTCCTATATTTCCCCACTACCTGCTCTTCTTCTTCTTTATACTTTGTACCTCATTTCCCTCTTTACTTTTAATTTTCCCCCTGAACTTCTAGATCTGCATCTCTGTCTTTTAGGCTAATCATCACTGAACAATATACTGCCTTTTAGATATTATCTGTTTTTTTTTCTTTTCTTTTTCCTACTTTTTTGGATGTATACCTTTTTGTAATTCCCACTTTCTTACACCATTTGCAGCCTATGCGATTACTGATTGACTACTTGAAACTTGCAAGTCCAGACCTGGGTGTAGCCCCACTCCATTTGTCCTCGCTACACTTGTGCTCACTTAGCTCCCGTACCTTGTCTCCATTCCCACCCACCCCAGTTCAATTTCCTTTATACCATCCTCTCCCTCCCCTTCCTGTCTCTTCATCTACTCACAACCAACTTCCTGCCAAGATCCAATCCCACCTTCCTTTAGTCACAATCACTTTCCTAGCCTTACATTTTCACACCCATGCCTTAATTCTTTCCCTACACACACTTTAATTATGCAACACCTAATCTTTACCACTGTGCTGGTCCTACTTCTCTCTGCTCTAACCTCCTATAACTCCCACCTTTCCCACTCACATTCATGTTCCCCTACTGTCAAACCTCTAGGACTCCCTTCCATCAACTGCTTCCTTTAACATCTCCCCATTTCTCTTTAACTTCACCACCACCTGCTTTCATAAGCTAACAATACTTCAGACACTCATACCTACAAACAAATCTAAACCTAGATTCGACAAACTTCTATTTCCCATTACTCCACTCACTCTAGTCAGTAATAACTTACTCCTCTCTGGAGATATCCATCCCAACCCAAGCTCTTTCTCCTCACCCAATTAACCATATACCCCTCAACCATCCATCTAGCTCACCTTCTTCAAACACCACTCACCATCACCATCCTCATACTTCTAATGCATTCTCATACAAACACCTAACTATTTACTCTCTAAATATTCAAAGTCTAACCAACAAAATCACTGAGTTACATTCCTGGATATCCCATATCACCCCTCACATTCTTTCATCAGAAACCTGGCCCAAACCACACATCCCTAATAATGAAATACTCCCACTTGGCTATAACATCTATCGCTCTGATATATTCCCAAAAAAAGGAGGCGGCATAGCCATTCTCTACTCCAATAGTCTAAACAAATCACCTGTCACCATCCCTATTCCTGACTTT
This sequence comes from Protopterus annectens, assembly GCF_019279795.1. NCBI lineage: Eukaryota > Metazoa > Chordata > Ceratodontiformes > Protopteridae > Protopterus > Protopterus annectens. The sequence goes on along the minus strand of NC_056744.1, from coordinate 1,719,490,484 downwards.
CACCCAGCTGAACACATCCTCCTAAATTGCCACATAAATCCTCACAAAAAGTTTGCTATTTGTTCCATCTAGACCCCCCCCCCAGAAATAAATTAGCCATCCTAGAAAACATCCAATCCTGGTTTTCCCTGAACACACCTCATGAAACCCTAATCCCTGGATATGTCAACATAGACTAGTCAAAGCTTACAACAGACTCTCCACAATTCAGCATTAACTTACAGGGTTTCCATCAGCTAATTACATCCCCCACCCATCTCCATAAAAACTCAACATCGGGCTCCACCACTGACTGGATTCTAACCCCCCCACCACTACCATAGCCCAACCACCCCACTGACTCCTTAACCGACCATCTCCCTACCTCTGTTTTTAAGACACTCAACACAATTACCCAAACCCCACCTATACAAAGACTGTTGTAAGCTCTCCAACTTTAACATCTCCCTACTCACCTCCATATTATCTAGTATTGACTGGTCCATCCTTAAGCAGGTCCCTATCGAAGATGCAGTTACTAAATTCAATAGCATTTTCCTGAATATGCTTAACTCCCTTGCACCCTCCAGGAAAATCAGAATAAAATTAAACTTTGCTCCCTAGCTTTCCAAGGACACCAGGTCCCTTATGAAAAAAAAGAGACAATGCTTGGAAAGCCTGGATTAAAACTAAGGGACCAGCCCTGATACAAAATTACAGACAACTGCATAATCTAGTTATGGAAAAAAATATTAACAACAAACATGCCTACTGTAGTTCTGAACAACTCAATAACAAACTTAACCCTTGTAAGTTCTGGTCTGTGCTAAACAAAATTCTTTCTCCAGGCTCACCTCCTAATCCCTCCCCTTACCCCAATACAACACCTCAGGAAACCATTACCATGCTCAATAAACACCAAAACCTCACTCCCCCCAGCCAAACAAAAACCTCTTCTTCTTTCACCCTGTTCCCATTTCCTACATAAGATCTCTTCTTTTCAAACTCAAGTCCTGCTCCTCCCTCCACTGATAATCTACCCACTACCTTTCTTAAACTTGCTGCAGAATCTATTGCCTATCCCATATCCATTCTTATTAACAGGTCACTCCAATAAGCCACTGTCCCCTCTATGGAAATCTGCACAAAACAGGAAACTAAACATATCCCTCTAACTACTGACTCATCACCATCCTATCCCCCCTCTCTAAGATATTAAAAAAATTAATTCACTCACAGCTTTTTAACTACCTCCTTCAGCACAACCTTCTTACTTCCACGCAAAATGGCTTCCGGCCTAACCACAACACTACTAATGCCCTTCTATCCTTCACCCATACTATCTCCGAGGCCTGTGATAACAATCAACTCATATCCTGTCTCTTCCTTGATCTTTCCAAAGCTTTTGACACAGTCTCTCACCCTATACTCCTATATAAACTTGCTAACCTCAACCTATCCTCTACCTCCCTCGCCTGGTTCTCTAGCTACCTCTCCAGCAGACACAATCTGTCAGATAGCTCTCATCCCACTCTCCCTTCACTCCAGTCCCAACTGGAGTACCTCAAGGCTCTGTCTTGGGCCCCCTACTCTTTAACATCTTCACCAATGAATTCTATACATCTTGCAAACAATCCTCTCTCATCCAATATGCAGACAACTCAACCCTCATCTCCATCTCAAACAATATCACTGACCTCCATACCCTAACCCAAGACTCATTTCTATCAACTGAACAGTGATTATCCGACAACTTACTCAACCTTAACCCTAAAAAGACCAAACTCTTACTCTTTCTCCCACCATTCTCTGTCTTACCATAAATCTACCTTTTATATTACATTCTCCAATAATACAGTCATTAATCCTGAAATCCAAACAAAACTCCTAGGTGTCATTATTGACGATGAACTCAAATTCAACCTGCACATACTCCAATGTATAAAGAAAACACATCAGAAACTAGGCTGCCTATACGGCAACAGAAAATTTCTATCTTCCACTGCTAGACTCACCCTTGCTCAGGCACTACTCCTCCCCTCCCTCACATATGCTGCCCTGTTCTCACCAACATTCAGGCCACAATATTGAACAAACTTCAACAAACATACCATAAAATAGCTAAATTTGTCCCTAACTCTCCATACAACTCACACCACTACCTGGCTCTAAACATTCTACAATGGCTCCAACTCCCCCAACTTCTTCTTTTATCAAAATTTCAAATGTCACACTCTATTCTATACAAACCTTAAGCCTGCCCAGCTCTTTCATCCATAGTCTCCACCTATATCCCACCTCGGACCCTCCTTCCTCCAATCAGCAACTCCTACATATCCACCAACCACAAATTTATATACAGCTACTCTTTAGTCCAAGCCTAGAATAAACTTCCCCTACACATACGGTCCATTACCTACCCATTTTGCTTCAAAAAGTAACTCAAACTGCATCTACTTAACACCAAAACTTGCCCCATCTGGACCCAACTTAACCCACCTTCCCCTGCATTTGCAATTTATTCTCCCACATATTTCACCTATTAATTCCCTTCAAGGCACCTACCTGTTACGTTTTAACAAATAATTTTCTGACAGAATCGTATGACAATGTATACTTTCTCTTTGTAAATAACTAATACTTTTACTTAACTTTGTGCATGCTTTTTTTCTACCTTCATTCTTAGACTTGTATTTTTAGATTTTTGCGTGAAAAGATATTTTTTATTCTGTGTATTTTTTATAGTCTATAAATTGTTTGTAACTGGAGCTTTTCTCCTCGGGTCTCCACTGAAAATGGGCCACAAGCCCAGCTGGACCAACCTGAATAACAAATGTCAATAAAATAAATACTTCACCAAAATGTATCCATTTCTTCTTTTTTTGTGGTCTTTCAATTCCTTCTACCTTGTTTGCCAATTCCCTATAAAACTTTTTTGGCCCATCAATAAATTGCTTATTTTGTACTTTTTCTTTATATTTATCTGTTTATCTTTTAAGTTTTTCTGCCTGTGCTGAAAGTTTTAGTTTATTATTTGTGATAGCGCATGATAAATCCAGATTTGTTATACTGCACATTGCCTTATCATGTCTATCTTTCTGAGTATTTTTGTTTATCTTCTACATAGGTTGTCTAGTGATTCTCTAGTACTTTTTTATAACAACAAACATTCCCAGAGGTAGCTGTCTCTAAATGCCCTACATACCTGAATAAGATCTACTCTTAGATATCCACAGGAGACACTGTACAAGTTTAGATATTTTAGTATTTCATAATAACTTAAATTTTCACATCCATGGATGCCCTTGGTATATTTCCACTGTACTATTTACAGTTTACTCATGTTTGTTTTCTTATAAGGTTCCATATTGTTATTCCATTCTCAAGTTTGGGTCTAATGCAGTGATGGGAATAACGCGTTACAATTTTTTAATCATTAGTAATACTAGCTGTTACTTTTCAATATAGTAACGCAGTAATAGTAATAAGTTACTTTTCTGGTTAACTTGTAATGCAAATGTGAATTACTTTTTGCTTTACTCGGTGTTCTAAATTCTGATTTTTTTCTCTTTTTTTATTTTTCGCTCTTTGTGTTTTGTGAGCTGATGTCATCACATGCGCAATGACATCAGCTACCAGCCTATCAGAACTGAGCTCAAGGAGTTCACGTCATGCACACATTTCCAGCTGTTCAAATGCTCTGCGAGTGGGAACAGCTTTAACTGAATAAGTGCAAGCAAGTGGGGTAAGGAAACCTTTTTATTTTTTTCTGAAACAGGAATTATGTCCAGGGAAGGGTGTGTGTGTGTGTGTGTGTGTGTGTGTGTGTGTGTGTGTGTGTGTGTGTGTGTGTGTGTGTGTGTGTGTGGTGTTCATGGTTTATAAAAGCAGTAGTTTAATAAAAAAAAGGTTAATTGGAGAACCTAGCACTGTAAGTCATTAAATGAAGAGTGGGTTTAGGGAGGACTTTTGCTTGCCAGTATTCATAACGCTGCTAACTGTTATTTTGAACCTTATTTCGAGTAGCTGCTGTAGGCCACATCCCAAGACAGTAATGGTTAGCTTGTGGAATGCTCCTAATGTTAAATGTCACTTATTTATTTATATTTTATTTCTTTGTCTACATTTATTCGAGGCAGTAGTGTGCACTGTGCTCTGATGTCACAATATCTGCATTAAGAATTTCTGGTGGAAAGAAACTTCAAATCCTTGCAAAGCATATTCATGACGTCCTTTTATAGAGATAAGCCGCTTACGAGGCCTGTGAATAGGGAACGATTAATCAGTCAGTGCTAGCATGAAAACTAAATAAGACATTTAGTCAAATTATATTTTTGTTGTTTAACTGATCAAAAATGGTTCCTTTCTACCTCACTTGATAAAACAACAGAGAATTCATTCTCTCAGGGAAGCAAAATGGTTCATCACATATGTACTTACTGCAAATGCAATTTATATAAATGATGAGTATTAGCAAGAGTTTTTTTCTCCTTTCCCCTAGCTTATGCAACCTGGCATTTTGTAATATAAGTTGTGGGTTGGGGCTGTCTCTCATATCATCCATGGTAGTCCTTCTTATACATCTCAAAAAAAAATCACCTTGTAATACTCATTGTTTCTATGAGTTCCATGTGATACATTACAACTCAGTCATTCATTAGGAAGCTGAAGCTGCTCTTGATAAGCGTTACAGTTTGGTGCCTAGAAGCATAATTCCCCTGGGAATAGTAATATGATCATGAATAGTACTGTCGTCTAATTAATAAGTGCTTCAAGCATATCAGCAAGTGAGTTTTACATCAGAGCTGTGTTTTGTTATGCATGATATAACAGTATACTACCATAGCTACTATCTGTGTATATCACATTTGTCAAAACTAGATCCAATTAATATTTAGTTATGTTTATGAAAGCTTTCCATGAAATTTACAGAATTCCAGTAAAGGGCCATTACTGCAAAACAACCCATGTTATTACATTTACAAAAAAGCTCACACCGGGTGTAATGCAGCAAGCGAAAGTATAGTCCAAATTCAAACGTAATACGTAATACAGCAAACCACAGTAAAGCAGCAAACAAGCCAAGAAAAAAAAAAAAAAATTTAAATTTTTTTCCAAAA
>NC_056744.1:1719428911-1719484885 GCF_019279795.1 Protopterus annectens | reverse complement strand
TTAAATGTAGGAAAACACTGTGAAATGTGGAACTGTAAAATATGTGACAACATTGCACTCTACTGGCCCAGTGAAGCATGTTGTATCCTTTCATGTTAGAATTTGACCCGAGGGCGGCTGGATGAAGATTTCATGCCCATTGTTTTAAGGCTAAAGTTTATGACTAGAATTTAGATGTGGAAGGTGCTTTATTGCTTTAGTTTCTGTTAGTATATACATGTGAAATGTCTTCTATTGTTGTAAGTTTCTGTGCAGGTGTTAGATTTCTAAATAATGCAGTTTGTGGCCTGAGAACTCAGACCAGGTGTAAAGATGATGCAATATGAATGCTGGGAAAACATAAGTGTCAAAAATGATGTAATTTTGGGAGGGTCTTAGAGACATGCTTTTTAGTAATGTTTAAAAACTATTTCTCACAAGAGACCAGAGAGCATTTTTATCTGGACATCTAACTTATCTGCTTATGCTCACATGTAAGTTTTTAGCACTGTGATATCTTGTAGGAATAGTTAAAGCTAGTAAAGATTAATTAGGTATTTTTCTTTGAAACCAGACCTGTCCTACTGTATTACTTTAAGTTTCTGTGTGATCTGTGAACTCTTCGATATCTCTGTGGTGTAGTAGTTTTGTCTTGTGTTTTAATTATTTATTTTTAAATATTTTTAAAACTTTCTACCTGTGGCTGCTTTGTGTCAGCCTTTCCCAGGAGTGTCTGTGAAGTTGTATAAATACTTATCTCAAAGTGTGTGTGTGTTGTGTCAGCTACTTGGACAGGGACACGAAGTGCTGGTTGGACAGAGAGGGTACTGAAGGTTCTAGCTTGCCCAGTTAGGCTGGGACCTGGACTCTATAGCTGTGCCAGGTGGGAGTCATATTGGGGACCTGGTGAGCAAGGGAGCAATCAGCCCCAGATTGACTGATCTCTGTGTGCACTTAAGGGAAATTGTACTTTACTGTGTATATTAGTTATCCTTTCCTCCTCTAGAAGATGACCTCCCTGGTGCTAGTGGTGAGAATTGAGGCTCCTTGATTGCTGTGCCAGGGCACGGTCGTAACAAGTGTTGAGATCTACTTCACATACTAATTGGCTTGTAGTGGTGTGGGTAGAGCGAATTCCTGTAGCTTATGTACAGTGATCTCTAAAAGTGCTTTGTACTCTAAAAAGTACAGTTTTGTACCTACCATAAATGTAGATGTTTGAGTGTCTTCATTGCTGTTGGGTTATCCTGCCGTCAGGCGGGCCTGCAGTCGGCCTGAGTTCCAAAGTCTTGGTCCGGCGTCGGTTGCTGTCACCTCTTCCCTGACATCAGTGCGCCAGGGGTATAGAAGAAGCAGCCGATGCCTTTTTCTTCAGTTTTTCTTGCCCCAGATGTCAGGTGCCCCCAAAAATATTAGGCAATACATATTGCTAATAAAACATACAAAAAAGGTAAAAAATAAAACCTTCATTAACCAGCAAATACACCACAAAGGTAGTATCGGTTAGTCCCAGATAAGAAAGAGGGGCTGGCGGGTGGGTAACCTGGACTGCAGCAGTGAAGACACTCAAACATCTAGATTTATGGTAGGTACAAAACTGTACTATGTTCATCGTGTTTTAATGCTACAGTCATTACACTTGGGTAGAATCCCAAAGCTGAGTTTGGGTGGCTAGCTCTATAGAGGATTTGGTGTGGCTATGAGGCCCTGCAGCACTGCAGTGACAAAGCCAGCTCTGGATCTAGAATAAAGAGGTAAATGGTAATGCTTGGTAAAGGTGTGCACTGAACTCCACGTTGCAGCTTCCAAGATATCTTTGGTAGGTACTCCTCTAAGGTAGGCCATAGAAGTAGCAGTTGCCCTGGTGGAATGTGGTCTAATGTTAGATTCCCATGCTGTGTGTAGCAGAACCAGATACAGTGTCCTATCCACTTTGAAAAGGTCTGCTTTGAAATAGCCTTTCCCTGTTATCCTGCAGCATATGATACAAACAATTGTTCAGTTTTTCTGAAAGCTTTTGTTTTGTCCAAGTAGAAGCATAATTGCCTGTGTATGTCCAGGGAATGTAGAAGTCTCTCCCCTTTATTCTGGGTATTTGGATAAAAGGTTGGTAAGTGAATGGTTTGGTTAAGAGCCACACTGGACACCACCTTAGGCATAAAGGCAGGGTTTGTTCTTAAAGAAACCCTGTCTTGGTGGAAAATGATGAAAGGCTCCACTGCCATTAGTGTCTGCAGTTCTGAGACTCTTCGTGCTGAGGTTATTGCCAGAAGCAGAGCAGTTTTCCATGATATATATTTTAACTCTGCTGAATTGGCTGGTTCAAAAGGAGGCAAAGTGAGCTTTTCCAAAACGAAATTGAGGTCCCAAGTTGGTGTTGGTGCTCACCGGGGCAGTCTTATGTTTTTAGCCCCTCTGAGGTACTGTTTTAGCAAAGGGTGAGAAAAAACAGGAGGATCTGTGTTACAATGAGCCGAGATGGCAGAAGCATGAATCTTAATGGATGAGAAGGATAGTCCTTTGTCCAGCATCTCAGTCAAGTATTGTAGTATCTGAGGAATGTTAGGGACCAGAGGATCAAGGTTTTGAGACTGGTTCCAGGCACAGAATTTCTTCCACTTTTCTGAATAAGATTTCCTGGTGCTAAGCCTCCTGGCCTCCAAAATGACATCCATAACAGCCTTAGAGAGAGAAGTTGTCTGTTTGGCTATTGAATCTTCCATGCAGCCAGGTTTAAAGTTTTGAGCTGACTGTGCAGTATCTGATTGTTTTGCTGAGTCAGAAAGTGTGGCATTTGAGGCAAAATCCAACGTGGACCCTGAGCTAAGTTCTTTAAGATTGGGTACCAGTGCTGGCGTGGCCAGTCTAGAGCAATCAGAACCATCTGTGGTTTGTCTTGTCTGGCTTTTAGGAGTACTTTTGAAAGGAGAGGCAGTGATGGGAAGGCATAAACGCTTAGGCTTTTCCAGCTGAATGAAAGAGCATCCACTTTCCATGCTTGTGTGTGATAAGTCCTTGTGCAGAATTTGTGTAGTTGGCAATTCAGTAGGGAGGCAAAGAGATCCATGTCCGGGCACCCCCATTTTTGCATTATCATGCTGAAAACTTGTGGATTTAATTTCCACTCGTGAGGATCCATGATGTTTCTGCTTAGGTCATCTGCCAGAGTATTTATCTTTCCTGGCAGGAGTTGTGCTTGCAGATGAACTTGATAAGTTATAGCCATGTTCCACAAGGTCATGGCTTGCCTGCATAGGGGGTAAGAATGAGTGCCCCCTTGTTTGTTTATGTACCACATCACTGTGGTGTTGTCTGTCCTTATTAATAATTGTCCTGGATGCAAAAGGTCCTTGAAAGCTGTTAGGGCATTTTGTACAGCCAGCATCTCTTTTTGATTGATGTGAAGAGGCATTTGTTCTGTGGTCCATTTGCCCTGAATACATTTTCCTACCATGTGTTCTCCCCAAGCGTAATCCGAGGCGTCTGTTGTTATAGTCTGCCTGACTGTGGGAACAGTGAAAGGCTGACCCTGAGGTGACATGGCCTGTGCTCACCATCGAAACTCCTGTTGTAGGCAGGGAATTAGAGGTATTACTGTTTCCAAGCTGTGAGAATGTTGAGACCAAACACTTTTTAGGTACCATTGTAATTTCCTCATATGCAGTCTTGCATATGTTATTAGTAGAATGCAGGATGCCATAAATCCCAAGGCCTGCAGAATTTTTCTTGCAGGGAGTTGGGACTTTGTTGCCATCAATTGAAAATACTGAGTCAGTTGTCCTTGTTTGTCTGGTGTGAGATAAGCCATCTGGGCTGTTATATTTAAGCTGGCACCCAGGAATAGTATCTCTTGTGAGGGCACTAGTTTTGATTTCTTTTCATTTACTGTGTACCCTAGGCAACTTAACAATCTTTTTACGAACGCCAGATGCTGTAGAAGAATGTCCTTGCTCTCTGCTTGAATCAGGCAGTCGTCCAGATAAGGATATATTTGAATTCCTTTTTGTCTACAAAATGCAATTACTGGTGCCAGGCATTTGGTAAAGACCGTGGGCGCCAAAGGGCAGTGCAGAGAATTGGTAGTGTATTGAACCAGCTATGAATCTGAGGTATCTTCTGCAATTTTGTCTGATAGGGACATGCAGGTATGCCTCTTTGCAGTCCAAAGTAACAAGCCAAGCTCTCTTGCCCAACATGGGAAGGAGCTGTTGTAGTGTCAGCATTTTGAATTTCAATCCAGGTAAGTATTTAGAGTGGAAAGGTCCAGAATGGGTCTCCAGGCTTTGTTCTTTCTGGGTACCAGGAAGAGTCTTGAGTAAAATCCTTGTCCTTTTTCCTGCTGTGGTACTTTTTGAATAGCTCTCATGTCCATGAGAGCTGTAATTTGTTTTTGTGCCTCTGCCCATTGATTTTGTGGCAGGTCTGGCATTCCTTTTAGCCTTGGAAAAGTGTGAAAGTGGAACCTGTAACCTTGAGACACAATATTCAGCATCCATTTGTCTTGGGTGATTGTTTGCCAGTTTTGAGGAAAAAGTGCTAGTTTTTCCCCTAAGGGAGCTGCCAAAAGGTAAGAGTCTGGCATTGGAAGGGGGAAGTCATTGGGACTGTTTCCTGTAAGGTTGTGACTTATCCTCACCTTGTTTTGGGTTTGAAGCACCCCACTGTCGTGGTCTGTAAGAACCTTGTAGCTGAGATCTGCCTCTTGGACGTCTGTATCTGCCTCTTGTGGCCTGTCTGACACTGGAAAGGAACAATTTTTAGTAGGCCAATTTCTACTAAATCGTGGTGGCTGTACCTGTAAGAAATCCTTTACTTGTTTGCATAGATTTTGCCTTATCCTCCATTTTCTTTAATACCTCTTCTGCCTTAATACCAAATAAATTATCTTGCTGCAAGGAAGCATCCAGTAATTTTGCCTTAACATGATCTGGTAAACTTTGTTCTTTTAACCAAGCATGCCTTCGAATCACAGATCCTGTAACTGCTGCTCTACAAGAAGCTTCTAATGAATCAAAACCACATTGAAAAGTATGTTTTCCCACTTGTTCAGCTGCATGCAATGCATGCAATAAATCCTGCATTACCTTATAGTCAGGTTGTTCTGCATTTATACTCATTTTCTGTTTTAATTGAGACAGTAAATATTGTTGATATTTAAGCATGTGAAACTGGCAATTTAGAGCTCTCACTGCTAAAGTTGCAGAGATGTAAACTTTCTTTCCCCATCTGTCTAATGCTCTAGAGTCTCTATCCGAGGGGACTGGATTCTTAGCCGTGGAAGCCTTAACCCCTTTGGGACCCTGGAAAATAGTTTCTGGGTCTGCAACACGGTTTTTATAAAGAAATTTGTGAGAATCAAGGACTCTGCAGTATCTGTCTGGCTTGACTGGAGCTGGGGGTAGAGAATCAGGGTTTAAACTAGATTCAGAGAACACATCATCCACAATGTCCAACACTGGCGGAATAGCAAGGGGCCTGTGCTGAGGCAGCAAAAGAAAGTCTCTGAGCCTTTTCTTGGATTCGGAGTAATCCTGGCCCTCCCAATGGAAATGCTCCCTCATGGTATGCAAAGTTTCCCCAAAAGAGTAATCCTCAGGAGGAGAGGCTGAAGAAATGGATTCTTCAGCATCAGAATCCTCATAGGGGGTAAAGAATATCCCTGGTCTGAAGAGAAATCAGAATATGTTGAAACCTGGTCAGAGGAATCATAGTCTGTATCCTGCCTAGGCCTTTTATCAGGAGGGGGATGGGAACCCCTGATCAAAGTTATCAAGTATTCGGCCATCTTGAGCATCTGTTTTTTAGGCATGGAGGCCTGTCCAGGTGAATGCTGCACTTGCTTTTTTGTCTTTAGTGTAGGCTTAGTTTTGACTGTAGTTGTAATGGTAAGTTGAGTGAAAACACCCTCAGAAGCCAATGCCTGTTCAGCGGCACCTTGAGGCTCCGGAGGCCTAGGCACCTCCACGTGGGAGTCGGATTTGGCCTGTGGTTTTGAGGTAGCGGGTGTCAGGGGCTGCGAAAGCACCTCACTGAAAACCGGCGAACCGGCCTAGAAGAGGCCTTGATGTCAGTTTTGGACCTTGGAAGCCTTTCCTTACCTTTATCTTTGCGCTTTTTATGCATTCCGGTCATCGGTTGTTCCGACGGCTTGTAATTAAACCTAGCCCAAAATAATGGCGAGCAAAATCAAACCGACGTTTAATAGTGCGTCTGTTAAATCTAGCACAAAACCGACAACTAGTGACGTCGTGGTCTGGGCCTAGGCATGGAATACAATAAGAATGAAAATCCTTATGAGGTATTTGCTTCCCACAAGAAATACAATTATTAACTTTTTCTGACATCAGTCTGAGGCAAGAAAAAATTTTCCCCAACGGGGTATTTAGCTTTATTGAAGACTTTGGTTCTGAAATCGAATTTGAAATCTCAGGAGTCAGCCGACCGGCACTTGCAAACTGCTTTTGCTTCGGGCACCGCATGGCAAGAAAGACTGAAGAAAATGGCGTTGGCTGCTTCTTATATACCCCTGGTGCACCGACGCCGGACCAAGACTTTGGAACCCAGGCCAACTGCAGGCCCGCCTGATGGCAGGATAACCCAAGTGTAATGACTGCAGCAGTGAAACACGATGAACATCAGACACACAGTGTATACCAAGAGTTCAGATCACAATTGTTTATTTCTTTTGTTAGCTTAGTGTTAGTCAGGGTGAGCAGGCAGTCAGGGTGAGCAGGCAGCATGTCAGCAGAAGAGTATGGAAAGCTGACAAGCCAGCTGGCAGAGATGTGCCAGGCTAGGGGGCTGGTGCATGGAAACCTGACTAAGGCAGTCCTGATTGCAGCCTTGGTTACAGCTGCATCAGAAAACAGCAGTCTGGAGGATAATCAGACTGACAGTGGAGATACAATATTCTCGGAGAATGGACAGCTCAACCTTTCTGCAGTGGACTTAAAAATCCAGCTGGAGCTATAAAGAGACTTGAGTTGGAGACCAGGTGTAGAGAACTGGAAGCAGCCGAGAGAATGAGGAGCCTAGAAACTGAAGAACAGGAATGGCAGAGAAAGCATGAGATGGAAATGCCGAGTCTTTGCCAGAGTCATGGAGGTAATGGGGAAGGGAGTAACCACACCCCAGAAGCACAAAAGGTCAGTAAACTTCTTCCACAGTTTAAAGGGGGGGGGGTAATTTTGATAGCTTCATTCATATGTTTGAGCGGGTATGTAAACAGTATGAAGTTGACCAAAGGCTCTGGGTACAGTTCCTGTCCCCCTTACTCCATGGTAAAGTTGTAACTTCTTTAGCAAAAATGCATGACACTGACTATTTTGATTATACTGCTTTAAAAAGGACATTTGTTAGAATGTTTTAAGCTAACACCTGAAATGTATAGGAAAAGGTTTTGTGAACATAGACGCAAGATAGATGAAAATGTATGTGAGTATGTTGTTGAACTGAGCACTTATTTTCATAGCTGGGTGAGTGGATGTCATGTCACCACTTTTGAAGGGCTGGCAGACCTTTTGGTGAAGGAACAAGCCCTTAGCACCTTGCCTGAGGACATGAGGATCTGGTTAGTTGATAGACAATGTGCTACTTCAGATGAGTTGGGGAAGAAGGGAGACCTATACCTAGCAAGCAGGGTAGCCCTGCACAGGAAGGGGACCCCCAGTACTGCTCATGGGTCTAAAGGAACCCATGGTGGGCAGCACAGACTGCCCCAACAGAATCCACCAGTAGCAGGGGAAGCCACTAATCCAGGTACACGTCCAGGAGCTAGGGTTAAATGTTTTGAATGCAACCAGTGGGGCCATGTGGCATACAGATGTCCACGGAGGCAAGGTGGGGAACCAAAGGTGAAAGAGCCAGTAAGTGGGAAAGACAAAATGCCAATAGTAGATTGTCTTGAGACAACCGGGGTATGGAACTACCATCCTGCAGATGTCCTGAGAGGGAAGGATTTGGATCAGGCAGTACTATGTACTTATGCAGTTAAGAGCAGTGAGGCTGAGAGACAAGCATGTGGGTCTGGTAGCCTGGGGGAGACCCTGACAGACTGCATACTTGCAGACAGGACTGCTGAGGTGGTTACTTCAGGGAGTGAGCTACGCTGTAGCAGTGAGACTGAATGTGAGCCACAGCTGCTTGTGGGTACTGATGTTCCCTTGGACAGGGTAACTGCAAAGGAAGAGGTGTGTAGTAGTACCCAGACTGACAGTGAGGCACTGATGTCAGAGGATGCCAGACTTCCTGTGGAAGGGGAGCTGGGAACGGTTACAAGGAGAGACTTGAGACAGGCTCAGCTCTCAGACCCTACATTGCAAGGCCTGAGGCAGGTAGCTAGGGAGGCACCTGATTCTCAAGTGAAGGGGGAATCTGTATACTGGAACAAAGGGTTACTGTACAGAGAGTGGACCCCTGAGGGAGGGCTAGAAGGTGAGAGAGTACAGCAGTTGGTAGTGCCTAGAGCTTACCATCTGGCGCTTCTAGCCATAGCCCATGACATTCCATTTGCAGGTCATGCGGGCATAAAGCATACAAAGAGGTGTATTTATGCAAAACTTTTATTGGTCTGGAATTTCCAGAGATGTAACAGGGTAGTACTGCAGGACCTGTGAGCAGTGCCAAAAGGTAGGCAAGGCAGGAGACAAGGTGAGAGCTTCTGTGATGCCTCTGCCTGTGATTGAGGAGCCATTTCAGAGGGTAGCTATGGATATTGTGGGTTCTCTGAGTAACCTGAGGCAGTGGCTTTGTCCTCCATTGAGGCTGAGAAGGTGTAGCAAATGCTTGGTTAGAGGTTTTCAACAGGGTAGGTTTCCCAAAGGAAATACTGTCTGACAGAGGTGCCAATTTTATGTCAGACCTGCTGACTTGTCTGTGGAAGTCCTGTGGGGTGAAACACATGAAGACCATCCCCTATCCATCCCCAGGCTAATGGTCTTGTTGAGAGGTTAAACTCTACAATCAAGTCCATGCTACAGGCATTTGCAGATCAGTTTAAGAGGGACTGGGACAAATATTTGCCCCATCTGTTGTTTGCTTACAGAGAGGTTCCCCAGAAATCCAAAGGTTTTTCACCCTTTGAGTTGCTGTATGGGCATAGGGTGAAGGGTCCTCTAGATTTAATTCGGGATGAGTGGGAAGGTGAGTGTGAGTCTCACAAGGAGTTTGTTGTGGCATATGTCCTGAACCTCAGGACAAGGCTCAGAGAACTCATGGGCCTGGCCCAGGAGAACCTGGCAGAAGCCCAACAACAGAAAAAGGTGTGGTATATCAGGAATGCTCGAGCTAGAGAGTATGCTGTAGGGCTGCAGGTGATGGTTCTCATTCCTGTCAGACACAACAAGCTGCAAGCAGCTTGGGAGGGACACTACAAGGTGGTAAGAAAGGTAAGTGCTGTTAACTACATGGTGGAAGTGCTAGGTAGACAGCAGGGGCACAAAATGTACCATGTTAACATGATGAAACCTTACCATGATAGGGAGGTCCTTGTGCTGAACATTTGCAGTGGATTGCAGGAGGAGTCTGAGAGAGATCTTGGGAGTGATCTCCTCAGTGAGGCTCGGGCTGACACCTCAGTGGAAGGGGTAGCAATGTCCCAGCAGCTATCTCCTACCCAGGTTTGAGAACTCCGAGCAGTGTTGCGGGAATTTGGGGACGTGTTCACTGGGAAACCAGGCAGCACCCACCTGGCGCAGTACCAGGTGGATACAGGACCCCAAATGCCTTTTAGGCAGGCCCCTTATAGGGTGCCTGAGAGAGTCAAACAGACTCTGAGGGAGGAGGTACAAGAGATGTTGGAACTAGGGGTGATTCAAGAGTCCAACAGTCCAAGGGCCTCACCAGTGGCATTGGTGCCAAAGAAGGATGGCAGCAACATGTTCTGTGTGGATTACAGGAAATGAAATAGTCACACGGAGTTGGATGCTTACCCCATGCCTAAGACAGATGAGTCCCTAGAGCAGCTGGGTGGGGCTAAGTATCTTACAACCAATGATCTTACCAAGGGTTACTGGCAGGTGCCCTTGACTCCCAGTGCTAGAGAGAAGTCAGACTTTGTGATTCCTTTTGGCTTGTACGAGTTCACAAAGGTGCCCTTTGGGATGAAGAATGCCCCAGCAACTTTCCAGAGGCTGGTAGATCATATCTTAGCAGAAGCAGGAGGGTTTGCCCTTGCTTACATGGATGATATTGCTATCTACAGCCATTCCTGGCAAGATGGCACACTACAGAGGGCAGGGTTGACCATTAAGCCGAGCAAATGTCAGGTGGGTATGGCACAGGTCTCCTACCTAAGACAGAGTGGGGAGTGGAAAGATAAGGCCAGAACCTGCCAAAGTGGAAGCTATTCAGGCAAGGCCTGCACCTGTTACCAAAAAGCAGGTGAAGGCATTCTTAGGGAAAGCAGGGTACTACAGAAAGTTTGTTCCCAATTATAGTACCGTAGCTGCTCCCCTCACAGACCTGACAAGGAAGAACAGGCCAGATAAGGTAGTGTGGGCCCCAGCATATGAGCAGGCATTTCAAAAGCTTAAGGAAGCTTTTGGAGGACCCCCTGTGTTAGCCAGTCCAGACTACAGCAAAGACTTTGTTGTGCAGGTGGATGCTTCAAACTATGGGGTGGGAGGCTGTACTTAGCCAGTTTTCTTCAGAGGGAGAAAAGCACCCAGAGATTTATCTCATTTGCAGGCTCCAACCCAGGAAGGAATGCTATGCAGCGGTAGAAAAGGAATACCTAGCCAGTGTGGGCACTACAAAAACTTCAGCCTTATCTGTATGGAAGAAAATTCACTGTGATGACAGATCACAATCCTCTAACATGGTTAATCAGAGCCAGTCAGCAAAATGCCAAGTTGCTAAGATGGAGTCTGAGGTTGCAAACATATATGTCAGTGCAGCACTGCAGTGGGAGTAGCAATGCCAATGCAGATGGGCTCTCAAGACAGGGAATGGGGTGAGGTACACCCAGATAGACATGATACTCTCAAGCGATGTTTCTCAAGGGGCACTTGATAAACTTGCTTGAGTTCCCTGGGGGAGAAGAGATGACACGATTGGGGAGATATGGGTGAAGGCCGCCAGCCAAGTCAAATAGAATTTAATATACAATTCTATCAACTGTATAAATAAATGTAAAATACAGGCTTGCGTTTTTAAATGTAGGAAAAAACTGTGAAATGTGGAACTGCAAAATATCTGACATTGCACTCTACTGGCCCAGTGAAGCATGTTGTATCCTTTCATGTAAGAATTTGGCCCGAGGGTGGCTGGATAAAGATTTCTTGCCTATTGTTTTAAGGCTAAAGTTTATGACTAGAATTTAGATATGGAAGGTGCTTTATTGCTTTAGTTTCGGTTAGGATATACATGTGAAATGTCTTCTATTGTAAGTTTCTGTGCAGGTGTTAAATTGCTAAATAATGCAGTTTGTGGCCTGAGAACTCAGACCAGGTGTTAACATGTTGCAATATGAATACTGGGAAAACCTAAGTGTCAAAAATGATGTAATTTTGGGAGGGCCTTAGAGACATGTTTGTTAGTAATGTTTAAATACTATTTCTCACAAGAGACCAGAGAGCATTTTGATCTGGACATCTAACTTATCAGCACTCTGCTTATGCTCACATGTAAGGTTTTAGCACTGTGATATCTTGTAGGAATAGATAAAGCTAGTAAAGATTAATTAGGTATTTTTCTTTGAAACCAGACCTGTCCTACTGTATTACTTTAAGTTTCTGTGTGATCTGTGAACTGTTAGATATCTCTGTGGTGCAGTAGTTTTGTCTTGTGTTTTAATTATTTATTTTTAAATATTTTTAAAACCTTCTACCTGTGGCTGCTTTGTGTAGAGATGAAGTATGCTTTAGAGTACATTATATATTTATAGAGTTTACTAAGGCCTTCCAATAAGCCTTAGACTGTATAGTCACATTACCATTGGATATTAATATTGCACAGTAATAACTGGACACCATTTTAAGGGCCTTTTAGTAGCTGATATTAACTGGGTGGTAGCAGTAATTACTACTGTATAGTCTGGGTAAAGGGGCACAACTGGAGAATCTGTGTCAGCCTTTCCCAGGAGTGTCTGTGAATACATAATATTACAAATGTAATAGCTATGTTTGCTGTGACTTATACAATCCAGTTTATTTAAATCCTGGAAGTAAAGAATGCTATCATTATAAAAATAGTTTGTGCTGAGTTTGCAACTTACACATCTTTAGTAAAAGCTATGGTGATTCCTGAGATATTAACATTTGTTTGAAAAACAAGGACAGACTTTGATTCTCTCAAAAAGCTTATGCTCCACCCACTGAAAGTTATGGTTTACAGTTTCAAAGCTCCATTGGTGAGAATGAATTAAATAGTTTAATAGGTTAAGGACAAAATAATACAGCAATGGTGAAAAATATTCACCCTAAAATATTCTTCTTTGAATTTTTACCCTGGCATAAGAATGTGTCTCTTTCCATGGTTCAGTGTAAAGCTGTCTACCTTTGTTTCATAATGATGGCTTTAAAATGTAATAAATGTATAACGTGTTAAAATCAAAGTATTATGTTATACAGTATATCTGAATTATCATTTTTTTAATCTGTCCATTCTCTACTTCAGATTTCACCCCTTTACAGTTCTCTATTAAGGTATTGTTTAGTAATAGGTGATCCTATGCTCCATACCATTCTGTCCTAGTGCCAGGAAGCATTTATTTTTTACCTAAATAACTGTAAACTCTGCCAAAGTTAAGCTATACAATTTACATGTTGTTGGAAGGCACATTATTGGTCAATATTTCTTTGGATGGCTTGCAGGCTCAATTTTAAGGAGGAGGAGTTTCTTCTTGTTGTTAAACCAATCTGAGGAGGCCTTAGTATGAGAGATCTGATGGTATATCAATGACTTCTTACATGTGAGATGAAAAGTCATCAACAAAGAGTGCAATTGAATTCATCCTCAAGTCCTGGTGAGCAACTTCATGAGGTGGACCCTGTTTTCTACAAAATCTCAACACGGTGACACTGATATATAGAATATATTTATATAGCATACTTCAGGGACAGAAGTAGGTCAAAAATTGAAAAAGATAGCTGCATGCACAAGACCCGGGATAAAAAGTGCCCAATCCTGGTAGGTACACTGGTGCCAGGACTGGAAAAAATGAGTGTAGAATCCTCAAAATACAGAGACATTTCTACAATGGGGTCAAGCCAGGCCCAGGGGGAGGATGGCTCCTCTGTTGTAGAAGGAAGTAGCAGTCCACAAACATCACAAAAACTGACAGACCAAAGAAGAGCCATAAAGATGATACAGTGGACTATTCAGGATAAGAAACAAATTATGTATTGTTACTACTATGGAAAAAGCCCAGAATTTCCACACACAAGATATACAAAAGTTTGAGAGAAATTAGAAGATAGAAAAATACTTCTGCAAGAAAAATGGTCAGAAGTTTCAAATAAAAATCTGTGGTCAATAATAAAACAGATTTTTGAAAAACAGTATATAGATGAATACATTTGATCTGTTTGGAAAAAGAAACATCTGAGGAAGTGAGAAAATATAAACAAAACTTAGATATGTTTGACAAGTATAAAAAAGAAATATGGACATGGAAAAGAAAAATATTTGATATGGTGCAATATTTATGCCAAGGCAAAAGCCAAATTAATCAACATAAAGAAGGCACCCCCAAAGATATCAGAAAAGAAATACAGACAAAGGCATCAAGACATGGAAAAATTCACAATAAAAACAATAATATCACAAAGAAGGAATGTAGAAAAGCAGATTAGTAAAGCAGAAGTTAAAAAATAGTAGTTGAACTTATGGAATGCCTGCGAAGTGAAGGATTTGATGTACAAGGTTTAATGCAGGTTACATCACAGCATGATGGAACGAGTCCCAAAATTATGGAGAAACAGGAAGATGAGAGACATCTAAAGAAGAAATATGGATATGGGAAAGAAAAATAGAGTTAATATGGCGTAATATCTATGCAAAGGTTCAAGCAAAACTAATAAATACAAAAAGAGCAGCACCAACGATATTTGAAGAGAAATACAGGCAAAGAAATCCAGACATAAAAAACTTTACAATATGAAAAATAAGAAGACAGAGGAAAAGTAGAAAAGGAGATCAGTAATGGAGGAGTTAAACAAAGGAAACTGAAGTTATGGAGTACTTTCAAAGTGAAGGATTCAGTGTAGAAAATCTAATTCAGAAAGCACCACAAAGGATAGAGCAATGGAACTCTAAATTAAGGGTAAACCAATAGAATGGGAAGCAATTGGCAGGTGCCATACTGAAGATATTTTGGAGCCTAAAACAGGAAATGAGTATAACATTCATTTGAAGCTGGATAGCAAGGAAAGGAATCGGAAACTGTGGAAACTCTGACACAGTTAATGTTGAGGAGTGATAGACCAGTGAGTTCTCATATGACAGCAATGGATGGCACAGGGTGAAACTGAACAGAATATGCCACAGGAAGATGCAATAGAACTTTCTATAGAATGCCCACAGGAAATGGAAAGAAAAATGTACCCTCAGTTTAGAAGAAAACAAACCAAGAGAAGAGTTGCTTGACTTAATACAGATAGGCATATTAAGATCAATGAAAGAAATAGAATGCAGAAGGTCAATAAAATGCAAAAAGTCAGAAGTTTGATAAACAAATAAACACAATAATTAGGACTGTCCACAGAGATCCATCTGATATAACAGAAGTAAACAGATACATCATTGTGCAGCTAAATTAATAACTGATAAAGTTGTACCACAAGAACACAGGGTAGCGAGGGAGAGAAAGGGGAGAAATTGAATGCCATCATGGAAGTATCGAATAGAAAAAAAAACTATAAAGCAACTAAGACAAGAAGTGTCACTATTACAAGAGTATAGAAGAGGGAACAGATCAACAAAAATACTTAGAAAGATAGATGTTTTAAAAGTGATGCACAGTATTGGAATTGATCAGGATCTATCATGCACTATTGCAAACAGCCAACTACAAATCTCAGTACAGGCAGAAAAACCTAGAAGATACGCAGATAAATATAAAGGAAAAGTACAAAACAAGCAATTTATTGATGACTCAAAACAGCTCTATAGAGAAATGGGAAACAAGATAATAGGAATTGAAAGATAACCAAGAAAGAAGAAACAGATACATTTTGGAGAAGTATCTATGAAGATCCTGTGGAACATAATAAAGATGCTAAATGGATAGAAGTAAAAGAAAGAATAAGGAGTTTAAAGGTACAGTATTTGAAATGGTATGAGTAACAGCCAGAGAGATTGAAACAAAGTTAAGGAAAGCCTCAAATTGGAAAACCTCAGGCCCAGATGCAGTACCCAACTTCTGGTTAAAAGTATTAACATCTCTGCATTAAGATTTAGCCACGAGTAAGAACTATTTATATGCACACCCTGAACAGACACCAAATTGGCTGACAACAGGGAAAACAATGCTCCTACTTAAGAGTGAACATGCAAGCTAACCTAAAAATTACAGGTCAATATCTTGTCTTCCAACAACATATATACACTGGAATTGATGCCAACAGAGTCTATAGTCATTTAGAAGAAAACTCAATTATGGCAATAGAATAAAAGGGCAATAAAAGAAAGTCGTATGGAACAAAGGATCATTTGCTGTTAAAGTCATATTGGTAAAACTGTAAAAAGGGGAAGAATTTAAGTATGGCATGGATATGACTACAAAAAAGCATTTGATAGTATCCCACATTCATAGATAAGAGTGCTTAAAATGTATATGATACAACCTACACTGGTCAACTACATTACAGTGATCATGAAACAGTGGCATACCACTTTGCAATTAAGCCATAATAAAGGACAAATTATTATTCTAGGGATAAAAATTCAAAGAGGGACATTCCAGGGTGACTCTCTGTCACTGCTGCTACTCTGCCTTGCCCTTAACCCATTAAATTGTCTATATAACAGCTTAGGCCATGACTATAATTTGGTTCCTAGCAAGCAACAAAAGTGCAAAGACTTCTCATCTTCTCTTTGTTGATGATCTGAAACTGTATAGCTCATCAGATGAGGAACTGAAAGAACAACTGCAAGTTGTCAAAACTTTTTCAGATGATATAAGAATGTAATTTGGTATTGATAAATATGCAAAAGCAACCTTTAAATTAGGAAAACTGCAACACCAAGAAAACATCAGTTTGGGATAAGAATGTGATATAAAAGATCTAGAGCAAGAGGGAGTGCATAAATATTTGGGAATTGATGAAGGATGAACAAATGTGCATAAAACTTAGTAAGGACTATTCTAGAAGACAAATTAATCCTAATACAGCATTGACATATAGGAACAACATCCAAGCTATAAACCAATTTGCTCTACCTGTCTTAACTTACAGTTCTGGAGTGACTGACTGGCCCTAAAATGTGTTGGAGAGATTAGATAGGAAAACAGGAAGGATGCTTCATACTCACCAACTGATTTATAAAATTCAGTGCATACCAAGATTAGCTATTCCCCATTCTGAAGGAGGGATGGGCCTCCTTGAAATTGATTACATGTACAAATTCTGCAGTCATGGAACTCCAGACAGGTCTGCTGACCTCACAAGACCGAAAGATGACTTCCCTGATTAGGTTAGCAGAAGCATATCGGCATCAGGCAGGAATAGAAATCAAACCACAAGTGGATAAAAAACAGGCAGCAACTGAAATGTGCCAAAAAAAAGAGTAACTACAAGGTGAAGGATCAGATGAGAAGGTAAGAAATGTGCAAAATAAAGAAGCTATGTACTCACCATAATGTTCCATCTCAGTAGTTCTACTTCATTTGTCTTCAATCTGTGGGATACCGGATCCAAGCCGGCAATCTTACCAGCATCTGCTCCGAGCTCCAAGCTCCTCTCCTTACCCATAATGCACCTCCACTCGCTTACAACCCCAAGATCGAGTTTGCTGAACCTTATACCGATAACTCGACCTGAAAAATACTTGTGACCTATAACTGCAGCCCATAGGCTGTTCACATGACAAGGTCTGGGGAAGGAAGGAGGGACGGTTGAAGACAAATGAAGTAGAACTACTCAGATGGAACTTTATGGTGAGTACATAACTTCTTTATCTGAAGTAGTTTACTTCATTTGGTCTTCAACCTGTGGGACAGAGTCCCCAGCTACTGAACTCCTGGGTGGCCCTCATGGAAGGATATTCCAGAGCACTGCAGAACCAAATGATGCTCTCCTTCTGGAAGTCAAATCTAATTTGTAATGAGAAATAAATGCATGAGATGAGGACCAAGTAGCCGCAGAACAAATATCATCCAAAGAGACTCTAGACCAAAATGCCGCAGACATTGGACCTAGTGGATTGAGCTTTCACCTGACCCAGAGGAGACATGCCTCTGTCCTTATAGACCTGAAGGATGCATGAAGAAATCCACCTAGCAATAGTGATCTTGGAGATAGGTTTAATCAAAAAGGGTTTATAGAAGGATACAAACAATTGATCGGATTTAATGAAATTTTTTGTCCTGTGTAAATAGAATCGTAACTGTCTATGAACATCCAGCAGGTGGAGTTTGTATTCCATCTTGTTAGCAAAATTAGGAAAGAAAACTGGTAAATTGATGTTTTGAGTGATATTAACTGGTGATGCCACCTTGGGATGAAAGGATGGATTGGTCCAAAGGGAAACCCTATCTTTGTGGAAACTCATATAAGGAACTTTGATGGACAAGGCCTGCAGTTCTGAAACTCTTTTAGAAGAGGTAACAGCCACCAGAAATGCTGTTTTCCAAGATAAGAATTTTAGATCTGTGGTTACAGCGGGTTCAAAAAGCGGCACGACCAGAGACTGAAGAACCATAGTAAGGTCCCATGGGGGAACAGGATCCTTGACAGGGGAGCATAATAGAAAAGTCCCTTTGATAAAGGCTTTACAAAGCATGGAGGAGGCTAGAGAGGCAGAATTCTCACCCACATGAAAATGAGAAATAGCAGCCAATTGGACCTTGACCATGGAAGAACTAGCTCTGTGTTGAAAAATATCAGCAAGAAATTCAAGAATGGCAGACATAGGAGCTGTGAAGGGGGTCTACACTTCTTTGAGATGCCTAAAAGGGAAAAACATTTCCATTTACTGCGATAAACCTTCCTGGTAAAAGACTTATGAGCAGCCACCAAAACAGACCTAACTGAAGAGGATAATCCAGGAGTCCTAGTGATCATGGGAATTGGAGCAGCCAAGCTGTGAGCTTCAAACTGTCCAGGTTTGGATGAGGAATCCCCTATGAGTGTGAAATCAGATCCTGAATGGGATCCAAGATCCAGGGCGGAGCCAGAAGGTGAGACCAAAGGAAGGGAAACCATACCTGGCGAGGCCAAAACGAGGCAATGAGGATTACTTTGCTCCCCAGTCGACGAGCTTTCTGTAGAAACCTCAGAATAAGAGGTACTGGACGGTACGTATACAAAAGACCGAGAGGCCAAGCATGGACTAGAACATCTCCAGGGGGGGTCTCCCCTGGCAGGGGGTTCAGAGCGATGGAAGGAGATGCAGAGAGATCGCAACAAGGCCGACCCCACTCCAGGAAGATCTGCTTCGCTACTGAAAGATTCAGAGACTACTCGTAAGGCATCAGAATAGTCCGCTATAATGTTGGACCATCCCGGAATGTGCATTGTGATGAGAAAAAAAACCGTGGAGATCGCCCATTCCCATACACTCATGGCCTCACGACAAAGGGGGGTAAGACCTGGTCCCCTTCCTGTTTGTTGATGTACTACACCACTGACATGTCTGACTGAATTGCAATGGTTCCCAGAGGAAGAAAGGCATGACAGGCCTGCAACTCCAAAAGGACCGCCCTCATCTCTAGAATATTTATGTGAAAGCTGGTCTCTACAGGGGACCACAGGCCTTGTACTGTCCTGCTCGAACAATGCCCCCCCCACTCGAGTTGTGAGGCATCAATGGTCACTGTGACTTGGGCAGGGGCTGGAACAAAGGGTCATCCCTCGAAAATGTCTGGAGAATACATCCACCATATGAGAGACGACTGCCAGACTCGACTGAGTTGTATTGGATATGGCAAAGGAAGTTCCAACAGGGACCATTGTACAGCAAGTATCCACTGTAGAATTCTCATATGTAACCGGGCACATGGAAGAAGCGTTATGGTTGCCGCCATTGAACCTAAGGCCGTCAACACTGATTCCGCCAATGGAAGATGAGAATGGTAGATTAGAGAGATATACATCCTCAGGTTTTGTACCCTCTCCGAGGTCAGGAAGATTTTGCATTGTAATGTCTATCCTTGCCCCAATGTAGTCCATCACCTGGACAGGATCTAGGAGTGATTTTGATGCACTGATTGTGACCCCCAAATGCAGGGCAAGGATTAAGAAATAATCCTTGGTTTGAGAGAGTAGACGCCTGGTGAGAGCAGTGAGGAGCCAATTGTCCAGGTACGGATAGACCTGAATCCCCTGAGGCCTCAGGTGAGCCGCTACCACCGCCATCACTTTGGTGAATACCCTGGGGGTTGTGGTGAGACCAAAGGGTAGGGCTCGAAATTGATAATGATTTACTCCTAGCCAGAAGTGGAGGAACCTCCTGGAGCTTCTGTGCATCTTTATGTGATGGTAAGCATCCTGGAAGTCTAACGAGCAAATCCAGTCGCTCTCTTGCAGGCATGGCATGATGGACTGTAGTGTGGCCTTCCAAAACGTTTCTTTGGCAACTGACAGTTTCAGGGTAGATAGGTCCAGAATAGGCCTTAAGTACCCCATTTCTTTGGCACCAAAAAGAACCTGGAGTAGAAACCCAATCCGGACTGATCTGGGGGGATGGTTTTGATGGCTTGTTTTCATAGCAGCTTGGAAAGTTTCTGTGGTGCTGCCTCCCTTTGCATGTGTGGTACGTCCGGGAGGTATTTGGGAGGACCCACAAATGGGACAGAGTATCCTCTGGATATCATCTGAAGCACCCAGTGGTCTGATGTTATTGACTCCCATGCCGCCAGGTGCAAGGACAATCATCCCCCTACTGCCTCTAGAGTAGAGCAGTCAGGCCACCCCTCAGTGTTGCTGTCCGGGTCTGTCTGAGAAAGGTTCTCAAGAACCAAAAGTCCTCTGACCCTCTCTGCCTCTGGGCTGGCATCCAGTCTGTCCCCCTCTGCCTCTGGGGGAAGAAGAGCAGCCCTGAGTAACACGGGAATACTGTGACTTCTGGAACCACATCTTCTTTTGTCCTCTCCGATTCCAGGAAAAGGACCTATGAGGGTTAGAGAAGTGGATCCTGATGGCAGACAGTGTCTTCCCAACCTTCTCACTCTGGACTAAAGTCTCTTTCAGTCTTACCAAAGAGAGTAGAGCCGTCATAAGGGGCATTGGCAAAGGACGCCTTGAAAGGTTCTGAAAATTGACATAGTCTGAGCCAGGCATTGCGCCTCATGAACACGCTGGACCTAGCCGCTCCTTCAGTAGCATATGAAAGGAGTCGCATGGACATGTTGGAGACTACTTTCAAAGTGGCCATCCTCATGGAGAACGAGTCCCTGTCGTCCTGCGACATGCACTCAAGGGGAGACTCATCCAGCTCCTTGACCAGGTTGCATTGGAGTCTCGTGACATGAGCCACATAGTTCAGTGCCCTAATAGAAAAGGTAGCTGAAGCGTAAACCCGCTTCCCTAAGCAGTCCATCATCCGTGACTCTTGGTCAGGAGGATGAATTGAGGAACTCTCCTGGGCAAGTTCCTTCTTTGTGGCTGCTGCTACCACCATAGTGTCTATGGGGAGCCTTTGTTCCATGCTGGCCTATCGGAAGGTAGACTTAAGAGCTTGTCAGGCCTTTTGGGAATTGGTTTCATAGAGTCTGGCTCCTTCCATGCCCTCGAAGTCACCAGGTCCACCAAGGGATCTGCGGGGGGGACACCGAGGAAGTAGATGGACCTGTGCCAAAAGCCTAAAAGGAACACGGACTCATCAAAAGGTTTGGGGGCAGAACAATCTCCCTGCTGGCGAAGGATTTCCATGATGTCTCCAAAGGAGACTTCCACAGGACGTGACCTGGGGGAACCTTCCCCATCATCCAAATCAGTTATCCTCGGTGAGGGACTCAGGGGAGTCCAAGTGCCTCCTCTTACACACTTGCTTGTGAGGCATCTCTCCGGTGGGGCTCTCCGGGGGGAACTCACAAGCCACTTGTTCCTCAGAGGGAACCATCTGGGGTTCTTCAAGCATCGGCTGTCCCTCTGGTAAAATGATGGGATTCATAGAAAGAACTGAGGGGGTCTGAGCACAGTCCGAGGGGATAGTTAGGGGTCTTGATCCAGCAGAAAGAACCCTTTCTTCCATGCTGAACGCAGAGAGAGAGAATGAACCTCCTGAGGAACCAATAAGGAAGCCGGTCTCCCTGGGCCTGAGGCGAGAATCGGAGCCAGGCCCGAAGTGGTCAGAGATTCGAGGGAGGGAATTTGGCCTGGCAAAGGCAGAGCCAATGAAAAAAGTTCCACTCCCACAGATCCGAAACCCAAGCTCCGGATCTGAGCTGGTCAGATCAGACACACTCCAGGCAGCTGTCAGCGTCGAGGAAGCAGGTACCATTGGTGCCAACCCCGTGACTAAAGCCATCCTCGGATCAGAGTACTCTGAACCCGGTGGACAGATCGGAGGAGAAATTGATGTAAAAAAAAGGAAGTGAGCTCGCCCCTCCTGAGGGAGAGGGGGCTGGCAAGACCCCCATCTGGATCTGAGTATGAATAAACCTCCTCATCATTTTATTCATGTTGACTTCTGATAAGAACAGCTTGGACCTTGACGAGGCCACGGACTCCAACCTTGTGGGTCGGGGCACTGAGGCCCTAGATATAGGGCGTGTCTCCTATGGCTCCAGGGAAAACCTTGAAAATCGATGCCGAGGGGAGTCATGAATCCTATGGGTCTTAACAGGTGAAGGGAGGTCTGAAAACCTCTTACGTTTACCCATCCTAGATTTTGGCACTCTCTTCTTCTCCCTGCCCCTTTTCTGCTCCATTTTTACAGGCATTGACATGGAAGGTTGAGTCCTGGCCTGAGAAGGAGGAGAGGCGGACACAGCAGCCGCTGTGACCAAAGCCGAGGATGAGGCAACTAACTCAGAAGTGGAGAAAAAGGCCTTTCAGGGCCAACTTAGCCTTCCTGTCCTTGACTGCGCATGGGTTATAAGCTGCTCATATAGAGCAGTCTGTACTGAGATGGGCCACACCTAAGCATATTACAGAGAGTGTGGCCATCAGCTGGGGACAACTTATGGCCACAATCAGTGCACCTTTTAAACACAGGCTTATCAGCTATAATACAAGAGGGAAAACAAGAAGAAAAAATATTATTTTCCCACTGAAAAAACATTCACCACACACACACACTGAGGGGAGAGGGGAAGCAAATACACTCACTATGTTACACTAGGCTAAACAGCACTAAAGTTTGAACACATGATGCACCAAGCAAGGGAAGGAAAAGGGGAACCTACACTATCACTATCCTGAAGTTAGTAGAGAAAAAAGGCTTTCTAAAGGCTTTAATACCAACTTACTACTCAAAGCTCTGGAGATCACGATGCTTCAGCTAGCCACAGCAAATGAGATCTGGAGGTGTACTATGGGTAAGGGGAGGAGCTTGAAGCTCGAAGCAGATGCTAGTAAGATTGCCGACTTGAATCCGATACGGATCCAATATCCACAGCTTGAAGACCAAATAAAGTAAACTACTTCCAATGCATACATTTAGTTGTAAGCACAGAAAACTTCTACAACAACCACATGTTGATCAGGAATGAATGCAGGAATGGTTAAGGAAAGGAGAATTCAAACCAAGAGATGAAAGGTTAATATTGGTGGCACAAGATAGTGGGCTATGTACACGTTAGGTACATAGTCCACTATCATTCGCCGCCAATATAAAATTTTTGTCTTTTCATTTAAATTCATATTGATCAACATGAGGTTGATCCAGGAGCTTTCTGTATTTGCAACTACATTTATGCCTTTTCCACATTTCTTGCCTTCGCATCTGATCCTTCTCTTTATATTCTTTCTTTTGTTTTTTTGGCACTTTCATTTACTACCTAATTTTTGTCTACTTCTAGTTTAATTTCCTTTCCAGCTTGACATCAATATGCTTATTCTATACTAAGCACAGAAGTCATCCTACACTTCCAGTCACTATTTTATTTATTTATTTTTATTTTACATTTGTTGACCGGGATAGTCCAGCTGGATACATATCCGTTTTCAGTGGAGGCCCGGGGAGAAAAGCTCCAAGGAACAGAGGTACAAGAGCACATATTACAAATATTACAATGGAAATTGAAACATTTAGTATACTACATTAAATACTCTTAAGATATTGGAAAAGTTCCAAAGAATAGTGGTACAAGAGCAAATATTCAAGCAATACGACAGAAAATAGATATTTAGTACAATAAGTTGGAACGCTTCTAATATTGGATTAGAACAATAAGTAAATAGAAAAGATGGAATCCTAGGAAGAAAGGAGTTGGTAAGATAGATTGTAAAGGTTATAAGGTGACCCATTTGCGTTGGGTTACATAGTGGCTAGTCTAGGCCGTATGGGGTCATGGGCATGGTATATTAATCAGGGTTAGGGCATGGGCATAACCATTGGGTTTTTAGAAACGCTCGGAGGTGAATTTTAAATTGGTCCAGAGTGGTCAATTGTCTAAGGTTGCTTGGAAGGGCATTCCATAACTTGCCAATGGAATTGGCATAGAGAGCATCCCCTCCTGAGTTGTTAGGTTTGATGGTCAAGACTTGACTAATTTTGGATGACCTAAGGGATGATAGATTTGAATAGGAGGTGAGAATGTTGTTTAGAGAGGGAGTTTTGTCAGGGTGTTTAATAATTTTGAATGCCTCAGTAAGCTGGTTAAGTTTCAGAACATTAGGCAATTCTAACCATCCTAGTGTTCTAAGGTTTAGGCAATGGTGGGTACGGTAGGGCATACCGGTGATAAATCTAGCTATGTGGTGATAGGCAGAGGATAGTTTATTAAGCTCTTTTTTGTGAAGAAAGGAGAATATAGGGGAGGCATATAGGAGGGTGGAGAGGAGGTGAGTTCTGGCAATGGTTAGCTTGGTGTGAGGGGTTAGGAATTTCTTTATCCTGTACATGGATCCGAGTTTCTTGTTCAGTGTTTTAGTGGTCAGATTCACGTGCATGTCAAATCTAAGTTTGTGGTCTATTGTCACCCCAAGTAGTTTGGTGTGGGAGACTGGATAGATTTTGGTGCCATTGTTAGCAGAGACAACAAAGGTAGGAGTTTGGGTGCTGGGAAATTGTAGACTGGGTGGTATTGCTGGAGAAGGGAAGAATAAAAGTAATTTGGTTTTGGTTGGATTGAGTAGGAGTTTTAGGTCTGAGAACCATTTTTCTACTAATGAGAAGCAGATTTGGGTAGTAGCTTGAAGGTTGGTGAGAGAGACGTCAGAACAAATAAGGGTAGAGTCATCTGCATATTGGATGCAGGTGGTATTGGGAAGGACTGAGTGTAAATCGTTAATAAAGAGAGAGAAAAGAAGGGGACCTAGGATAGATCCTTGAGGGACACCGATATAAGTGGGAAGAAGGTCTGAAATCCTATTATGCCACTGTACTGCTTGTTTTCTACCAGAGAGGTATGCGTTGAACCAATTTATGGCGGATTTGCTAAGGTTGAAGGTTTCAAGTGTGAGGAGAAGTTGTTTATGGTTAACCATGTCAAAGGCTTTTGATAGGTCAAGAAAGAGCGCAGAGGAAATTAATTTGTTGTTCCGGTTGCAGTTGATTGAGTCAACAAAGGAGAGAAGAGCAGTGGTGGTGCTGTGATGTGGGCGAAAGCCATGTTGGGAATTAGATAGGAGTTTGTTTTGGGTAAGGTGGGTGATAAGTTGTTTGTGAATGCAGCGTTCCATAATTTTGGATAGAGGGGACAGGATTGCAATGGGCCGATAATTAGATGGATCAGTGGAGGGACCTCCTTTGTGGAGAGGAATAATAAAGGAGGTTTTCCAGATAGAGGAGATCGAGGCTTCAGAGATTGAGCGGTTGATAAGGATAGATACAGGGTAAGCAATGGCATCAGCTGCTATTTGCAAGTATTTAGCCGGAAGTAGGTCAGCCGCTAGGGTGGTTGGTTTAAGTTTTTAGAAGGGTACGGATATAGGAGGTAGAGGAGGGTGCTAAGTTGAAGGCAGGTTGATTAGGAACCTTGGGGGTGGTTGCGGCCGAGGGGGAGGAGGTAAGCTGACTAGCGAGGGACTGGATAGTCTCAGTAAAGAAAGAATTGAAAGAGTTTGCTATCTCACTTGGATCTTTATCCATAAGTGTTGCAGGTGTGGGGGTGGAAGATTTACCTGGATGGAGAAGTTGGTTGAAGCCAGCCCAAAATTTTTTAGGGTTGTGTTGATGCTGATCTTGGAGGTGATAGAAATATTGCTTTTTATCGGATGTAACAGCTGCTTTAGTTGAATTTCTAAGCTGAAGGAATTTGTTATGGTCTAGGGGGGTTTTAGTGGTTCTCCATTTGTTCCATGCCAGGTTTCTGAGTTTAATTTTATTTTTTGTGTCATTAGATAGCCAAGGTGCGATACGATACCTGGTTCTAATGAGTCGTTTTGGAGCATGGGAGTCCAGTATTTTGAGGAAAGTGTCATTAAAATGGGATACACTTTCTTCTAAGGGAAGGGTTTTTAGGATAGACCAGTTGCATGCTTTAAGGTCAGCAAGAAATTGATCCGGGATGAAATTCTTGCTGTTCCTAACAAGTCTGGTTAGGGGGGGGTAAGTATTTGGGCATTTATGTTTTGTTATAAAGGTAATGAGGTGGTCACTAAGGTCGTTGGGGAGGGTCCCCACGGAATAGTTGGAAGGGTCTTTGTTTGTAAGTATCCAGTCTATGATACTATCTTTTTGTAGGGGATAGCCAATTCTAGTGGGAGAAAGAATAAGTTGGGAAAAACCATGTAAGTTAATAGGGAGAGGGTTGGGATGAGAGGAGTATAGGGACCAGTCAATGTTAACGTCTCCTAGAATTATTGTTTCTTGTGGGTAGAAGGTAGAAAGCCAGTTGAGGGTTTGTTCAAGGATTTCAGTGTTGCTCCCTGGGGGTAAGTAGATGACTATGAGATTAATACTTTTTTGGTTATTTAGGCTGAGTTTTAGGGCAATCAATTCTTGGTTACGGAGAATTGGAGGTTGATGGGGATGTCTGGTAATGTTCAAGGAGTTTTTGAATAAGACTGCTATTCCTCCACCCTTTCTTGTAACTCTATCTGCCCTGAGGATGTTATACCCAGGTGGGATGATTTCCTCATCCTTGGTGATAGGTTTGAGCCATGTTTCAGAAAGACACATGATGTCAGGGGAGTGAATTTCTAGCAGAGCATGTAGGTTGTGGACTTTGTAGTTGATGCTTCGTACATTGAGGTGAAGTAGATGGAGTGAGCCTAATGGGCTTCTAGGAGTGCTACCGGAGTTTAGGCTTAGGTCACTGGAGGGGCCCGGGTTGGGGTGGATGTCACCGTCTCTAGTTATGGATCTTTTTAAATGGTCAAGTATTCTTTGGAGTTTAATTATTAGTATGAGATTTTCTCTAGATGAGGATGATTTTGGGTAAGAGAGGGTGAGGTGGAAGCAGTAGAGATTGTTGTTAGAAGTTGGGTAAAAAGAGGGATGAATACAATTGAGGGTGACATTGGAGTATAGGGAGGTTTGGCTGTTGGGAAGGTAGGCATCTGCAGGGTTTAAGGTATCATAACTTGTTAGCAGGTAGGTTGAGATAAGTAGAAGCATTGTAGGAGGGAGATTAGTATAAGAGTGTCCTGCCATGGTGTGGGGGGGGGGGAGTGAGCTACCTTGTTACAACTAGTGAGCAGAGAGACTAGGAGAGGGGTGGTGAGAGTGTTAATGAAGGAGTTATAAGGGCAAATAGGGGGGTGGTCCTTGAAGTAAAGTCAGCTGATGAGTGGGGGAGTGGTATTCAAGAGAGGGACCGTAGCGATTGGGTGGAGGGAAGGGGGATGGATCTAATGGGCAAATAAATGTAGAGGTAGTGGGGGCGGGTGGGAATAGGGGGCAGGGTGGGGCGCGGAGCGAGCCCGAGCGAGCTAAGCGGAGCGGGGATAACACCGCCAAGGATTTACCTTCTTCCAAAGGTAGCCACTTTTAATAAAATGTAACAGCCTGTTTTCCTTAGTAAAGGGTCCACTTTTATAGTAGGCTTTACTTAACAGACAGGAGGTAACTGTTGGTAGAATTCACAGAGCAGATGGCTTTCTGTTAAACAGAAAGTTATATTAGAAGAGACTAATCAAGTCCTAGATCATTCAGAGGTGCCTGACACAACTGTCCGTACAAAATGCTGTGAGAAGGTAGATAGTTTTACCTAGTCAGGTTAGTTATGTTCCTTAGCTAGCTGTGTGCATTCGCACAGGAGTGGGTCGTCTGAGGGCTGCCGTGTTGGGTAGGTGCCACGCGTTACTTTAGGGTAAGGGGCTGAGAGGAGAAAGTAAAATACAGAGTGGTTAAGATTCAAGCAGTACACAGTCGCAGCTATTTTAAACAGTGCAAGATAAGACATGTAATGCTATTATTCATCTGAGTACAAAAAAAAAACAGTTACAGACTTGCTAATCACATATTACTTTTTCTGTTTGGCGACCTGCGCTATACTGGAGCACTGAGGCAACGCCGCTGGGCCTTCAGAGCGTGCTCTGAAGTACGCACCATAAACAATGATAACAAATTGTGAGAAGTTTAGAGTTTAAGCAAGCAAAAAAACACTTTACACTGAAGGTCAAATCAAACATGAGAGAGATATACAGAAGTGTTATGCTAGGATAGCGAGCAGTACTAACTACGCGCTCATATTACAGCAGTAACCTTGGTATAGAACTTTTTTACAAACACAGTAGTTCAACTGCAACAAAAACACTTCTAAGCAAAAAAAGAGACTGGGTGAATGTGCTTCACCAGCGACAGCTTAATCGCAACTGTACAAGACACGGGCTTTCATTCAATCAATTCCTTAACAAAACAGCATTAGTTCCGTAACAAACTCCTGCGTCATCTAATCAAGCAAGGCTAGTATCACAGTGGTTCATCCACAACAAACCTTAGTTAGGTTAATAATAACTGTTAAAAGAAGACACTGCTGGGTTGAAATCAATTTACAACATACCCAAATTACACAAGAAGGCGACCGCAAATATACAGAGGTCTGGTCGGATCTGGTCCTTTAGACAAAGTGACGCGGCGGAATTGCCGTGGGGGTGTAATGAAACCTCGGGAGCAGGGATTGCACCGCGGGAACACCGCCAAGGATTTACCTTCTTCCAAAGGTAGCCACTTTTAATAAAATGTAACAGCCTGTTTTCCTTAGTAAAGGGTCCACTTTTATAGTAGGCTTTACTTAACAGACAGGAGGTAACTGTTGGTAGAATTCACAGAGCAGATGGCTTTCTGTTAAACAGAAAGTTATATTAGAAGAGACTAATCAAGTCCTAGATCGTTCCGTAGGTGCCTGACACAACTGTCCGTACAAAATGCTGTGAGAAGGTAGATAGTTTTACCTAGTCAGGTTAGTTATGTTCCTTAGCTAGCTGTGTGCATTCGCACAGGAGTGGGTCGTCTGAGGGCTGCCGTGTTGGGTAGGTGCCACGCGTTACTTTAGGGTAAGGGGCTAGTCAGGTTAGTTATGTTCCTTAGCTAGCTGTGTGCATTCGCACAGGAGTGGGTCGTCTGAGGGCTGCCGTGTTGGGTAGGTGCCACGCGTTACTTTAGGGTAAGGGGCCAAATTACACAAGAAGGCGACCGCAAATATACAGAGGTCTGGTCGGATCTGGTCCTTTATCAGGTGAAGTCAGCAGATATTTATGCAGTCCTGTGACTGCAGCAGTATGCATGTAATCAATTTCGAGGAGGCCCATACCTCCTTCAGAAAGAAGAATACATAAACTTAGCATACACTGATTTTTATTTATCATTTGATAAGCATTAAGTATTTTTCTTGTTTTTCTGTCCAACTGATCCAATACCATTTGGGGCCAATCACCCCAAAACTGTAAGTTAGAACAGAAACAAGCAATTGGTTTATAGCTTGGACTTTGTTTTTAGATGTCAGGGCTGTTTTGAGTATTAATTTTAAAATATTCCTTACTGTGTTTTGTATACATCTGTTCATGTTTTATTGTCGAACCTTTATACACACCTTCATGTTTCTGTTTCTTTATATCACATTATGTCCCAGACTGACATTTTCTTGGTGCTGCAGCTTTCCACTTTTAAATGTTGCTCTTGCACATTTATCAAAACCAAATGTCATTTTTATTGCATCTGATAAAGTTTTAACCACTTGCAGTTGTGCTTCCAGTTCATCATCGGATGAACTATGCTGTTGTGTCTTTGGGCTTTTCCCGGTTAGGGGTCGCCACAGTGGAACTCCGGTCCGCTAATGATTGGCAGTAGATTTTTACGTGCCGAGTTGCCATCCCTGATGCACAACCTTCAACGAAGGAACGCCCATTCACGCATGTCTCCACACAGAAGACGCTCTAGCTGAGAATCGAACAGGACAAAGTCTTACTGTGAGGCGACAATGCTACCGCAGCACCACCACTGCAGTCTCATTTGATGAACTATACAGTTTTAAATTATCCAGAAAAAAAAAAAGTTTTTATACTTGGTTGTTCTCTAGGAGTCAGACTGTAACCATGACCTAATTTGATAAGTAGACAGCTTAATAGTTTAAGGGCAAAACAAAAGAGCAGTGGATTAACCTGTAATATCCCCCTTTGAATATTTATCCCTGGATAATAAATTGTCCTTTATCATTAATTAGCTGCAAAGTGGTTTGCCACTATTTCACGGTCACTGTAATGTAATCAATCAATGTAGGGTGTTATCTTATACATCTGTAAGCATTCCTTTACGCCTGAACATTGGGATGCCATCAAATGTTTTTTTTTTTTGTAATCTATCCATGTCATACTTAGATTCTTCCTCTTCCTACAATTCTCGATTACAAGTTTAACAAATGATCCTTTGTTCCACATGACTTTATTTTCTTACTCTTTTGTTCTATTTGCATGATCGAGTTTTCTTCTAAATGACTATAAACTCTGTCCACATCAATTACAATGTATTGTTTATACATCAATGGAAGACAAGTTATTGGTCTATAGTTTTTAAGATAGCTTGAAGTTTCACTCTTAAGGCGGAGTATTGCTTTTCCTGTTGTTAACCCGGCTGGTGTTTGTTCAGGGTGAGCATATAAGTAGTTCTTAGTAAGGGCTAAATCTTCGTGTAAAGATGTTATTACTTTTAGCTAAAAGTTGGGTACTGCATTTGGGTAACTGGGTTTTCCAATTAAGAGCTTTTCTTAATTTTGTTTCAATTTCTCTGGCTGCTCCTTCATACAATTTCATATCCTGCACATTTGAACTTCCTACAGTTTCTTTTACTTCTTATATCCATTCAGCATCTTTGTATTGTTCCGCAGGGTTTTTAGAAATATTTCTTCAGAACATGTTCTCTCTCTCCTTTTTTGGTTGTGTTTCTGTTCCTTTTGCTTCGTTTCCCAATACTCTAGAACATTTCTTTGGACCATCAACAACTCACTTATTTTGTAGTTTTCCTTTATATTGTTTGCACTTTCTTTGCTGCTTCTTTTTCCAGGTGGCTCAAAGTTTCTTTGTCTATGTAATGCTTTTCATGGATTTGTTGCACTAATTAAAGTAAAATGTTATTTGATGCTTTTGAAAATCTTCTTTTCCTCTTATTTTTCTTTTAATCTTTTTGATCATCATCTACCTGGAAATTCTGGGCTTCTTGCATAACAGTAAGACCACACAATTTCTATTTTCTGAAAATATTTTTATTTAAAAAAGCATTAAAATATTATACAATAATGAAATATGAATCATGGTTTTAAAGAACAGAATTTATTTATTAACTAGCACTTTATGTAAGTCCTTTTTCTCCACTTCTGACTTGATTCTCATACCTGGTCCTTTCCAAAATGCTTCTGCTAGTCTAAGCAAGGATGTCAACTTAGTCTTGTTTTATTAAAGGTTTTAACATTCATTATGTTTGGATATGATTCTGACAGAAAATATGACTAAATTCCTATGACTGCAGACCTGCATATATTTTCAATTTTGAGCAGGCCCCTACCTCCGTCACACCGAGGGATATACAGAGAAGTGCCATGCACTCATCTTTATATGTTATTTGATAAGACTGAAGCAGTTTTCTTGTATTCCTGTCCAACTACTCCAATGTTTGTTCGTTTCAGTCATTCACTCCCAAGCTGCATGTCAGAAGAGGAGGAGCAAGCTGATGGACAGCTTGAACTTTATTACTAGATGTCAAGGCAGTTTTTCATTATTAGTTTTAGTATTCTAAAATGTTCTTTACAAAGCTTTGCTCTCGTTTATCTGTATTGCTGACTCATTATCGACTCCCAGATATTTAATATTCCCTCTTATTTAAGCTCTTTTGTGTCACATTTATTTCCCAGGTTATCATGTTAATGTTTTATTTTTCCTACTATAAATGTTGCTGTTACACATTTATCAAGAAGAAATGTCATTATTCTATCATATGATAAATGTCCTCACCATTTGTAACTGCATTTTCAATTGCTTGTCAGGCAAGAGATGCAGTTTTAAATCATCCACAAAAAGTAGGTGAGGTGTCAGTGGGTAAGTCTTTTTTCTAGAAATCAAACTGCAACCAGCCTAATCAATTAAGTAAACAGCTTAATGGGTTAAGGCAAAAAAAAAAAAAAAAAAAACAGCAGTGGTGAAAAATAATCATCTTGGAATATCCCTCTTTGGATTTTAATCCCTGGGATACTAATTTGCCCTTTTTCATGAGTTAATTGTAAAGTTGTTTGCCAGTGTCTCATAGTGATTTTTTATTAAGTTCTACAATACATCCAAATTATCATTTTTTTAACCTGTCCATGCCACACTTTAGGTTTCACCCACTTATAACCCTCTATGAATGTTTTTTTTTTAGTAACAGATGATATTTTGTTGCAGACCATTTTCTTGTTTTACTTTAGTGCCCAAGTGGCGGGAGGTAATTTTTATCAAAAAAACTGTAAACTCTGCCTCAGTTCTAATACACAACTTGCATGTTGTTGGAAGGCACGTTATTGGTCAATAGTTCTTAGGTTGGCTTGCAGCAGCATCACTTTTAAGGAGGGGTACATTTTTTCCTATTGTTAACAAAGATGTTGCAAGTCCTTAGAATGAGAGTTCTGATGGTGTTTTAATGACTTCTTACATGTAAAACCTTTACTGTATTCAACACATTTACATGGTTTCTCCCCAAGTGAGAGTACTAATGAACAGTCAGTTGTCCCTTTCTTATAAAGCACTTACTGCATTCAGTACAGTTCTATGGTTTCTGGTCTGTGTGAATGATATGATGCAACTGAAGGTTAGTAGGACATGTAAAACATTTACTGCATTGTACACATTTATATGGTTTCTCCCCTCTGTGCCAATTTGAATGGCATTTGCATGATATCTTATTTGTGAAACCTTTATTGCATTGAACACATTTATATGGTTTCTCCCTTTTTAATTTCTCCAAGTCTTTTGGGTTTCTAATACCATGATGGGAATGGACCCCATTCCTACGTCAAAGTACGATTAAAGTTCATGAAATTAGTATTGTTTCACTCTTTGATGTCAGCCAAAAGTGCTCTTTGCAGCACCCACAATGTGCCCAGTAATGACTTCTTCTACAATTCGTAGGATGTTACATGAATTGATAACATATCAAAATACAATTGTAAATTCTTTTTTATAAGCCCAGTTGCTCCTACTACTATGGGAACTGTCTGGGTATCTTTCTTCCACATGGCTCTCATTTCTGCCTGCAGATCGAGATATTTTATGACTTTGTATCTCTCTGTACGCAAGATACTGTAGTCACTAGGTGTGGTGATTTCAATGATCAATGCTACTTTTGTCTTCTTTTTTTGGACCACTACATCCGGTTTTCTAGCATCTATCTTTTGGACTGTTGGTATTGGGTGATCCCATGTGATGTACACTTCATCATTTTCTATGATTCTCTGTGGCTCATGTTTCTAGTGTTTTTCAGCCACTTCGATACCATAATGTTTGCATAATCTCCAGTGTAACAATCTCGCCACAGTATTATGCCTATCAGTATACAGTCCCTCTGCCATTAGAGAGTCGCAACCAGCAATAAGGTGTGTGACTGTTTCCAATTCGGTTCCACAAAACCCACATACGTCTGTTTCTCCCACATGTTCAATGGACTTAGTAAACCAGCGTGTACATAGCCCACCATCTTGGGCTGCCAATATTAACCTTTCATTTCTTGATGTAAATTCACCTCTCCTTAACCATTCCTGCATTCATTCTTGATCAACATGAGGCTTTTCTAGAAGTTTTCTATACTTGCAACTGTATTTATGTTTTTTCTACATTTCTTGCTTTCTCATCTGGTCCTTCACCTTATAATCTTTCTTTTGTTTTTTTAGCACATTCAGGCACTAACTTGACGTCACTAAGCTTCTGCTAAATTAAGCAGAGCTGTCATCTTAGATTTATTCTCCTTACGTTTGAAAACTTTTACTACAATTGGATCTTGTGAGGTCAGTAGATGTGTGGCATCCCAAGAGTGCAGATCTATACATGTAATCAATTTCAAGGAGGCCCATCCCTCCTTCAGAACGGGGAATATATAATCTTGGTATATACTGATTTTTATAAATCATTTGGTGAGCATGAAGGATCCTTCTTGTTTTAATATCCAATCTCTCCAACACTTTTTGGGCCAGTCAATCACTCCAAAACTATAAGTTAGGACAGCAAGAGCAAATTGATTTATAGCTTGGATCTTATTCCTAGGTGTCAATGCTGTCTTCAGGATTAATTCAAGTCTTCTAAAGTACTCCTTACTAAGCTTTATTCACATCTGTTCATGTTTTATTGCTGATCCTTCATCAATTCCCAAGTATTTATACACCCCATCTTGCTCAAGTTCTTTTATATCACATTCTTGCCCCAAACTGATGTTTTCCTGGTGCTGCAATTTTCCTTTTTTAAAGGTTGCTTTTGCACATTTATCAAGACAAAATGACATTCTAATATCATCTGAAAAAGTTTTGACAACCTGCAGCTGTGCTTTCAGTTCCTCATCCGATGAGCTATATAATTTTAAATCATCGACAAAGAGAAGATGAGAAGTCAGACTTTGTTTTCTAGAAGCCAAATTATAGCCATGACCTAAGCTGTTAATTAAGTAATCAATCAATGTAGGATGTACCTTATACATTTTAAGCACTCTTTTTATCCATGAATGTGGGATACTATCAAATGCTTTTTTTTCCCCCTCTGTGTGAGTTCTGATGCTATTTTAATGACTTCTTACATGTGAAGCCTTTACTGCATTCAACATATTTGTAAGGTTGTACTGTCCCTTTCTTATAAAACATTATTGCATTCATTACAATTCTATAGTTTAATGTCTACGTGAATGACATGATGGTACCAAAGGCTACCAGGATGTGTAAAACATTTATTGCATTCTACACATTTATATGGTTTCTCCCCTCTGTG
This sequence comes from Protopterus annectens, assembly GCF_019279795.1. NCBI lineage: Eukaryota > Metazoa > Chordata > Ceratodontiformes > Protopteridae > Protopterus > Protopterus annectens. Next base: position 1,719,450,263 of record NC_056744.1, on the reverse strand, counting down.
CACATTCTGATGGTATTTTAATGAGTTCTTACATATGAAACCTTTACTGCATTCAACACATTTATATGGTTTCTCCCCTCTGTGCCAGTTCGAATGGTGTTTCAATGATGTCTTACTTGTGAAACCTTTATTGCATTCAACACATTTATATGGTTTCTCCCCAGAGTGAGAGTAGAGATGAGTAGTTAGTTGTCCCTTTGTTATAAAACACTTATTGCACTCACTACAACTGTATGGTTTTTTCTCTGAGTGAATGATAAGATGCCGCTGAAGGCTACTAAGACGTGTAAAACATCTACTGCATTCTGTACATTTATATGGTGTTTCCCCGCGGTGCGTATTCTGATGTTCTTTTAGATGTGCACTTTGTGTGAAACACTTCCCGCATTCCATACAGTTGTATGGTTTTTCACCTGTGTGAATGATGCAATGCCGCTGAAGGCTACTAAGACGTGTAAAATATTTACTGCACTCAGCACACTTATATGGTTTCTCCCTTCCATGTAACTTCTGATGGCATTGTAGATTATACTTTTGAGTGAAACACTTGCTGCATTCAGTACATTTATATAATATCTTCCCTGTGTGAACAGTTTGATGGTGTATCAGCTGAATGTTATATGAAAAACATTTACTGCATTCGGCACATTTATAAGGTTTATTCCTTTTTAATTCCTTCAAATGTTTAGGAACCATCATACCATCACAGGACTGGACCACAGGAGGAGGATTCACTTTGTAAATGGTCTGACAGTGTATCAGATTACTGCTACTGTTATGTGAAAGCCACTTGGTGCTTTCAGCACCAGTATATAGTTTCTTCCCTATGTGGACACTATGATTTGTGGCACATCCACAGCTCTGGCTGCAGTTACATCCTGAGTGAAGCTGTGATGCAGGCATGACATGATACTTGCCACTGTCCTGTCCAGACTCAGCACACTTCTGCAGGTTCGCTGCTGAGTGATGTAACTTGGGTTCTGCAAGTGAAGACTGCAGACTGGAACTTGCACTCGACTCCATGCTTTCAATACCTAAAGCAGAAAATGTATTAGCGTTTTTTTTTTTTAAACAAATAAGGCAGATGACTTAACGACAAAAGCAAATGCATACTCTTCAGCCATTTAAAATATAATGGTCTATGGTATCTTTTCTGTTATTAACACCATTATAAAAGCAGAGCAAAGCAATACTAGGATTCATCAAGTAGCTGAACGTTCGCCTATGACTCGCAGCGTTACAATTCTAAAAAAATTATTTTGGAGACTTTCATTAGATCTTCATATGGACAAAATGCCTTTACCATGTTCATGGAGGTTTTATCTGACATTCCCACTATACTTACAGGTATAACAATGGAGGACTATCACATTAACAAATCTTACCTGAACAAAGGGAAAAAAAAACACCAAACAATGTTTTACTTTCATGCAACAGGTACTACATGTAAGACTAAGACACATTCAATTAGTGTTTTCCATCCATTTGTAAGGGTTTTACAGCAACACTAAGACCTAAGTAATTAAGTAATACTAATGTAGCAGACTTGCATCTACTTATTAGTTTTTTTGCCAGTGCCAAACTAGTCTTTTTTATGCCACAGCTGAAGGAAAAATGTCTGCATTTATTATTTACACTTTACTTACTTTACATCATCTGCACATTAGTCTTTGACCAATGTGCTCATGCACTCAGCTGATCAGTGAAACTGTGTCATACTCTGGTTATCTACCACAAACAGTCCATACCATTTGGAAGGCTATCAATCCAACCATATAAGTTTCAAAAGAGTTACAGAGGCAGACAAACTGCAGTAATTACTTTCCTCACTGGGATAAGCTTCCTGTATTCAAAGAACAAAACATGTAAAGTGAAGAAGCATGTTTATCTCCTCTTTTTAAAGTAACTTTCTTACATCTCTTCTCTGGAAAAGACAATCTGTTCGACTGCATGTATGATCTCAGGTGAAAGCCACAGTTCTACAGGGACTGCAGCTACTGTGGGTTTCACTGCTGTTGCTGTGTCATTCCTGACCACTACCCTGCATTAATGTCACTTAGTCAGAAGATGACCTTCCTTGAGACATAGATGTTAATTATGTCACCAGGTATTCCATCTTAAGATACCAATCTCTGGAAGTTTAAACCACTAGCTTACAGATGCAGAATTAACTTATATTCAAATTTCCTAAATGTTCCATCAGAGGCTCTAAGCAGTATTTTTATGCATAGTGTGCCTCCCTGATATCCAATCTGCTGCTCATTCATGGGTATAAAAGGCATATAAATTATGCTGCTGTCCAGAAAAAAGAGGTGGAAGTTGTCTGAAAGCTGTACATGGTATCACATTTCTCAAAATGTCAGAAGATGAAACCCTCCTTATCATAATGCGACATAAGTCTTTACATTTAGGCAAGTATTTGCTATGACCCACCTCTGTAGGCTTCTTTGGCTGAAAGCTGTAGGTCCTAAAATAAGAAACATGCTTTTTCACTTAATTGAGATTAGACATTCAAAGCTCTCCAATTTGCCAGACTAAACTTATAAGGATAGCATGGATGACCTGCCTTTACCTCCCTTCTTTAGACACTCCCTTTGGTGACCCTTCCCAATATATAAAGGCATAAATAGAGTACTCTACAAAAATGAAAAATTAACCCTAGTGGTAGCTTTTTAACTTGATAATGAGAGTAGCTTCATCACTGTGGGTTGTTCCTCCTCTTGTCTGTCTTCAGCCTAGACATCATAGAAGGTACCTTCTAGCATCTGGTTATCAATCATTCACTCTCAAAAGGCAAACAAGGTGTTTGGACATCCTGACAGTGTATTAGTAGGTAGGATGTCCAGGTCATTAAGATTTCTACGGGGAGTAGGTCTTTTCTCACTCACTGGGATGAAGGTATTCCATCATGTAACTCTTCATGGCTGCAGTGAGCACTGCTGTCCAAACTACAAAGATGAATGAGTTGTCAAACACCTCTACTGACAAGTAATGAATGAAAGTGGTAAATTCTGGGTCTATATTAGATCATCGAACACTTAAAAAAAGCGAACAATGATTCATCAACCCCATGTAAGCGAAAGCTTACAAACATTTTCCAAGGGGAAAAAAAAAAAACAAAGTGGGGGACTTTGCCTCCCACAACCCCCTACTTAAATATACAAACTCCAAGATCGCACTACAGTGACGAAAACGGCAAAGTAACTGACGCGGCCAAGCAATTTCTTTCCCAGGGAAAGAATTTGCTTATATGCCGCTTCGTCATTTTGCCGTTTCATCTTTTCAAGTTTGACCAAGATGCATTCGAAAGAATGAATCTTCGGTCATCTAATAGGAACCTGTAAATTCCACTGCTAAATTAACTAAACACTTTGCCATTAATTCTTAATGTGGCACTGACAACTCCATATCAAAATAATGCAGGAAATGAAAGAAATGAAAGAACTAAATATATATATATATATATATATATATATATATATATATATATATATATATATATATATGTATATATAAAACCTCACACTGGTGAGGAAGAATTATTCTCTGGACAATAATCCAAATGTTATTACCACAGGCATAGTTAATGGGACAAAGGGGCAGCTGCCCAGGTGTAAAGTGTTAGGAGGCTTGGTTGGTAGATGTCTATCAGTCTTCAATGCATTTCTAGCATTCGAAAATAAATGCCAGTACATTTGCTTTCAGAACTGAAGGGCTGTCCTACAACTATCTTAACTTCATTCCTCTCCTGAAGGAGAGAACATCAGATGGACTTTTTTTAATGTGTCATGGGGGGGATGCATTACGACCAAGGGTCACTGCATGCCGCAGTAGAACAGCATGCTTCAGCAATGGCTCCTTCAACCAAGCCATTTTCCTGTAATCACCCGGTCAGGCAGGCCTACTGTTTGCTACCTGTAATGCATTAAAACAGAAAAATTAGAATTAAATTTGGGAGGGTCTAGCAATCAGGGAGAATCTAAGATTTGGGAAAGGGCATGGACATACCCCTTCTGCAAGGGCAATGGTCACTTAATCACCACTACTTCTATTATAAGATTTCAGTTACAGAATAACTACTTCAGTTCTCCATCCTTCTGACTGGATGCCTCTAGTTCACTGAACATTTGCAACCTTTATCATGCAGAGAATTCAATGAACTGAGCAGTCAAGTCCTAGATCTGATCCTTCCTCTCTCACGTCAGCTTTGGTTCTATGTCTATATAAAAAATATCTCATCTTTCATCCACCTGACATGATTTGTCAAGCTATTTTTTGTTTTGGAGCAGTGGTGTCAATGCACAGAGTTCTGTATTCATATACACCCATGAACAGTTTCCCTTGATGAGTTTCCTTCTTTATAGATTAATTTTTTCTGGGGATAAAATGGCATGAAACAAATGAAAACAAAATAGCACAACACAAATGTAAAATCAACAATTTAATACACTTGTGCTGACTCAGCACTTTCGTCCCTTCGAGAGACTTCATTAGACTAAATACACTGACTCTAATGATCATGTCTAGTCACATGCTCTAATGGCTCGAACTTCTTCTTTTTAGATAAACTATGACATTTTCTTTATCATTAAGCCCAGGACTAATACAATCATGCAATTTCAGTTGCCCACTATACTCTCTTCAGCCTAAGTCATCTAGCACATCAAACTTATGACTTAGTCTTTAACATGACTAATGAGCAAGAATACAAAAGTTGATTTACATTCATTACAATGCTTAGTTAAAGCATTAGAAAAATCATTGTTTTGCATTGCATGAAAATCCCTATACATTCTATTGTGGAGTTCCCTGGATGTTCTGCCCACATAAAATGAATGACATCCAGCACATTTTGCTAAATAAACCACAAACCTAGACTTACATAAAGAAAGCACAGGAATCTGAACCATTCTGTCACTTATTCTTCTAGCATTAGACTATGTATCAATAAATTTACAATAGTTGCAGCCATGGCAATTGACCCTTTCATACACCTTTACCTCCCTAAATAAATGGGTTTTGATTTCAGTCTCAGTTATTTCCAGAATTAAAAAACAGGTCCATCAACTATGACAGGATACCCAAGTTAAATTCAAATAAACACATGCATAAATAAATAGAAGAGGTAAAATGGGTGCGGAGGTGGTTATGGTTATTGCATATAGTTATACAAGCAGGTACAGGAAGAATGAAGGAACAGATGAGTGGGCTGGGAAGAGCAAAAACCAGGTCAAGATTTTAAGGAATTCATAAAGCAGGACGTCACCTTAGATAAGCTAAATAAAAATACTGGCACTGGTTAAAAGTACAGTAAAGGACAGGAAGAAACACAGCATGACATTTATAAGGATTTGGAGAATGCATAAAAGTTGATTTTTGTGGAACTGTTGAATGACTGACTGGCTTAGAAGAGGGATAACAGATGATATAGTGGGGTACATGGTTACAAAGTTTATTTGGAAAAAGGGAGATAAAAGATTTAAAAAATGGAGAGCTATTGCTTTACGCAGTGCTGACTAATGAAAATACTGCAGGTAAGTATGACGGGAAAGAATGGGAAAGTATATGTATGATGTAATGTATGGGATTCTAGAAAAGCAGGTGAATGACTTATTATATTCGATAAAGATTTAGTAGGGAATATTAGGTTAAAGAGGGGTTCGGCTTAGTGTTACTATGAGATATAGTTAATGCTAATGATAGATGATGCAATTGCAGATGATGATCACATGCTTACACTGAGGTACTGTTTACAGTTTTACAGAGCTTAATATATATAACTACAGTTATTTGGAAATCACTCCACTGTACTGTGACCTGTTTTGTAAGGGATTTGCTTTTGACCCTTATGTAAAATTTAATTTAACAGGAAAATTATTGGACATGAAATTATTTATTCACAAACTGAATTTAGCGTATTTTTTCAAGGACCACAAACTTAATTTAGGGTCTAAATACATTTTGGAGACCTCCAATTTTTAATCCTCCTTAGGCTCCTTTTTACTGTATGTGAAAAGGCGTGTAAAAGGTATTTGAAGCTTTTAGCCACAAAAGCTAAGACAAAGGTGGTGGAGTTGTTTTAATAGACAGTCCCCTCCCCCCAAAAAATTTACATTTGAACATTGTTGAAATTTTTGTTAGCATCACCAGAAATTAAATCAATATAGCTTACCATTGTGTTGATGTTTGGCTCTATGATTTGATAAGTAGTTATGGTTTGAAGGCACATTGTATGACTTTTTGAAAGTTGAGAAGCCTGTTATTCCTAACATTTTTGGAATACCAAAGGTACACAAACATGTGGTGGCTCCACCACTGCACCCAACTGTCGCTGCAGGTGGTTTTAAGACAGAACCACTAGCTAAATTTGTGGACCTTACTTTCAAAACTTTTTAAATGATAAAACACATTTTAAAGGATACTTGGTATTTTTGAAATCAAATTCAAAATGTAGTGCTTGATGAGGGGTTAATGTTTCTTCTTGGTGATGTAAAAGATGATTCTATGGTCATTCCCCATCTTGAGGGTGTACAATGGTTCAAAGAAGCCCTAACAGCATGTTCGAATTTAAATCAGAATATTAATTTTATTTTGGAGAGCATGGAAATTGTTTTGGCCAACAATTTTGATTTCTTTGAATATGTTATAAAGTTTCAGGGATGGCCAGGGCTGCTGAGACTGCCCTGTTTTTTGCCAACATTATATTATGGTTGTGGGAAAAATTGTTAATTTTTTCATCACATTTTTCTATTTTTAAGGTGTATTTCCGTTATTTGGATAACATTTTTATTTTATGAGATAGAAGAATTTCTGAAGTATATTAACACTACTTCTTTCTTGAAGTTTTAAAAGCTAGTATGAGAACAAGGAAGTTAATTATTTGGAAGGTAAAATTAGTAAAAATGGTGAGAGGAACAGTTTTCCCTCCATGGTAAATAGAAAGGGGACCTATTCACATAGTTTGTTACACTACAATAGCCACAAACCCCCTTTGCAAAACAAAAAGAAACAGTGAAAAGGCAAGTGATAACATTGCCACAAATTACTGCTGAAGATATTATCTTCCTTAATGAGGTTGAAATATTATGATAAATGTTTTTAACATGCAATACCCCACTGACACGATTACCACGTATGAGGAAGAGGTCACTAGAGATGGATCTACACTTTAAAAGCCAATGTTAAGGGGTGATTTCAATTATGACAAAGAATCCATAAACACCGACCTTCAGTTACAAAATTACGAATGATAACAATGAATGTTTTTAGGACCATGGTATGTGAATTTAATAGGGTAACTAGGAAAGTTAAGGATACATCTGAAAGTAATAGGTAGAATATTTTTGAACCCAAGTGGTCCAAACAATTATTGATGAATGACCCTTGGTAGTTTATACAACTGGTACTAACATGAAAAGATTTTTTTGGAAATGGCCACAGTACCATGCAGAATGACAACCTGGCTATGAAGGACTTGTTTAAACATAGTAGCTGTGCCCAGTGTAGATATGTATAAGACAGGTGAATTTTACAATAGGAAATTTTCCAAGGATGAACTACACTAGAGGGGTATTTGACTTGGCTCAGTGTTCATCATGTGCTGCATTTTACATTTGCAAACGAAGAAGGCTTTGAGAAAGAGAAGTTATCAATATGTACATGCAGTAACTAATGGGGACAAAGGAAATATATTACGCAAACATTCTGAAAAATTGACAGTATTTAAAAAATGTTATGTTTTGAAAAAGTTGTCTTCTGAAAAAGGAGGTAACTTATCTGCTTTCTTGGAAAAACGTGAATTATACTAGCAGTTATTATCAGACACCACAAATTCACCAGGTATTTATGATAAACTGTCCATTAATATTTTATTATTATTGAATACAATGAAATTATATATTTAAAGATTTTTGACAATGTGAATGTTGTATTAGAATATATTTGTGGGTTATTTTTGTGGTTTTATGTGACTTTAGGTAATTGAATATTATGATCACTAGAGGGAGCCAATTTAAAATTTATTTAAGGGTAACACAGAATGCGCTTTTTATCTGATGAAGTTCATGTTTTACTAAGTGAATGAAAGCGTTTATGGTTTTAAATAAACACTCTGAACTTTTCTCTGGCATCTAAATTTTGTTTCGGTTGATGTAGTTGGATTTTTTGGTGTTGCTTCTGACAGTTTAGCATATTAACTGGTTTGGGACATTTTGAAAAAGTATGGATCTGGTAAAGGATTTAGAAAATTGGTCAGTGTATAAAAATTCAAGGATGCTTTATAGTAAACAGAAAATTGGGAAGATACGGATGGAAAAAAGGAGTTAGGTAGGGGAGTTACATAAATTAGATGTTTTTTAGTAAGAAATGTTCTGGTACTGACAAGCAATTATACATAAATAGAAGAAACTGAAGTAGTTTAAATAGGTTAGGTGTAAAAATAAGGAAAATAGCAAATACTTAGTGATGTAATAAAAATAGTTGATATTCACTTTAATATGATGGAGGCAAGCACTTGAGGATTACTTTTAGTGGTAGTGATTGTGTAGAATGACATGGGAAGAGATAAAAGGTAAATTAAAACAGGCTGATTATGGAGAACTTAAGTTGCTTTATCAGAAGAAGGCTTATTTGATATGTGGGACTTTGATGGGAACTACAAGGTATGTTGGAGTTAAATTAACAAAGGAAAAATAATTTCTGGGTCTGGTCGTCCTTTTTTTGGAGTAGTTTGAATTTAATTAAATCCCATAAGAAATACTTTATACACTAGAAAATATAAAGGGGAATTGAGCTCAATACTTTCTGGGGTATATTCTTGTACTCTTTACATTTCCCTTTTTACTTCCTGGGGTATTCTTGTCATCTTTACATTTCCCATTTTACTTCCTGGGGTATTCTTGTCATTTTTACATTTACCTTTTTGTAATGAAGAATGTCAATGAAAAAGAAATATTTTGTATAGGAAATATAGTTAGTTTGGGGAGAGTTATTGAGAAGATAAACATTTAAATTGGGAAGACATAAAAAAATTAGTATTAGCAATTTTCATGGAAGTTAAATTGGATGAGCTAAGAAAAATGGAAAAAAAATGGTACCAATATATTATGTTGAAGATTTATTTATTTACTGAGGGGAAGAAGTGAGGAAAAGGAAGGAATACAGTACATAATTTGAGTTATATAACTATATATACAAGAATGATCATTTTTGTGGATAACTTCCTTAAGGAAGTTGACTTAAAAGTAAAAAGAAGTGTTAGGCCTGTGAGGTGAAAGGACATGTTCAAAAAGGGAATGTGGTGTAGAAGAAAATGCATGCCATGAGTATCTGCAATAGAACAGAATAAGAAAATTTGGTGTAGATATAGATTTTAAAATGTAAGAAGGTAAAGAGGGTTAGTACTGAAATCATGATGTTTGAGTAAATATTATAAAAAATGTAATAAGGACACTATAAGGTTAGACAAGATAATTTTTGGCACCCTGGTTCATATAATGAAAGAAGCAGGAAGATTTACATAATGAGTGTTGTTCAGGTGAAGAGTAGAGAAAATTAAGACTATGACTATGGGAGGAAAAAGAGGAATTAAAGTTCTATATAACAAATCAAGACAGTGGTTTGGGTTTTGTTGGTAATTACTTCTATTATTCTTTATAATTTATTCATTTTAATTTGCATCAAAAATGGTATGAACAATTGTTTGATTTTATAAAATTATGTCAATATTTTTTAAAGAACCCCTAGTCATAGGTTCATACTAGACTATCTGCCCTGGGGCAATTATAAGCCTAGCCAGATTCTGTATGGCTTACGCCACCCCTTGATTTGAGTATACTGTGCCCTTTTTAAGGTTTAGTTTACTGTGCCTCTGTCTAATAGTGACACGGGAGTAATCCCTGGGACAAACCTACGATCCCCCATCCACCTATCGAGATTCTTCTTGAAGAGATTCAGTGAGGTGCTCTGCCTCACATGAACTGGAATTCTATTCCAGAGCGAAGGGAGCCTCTGGGTTATGAACCTGTCCCTCCAGCAAGTTCTATTTATTTCTGTGCTGAGGTTCAAGTCCCTCGAGCGTGTGGCTCTAAGGGATTTAGATTTACTGAGGTGGAGCATGTCCATTAATTCTGGATTTGACATAGCTTTGTATGTCAGGCATAGATCGCCTCGAAGTAGGCGCTATGCAACTGAGCAGAGTTGGAGTTTTTTTAACCGAGCAGCATATGGCATCTGTTTGAGACCCTTGATCCTCTTGGTGAGATACTTTTGGGGTCTTTCTAATTGCTGCAGGTGTCGGGTAAGGTACATCCCAAAAGGGGCATTGTATTCTATAATGGGCCTGATGCCACTGCACACGTCCAATATGCCCAGCCAGTGGGTACATTCAGGATGCTTATGTGTGCACTTGCATCATGCTTCAGAGCAGTGATAATCCGCACTGATGAAATACCTAGTTTGGTACGAAAGCGCTCATCTTAACTCTTTGCTGCTGTTGTTTTATTAAAGTTTGATTTTATGCTACGACTGCCTGTCAGTTAACTTTGTTTTTTTCTCAAGTTTGGTGTTTTGAACTGGTTGTTCTTTCTTTTCCTACGACTGAAATAATCCGCACTGCACCTGATTTGCAGATCCTCATTTCCTGTCCAAGTCGCAGACTGTCATTTTGTTCCTTGTAAAATTGTGATAATTTTCAGATGCTATTCAGGGTAACAGCTACCTGTGCTAGTTCTCTGTGGACAGTGCCCACCTGGTATTACAAAGAGAACAAACATATGCTAAACATTCTATACAGCCAGCTCAAGCAGCACCCAGTGTAGGTGCATTCAGGAACGTGGATGCTTTTTATGAGCTGGCAGTGGTCCACACTGGGAATACAGGGCCATGATCAAAACAAGTGTAGGTTTGCTAGGATGATTTGCAATGCCACAGCCATCAACATCTCCAGCTGTGGGAAGCAAAGGTGAAGCAGGAATGCCCTGGTATAGTAAGAGTTTGGCACTGGTATAATTTTTCAATGTATAATTTTAAAACAAACTCTTCTTATAATTCAGAGCAGCATTTCTAATAACAGCTGCTTCTTCTGAGAGGTATTAGGACATCCCACATCAGCTACTGTTGGGGGTAGTGCATTTGTCCTGTGGTTATTGATTATGTCACATATTCCAGCACTCATGCATTTACGGTGTACTGCACATGGTTATTCTACTATGATGTTGTGAGAACCATTTTGAGTTTCTGCTCAGCAGCATTTAGTTGTGGGACTGTAGCTTCACACTGTTGTTTGGCATGAGTCACTTACACCTGCATCTGACTGACAGCCTGTCTCTTTGGCTTTCAGCAATGGTAAAGCAAAAAGGCCAACTATACTGGCTACTGCAGGAGACTTGCCTATAGACAGAGTATGATTTGCAGGACATCTTCATGTATCCGCTGTCTCCCTTTTGCAGGTTAAGAAGACTACAACAAAAGGACTTGGTATTGATTTAAATAAAGGATTTAAATAATGGTTTATTATCTTTGAAGGAATTTGTTGCCAAAGATTGTACTAATTTAATAGTGAATTCACCTGGCAATGTTTTTAGTGATGTTGAAATGTCAGTTTTTCAATGTGGTCTTAAATTTGTGCCCACTGTACTACCTAGGAATCATATTCTGCAAATGGAAGTGTTTCAGTTAATTAGAAAGCTGCTGTCACTCGTCTGGTCAGGATGAAACAGACAAACATCATGGGTTCCTGTTCAAGCAGTTTTATTATATACAAACACATTGTAAATGAAGCTAAGTACCTTTAACTTATAAACAAACTAGCTATCATGCACATAGATGTTAACACTATGGCTGCACTGCTAAAATGGCACTGAAGTACGTGTTTGGTATTGATATGCACACACAGATCTTGGAATTGCTTCTTAAAAGGTACAGCACACTTAGTATTCTACATCCTCTCTCTTTGAAAAAATAAGTTATGCATTATTGACGACATTAATAAATATGCAATTTACAGAAAAGTTACATTGTGCAATTATACAAAGCAATATGCGTATATACAAGTATGTCCAAGTTACTGCACACTTCAAACTAGGCTTTGAAATGCAACCATATCTTGTGACATAAAATTAGCAACTGGGATTGTCTCTGCTGACTGTTTAACCTTAGGGATGTTGGGAACACCTTCAGGAACAGTATCAGCAGTCAAGACACGTTCTGGAACAGGAACATTGTCTGGATTGTTCTGAGAGTTAGAGTCTTTATCTCAGGGACAAAGCTGCAATATCAGTTCTGCTAAAGGAAGTTGTCCGTGAATTCTCCAATACTCCACACCCTTGGATTTTACAAAATAGGATCTCAGCTCTGCACATACTCGTTACTTGACCAATCTGGTCAAAACCTTTCACCGTTTGTATCCTCACTGTCTCTCCTTCTTTCAACAGACAAAGAAGTCTGCTTGATTTGCCATAGCTGGACTTCTGGAAAGAATGCTTTCTGGATAATTGGGCTCTAATTCCTTTGTTGTTTTTAGCTTTAGGCCTCAATAAACCTTCCCTCATGAACATTTAGAAAAAACAAACCCATTCCTTAGTCCCCCCTTATTATTTCTACGTTTGGCACCTCCCATTATAATCAAGCAAACTGATGACATTCTAAACCTTTCCCCTTAACACAAGCACTGTTGCACGACATCTTAAAATGTATCCTAATTATACCAGTGCCTAAAACCTTCCCTCTCCTCATCATAAGATTTCAGATCAATTTCAATGCTGTGCTACTGACAAAAAATAACTGAAAGAATGATCTACTACCAATTTAATGGTGTGTAAATAGATATGGCCTGCTCAATTATCCCCAATGTCGAGTACGACTAGGCCTCAGCACCTTTACAGGCACATACATAGTTACTGGCAAAATATACTCAACTACTCAACCAACTTGGCTTTGTCCCAATTCTCAAAGGGCTTGAAATCTATATTACACAGAGTATTTAAAATTCAGAACAGTAACTACATATCAAATCCAGGTATCCTAAATGCAATGGTTCTGCAGGGATCATTTCATTTTACCATTCAATTTTCATCATTCATTTAAGAAATAATGACCTCCTATCACCTAAAATCAATTACTGCTATTGCAGATATGCTCCTTCATGGATCAGGTCCAATTTCTACAATAAAAGTGAAACAACTGCAAAGTGATTTCAATGCCCCTTTCAACTGGTTCAGAGAAAAACTCAGTGTTTCCAAAACTGTCAGTATGCATTTTGGAGTCATTCAAAGCTAGCAAAGGACCTAGTTTAAAAATAACAGACATATAAAATAGATGTTTTTATTATGTTTATTTTTTATTTTATTTTGCATTTGTTTACTGGGATAGTCTGTCTGGACAGCAAACACCCTTTTCAGATGAGGCCCAGGGAGATAAGCTCCTTACAATAACAGTTTATGAATATGCATAGACACATTACAGTTTTAAAGGACTTGAACAGACAAATACAAACTATTGAAAAGAAACCAGAGAAGGGCTGCTTAGAGACAAGGTCTCCGGTCAAGTTCAACTGCTGGACTGGGATCCAAGAATAATTTTGTTTTGGGGATGGAGCGAGGGATGTTGAACTGCATGAAAACAAGCCAACATGGATCTAGCTTTACAGAAGTACATAACTTTCACATCCAATATAGTCTGTTTTCATCTGAGTAAATCTTTGAGACAGAGTCCAAAGCTATAAAAACACCTGGGTGGTATCAAGGAAGATATTCCTGAGAATAGTGAAGCCAAAAATTGTACGAGCCCTTAACTGCACATCTAGTTTGTAGTGTAAAACAAAGGTATGGACAGTAGACCAAGTGGCTGTTGCACAAATTTCAACAATAGGTACATACCCAAAAAAGCCACAGACATACCAACCACCCTAGTAGTTTTCTCTGTAAGGCCAGTTCCAAATGCCTGTATATAAACCTTATATAATCAGAACATCACCTGGACAACGTTACTTTAGACACATGTTGACCAAATCTGGCTTTGGATATGGTAAGAAAAAGCTGATCAGACTTCATTTCTTCTTACAAAGAACAAAAGATTTTAAGAAGTTGCTGATAAATATCTAACAAATGCAACATGTATTCTCCTCTGTTGAAATACTGTGGGAAGAGCTCAGGCAGATTTGAAGTTTTGGTTCAGGTTTGCATTAAAACTGCTTTTGTTATAAAATGGAGGGTTAGTTCTCACAGAAAAGCTGTATTTGTGGAAAATGAGATAGGAGGTTAATAAGATGTTGTTTAGGTATGAGGCAATAAGATCTCAGCATGGTTGGTATCAGTGTCTGAAAATATTAATTGAGATTACTTAATTGAGGGACCATTCATGAAATAGGAGAACAGACCTGCTCAGTTTGTCCACTAGCACACTGTAAGTTTCATGGGATCTGCATTGTGATTAGAAAGTGATGGGATGATATTGCTTATTGCCACATTGTCATGGATTTCCAGCCTAGAGAGTAAGATAGGGTTTCTCCCTGTTTGTTGATGCACCAGCTAAAAGCCATGTTCTCCCACTAAATTGAAATCACACCCTTGGGTAGGGAGTCCTGAAAAGCCTGCAATGGTAGGAGGACAGTCCTCCCCTCCAAGACACTGAGGTGAAGTCTGTCCTCCGTCATTGACCATGAACCTTGAACACTCTTCCCTCAAAATGCCTCCACCCCAAAATGGAAATGTCTGAGATTACTGTAACTACTGGCTTCAGCTCTGAGACTAAGTCTGATCTTACTTCAGAGTTGAGAGAGTAATGGAAGCTGTTACAGTCAATGTGGAGAAGACTACAGTGCCTATGTAGGGGAACTACCATGTGGACTCAGATCCGAGGACTACTGACCTGACAAGTGGACTGGTTAAGGAGGCAGCAGTGGCAGGATAGCAGGGACCAGACCCAGTGCCCTCAAAGGTGTCAGCACTGGGAGGACCCCCAGTTGAATCTGGATCTTCAGGAACATCCACGGCATCCTGTTGATATCTACTTCTGAAAAACTAAAGGAGCAGATGGACCTGAAGGATGAAGCCACATATGATAGCCGAGAAGGTCACTTCTTTTGGAGAAAAGGAAGTCTAGCCTCAGGCTCACAGGTTCCAGTGAAAAACATGGAGGAATGGAATGAGACTGACTCTGGAAAAATTCCTGATCCAAACGTCTTAAGAGCAGGACTCGACATAGTCATCAGATATGGCTACCTTGTACAGGATGTCTTCTTTGGTTACTTTTCCTTGTCTTTCTCCTTAACCAACTTACCCTCATCACTCTTTGGAGCTGGAGAAGATGACTCTGCACTAGTTGGGTTTGCCCTCACCCTCCTGGCCAGAAAGAAGGCCTTTTAAGATCAAACTGATCAGTCACCTCTGAAGTGCTAGAGCACCAAAAGATGTACAGGCCTTGCACTTTGTATCCAGATGGATGACATCTGAACAATAAATTCACAAAGAGCTAGGATCCTGTGGGGAGAATATTATTGCCACCAGCCGAACATTTTTCAAATTCAGTGGCCTTGTTCTTCATGATGGAAAGGAAAGTACAGTTTTGTACCTACCATAAATGTAGATGTCCGATAGGTATGCATCTGCAGTCATAACATATGGGTTGTCCTGCCTCAGGCAGCCCTTCGGTCGGCCGGATTCCAAAGTCTGGGTCTGGCCTCGGCTGATGTCGCACTTTCCCCGACGTCAGAGCGCCTGGGGTATAAAAGCATCAGCCGACGCCATTTTCCTCAGTTTTTCTTGCCCCAGATGCCAGGTGCCCTCTATGAAGGCTAAATTTGGATAAAATGCCAAAAAATTCCAAACATATTGCAAAAATATATACATATATATATATATATATATACATACATACAAACAAATACACCATAACAGATTCCCCCAGCTAGCTAATGGAGGGGTAAGCACCCTAGGAATACCACAGAGGGGAAGGAGGGAGGGTAAACCTGACTGCAGATGCATACCTATCGGACATCTACATTTATGGTAGGTACAAAACTGTACTATGTCCTTCAAGGATGCATCTGCAGTCATAACATATGGGTAGAATACCATAGCCAATCTGGGGGTGGAGGTACTAAGAAAATGATGGTGTAGTTAAGATACCCTGCAGGACTGCTGTAGCAAAACCTGCTCTGGATCTGGAGTATAAAGGTAAATTGTAATGCTTGGCAAATGTATGCACGGAGCTCCATGTAGCAGCTTCTAAAATGTCCTTGGTAGCCACCCCTCTTAGGAAGGCTGTAGTGGTGGCTGTGGCTCTCGTGGAATGAGGCCTAATGTTTACAGGAACAGTCTTTCCATGAAAGGAGTAACAAAAGCGAATGCAATTTCCTATCCATTTTGAAATTGTCTGTTTGGAAACTGCTTTTCCTTGTGCCCCAGCAGCATATGCTACAAACAGTTGGTCAGTCTTTCTGTAACTTTTAGTTCCGTCCAAATAGTAGCGTAATTGTCTGTGTATATCCAGAGTGTGTAGAAGTTTCTCCCTTTTATTTTGTGGATTTGGGAAGAATGTAGGCAAGTGAATTGCTTGGTTCAAGGATACCCTAGATACCACCTTTGGCATAAAAGTAGGACTGGTTCTCAATGAAAGTTGTCTTGATGAAAAATAAGAAATGGCTGCACTGCCATTAAGGCTTGTAACTCAGATACTCTTCTTGCTGAAGTTATGGCCAGAAGGAATGCAGTTTTCCAAGACAGAAACTGTAGATCCGCCGATGCTGCTGGTTCAAAGGGAGGAAGTGTTAGTTTCTCCAGCACAAAGTTAAGGTCCCAAGTAGGTAAAGGTGGTTTCCTTGGAGGATTGATGTTTTTGATTCCTCTGAGAAATTGTCTTAAGGGAGGATGCGAGAAGACAGGTGGATTTACATTGTATTCTGCTGAAATTGCTGAGGCATGTATCTTAATGGAAGAATAAGACAGGCCATTGTGGAACAATTCTGCTAAGTATTCCAGTATATGTGCCATGCTCATCACTGTCACATCTAGGCCTTTTGTTGTGTTCCAAATGAGAAATCTTTTCCATTTTGCTGAGTATGCCTTCCTTGTGGAAGGACGGCGAGCTTCCATAATAATGTCCTTTACCCTCTGGGATAAGCTATTCTGAGGAGGAGTCATGGTATTCTCCAGGCAGTTAGCTGCAAGGTTTTTAGGTTGGGATGCAGGATCTTGAAATTGTTCTGCGTCAGAAGAAGTGGCCATAGGGGGAGAGGCCACGGTTTCGTCTGTGACAAGCTCTTCAACAGTGGGTACCAGTGCTGCCTTGGCCAGTCTGGAGCTATCAGAATCACTCTTGGCTGTTCTGCCCTGATCTTCAGTAAAACCTTGGACATTAATGGGAGTGGTGGGAAAGCATAGACTTTTCGAGCTTTCCAGCTGAAAGAAAAGAGAGTCCACCTTCCATGCTTGTGGGTGGTATGTCCTTGAGCAAAAAGTCTTCAGTTGATGATTGTGGGGTGAGGCAAACAGATCTATCTCCGGCCTTCCCCATGATTGTGTTACGAGTAAGAAGATGTCTGGGTGCAGCATCCATTCATGTGCATCCATGGTAGTTCTGCTTAAGCTGTCTGCCAGAGTATTGTCTTTCCCTGGCACGAACTGGGACTGTAGTTGTATATTGCGTTTCAAGCAAAGTTCCCATAGATTCATGGCCAGTCTGCATAGAGGGTAGGAATGCATGCCTCCTTGTTTATTTATGTACCACATAACTGTGGTGTTGTCTGTCCTTATTAGCAGGTGGCCCTGATGAAGGAAAGGTAAGGTTTGAAAGCCTCGATTGCGTGTATCACTGCCAACATTTCCTTTTGGTTTATGTGCATGCGCAGCTGTCCTTGAGACCATAGCCCTTGGATACATTTGTCCTCCATGTGTGCTCCCCAACCTCGGTCTGAAGCGTCCGTGGTGATGGTTTGTTTTGTTTTGGTTTGTTGAAAGGCAATCCTCTGTTGGACTGGCAGGCTTGAGCCCACCACAGGAATTCCTTTTGAAGGCAAGGGATGAGTGGGATCAAAGTTTCTAAGCTGTGACTGTGCTGAGTCCATACACTCCTTAGGTACCATTGCAATTTTCTCATATGCAGCCTGGCTTGTGGAATTAGAATTATGCAGGATGCCATGTATCCCAGGGCCTGCAGGATTTTCCTTGCAGTCAGCTGAGTTTGTCTTGTCAGATTCTTGAAGTAATCCGGAAGTTGTTTTTGTTTTTCTTCTGTGAGAAAGGCCATTTGGGTGGTTGTGTCTAGATCTGCACCCAAAAAGGTTATTCTTTGGGATGGAACAAGTCTTGATTTTTGGATGCTGACTGTGTATCCCAAGGCCTGCGATAGGTGGATGGCATAGTCCAAGTCCTTTAACAAATTTTCCTTGTTGTCCGCTTGTATAAGGCAGTCGTCCAGATATGGGTAGATTTGAATCCCCTGAAGTCTGCAGTGTGCAATTACTAATGCCAGGCATTTCGTGAATACTCTGGGCACAGTAGATAAGCCAAAGGGCAATGCTGAGAATTGATAATGCTCTGATCCTGCAAGAAATCTGAGGTGTCTTCTGCAACTTTGTCGAATAGGGACATGCAGGTATGCCTCCTTGAGATCTAGAGTCACCAGCCAAGACTCCTTGCCCAGCATGGGAAGAAGCTGCTGTAGGGTCAGCATCTTGAATTTTGGCACAATGAGGTAAGTATTCAGTGCGGACAGGTCGAGAATAGGCCTCCATTGATTTTCTTTTCTTGGAACAAGGAATAATCTGGAATAAAATCCTTGGCCTTGTTCTGAAAGAGGTACCTTTTCTATGGCTTTCATTTGTATTAATTTGGTGATTTGCTTCAAAGCCTCTGCCCTCTGATTTGGTGGCAGGTCTGGCATTCCTTTTCTTTTTGGCAATGTGTGGAAATGGAACCTGTATCCTTTGTCTATTATTTGCAGTGTCCATGAGTCCCTCGTAATGTAATGCCAATTTTTTGAGAATAAAGAAAGCTTTCCGCCCAATGGTGCTTCTAATTGAGCCCTGGTCGGCGGAGTCAAAATAAAGTCATTGAGTCTGTCCTGGTGTAGCAGTTGTTGTTGTTGTTCCTGCACCACCTCTCTGGTTGGGAGGCTGCCACTGACGGCCTCTGTAGGAGCTTCTAGCTTGCCCTCTACCTCTGGCACGCCTGTTCCTGCCTCTCTGGGATCTGTCTGAGTCCGGAAAGGACCAATTCTTAGTAGGCCAATTTCTGCTGAATCTCGGTGGTTGTACCTGCAGAAAGTCCTTGACTGTTTGCACAGATTTTGCCTTTTCTTCAAACTTCTTTAAGACCTCCTGAGCCGTGGAACCAAATAATTTTTGTTTTTCCATTGGAGCATCCAGGAGCTTAGCTTTAACATGGTCCGGTAGAGATTGTTCCTTCAACCAGGCATGCCTACGTAAAACTGCCCCTGTCATAGCTGACCTACATGAAGCTTCCAGTGCATCATAACCACACTGCAAAAAATGGTTGCTAACCTGCTGTGAGTTATGTACCAGATCCTGAAGTGATTTACGGTCAAGGGGTTCAGAGGAGGAAAGCTTCTTATACAATTCATCTAACAAATACTCTTGGTACTGAATCGTATGAAATTGACAATTTAATGCCCTCATGGAAAGAGTTGCAGAAGTATAAACTTTCTTTCCCCATCTCTCTAAAGCTCTAGACTCCCTTTCAGAAGGCAAAGGATTTTTAGCAGTGGCAGCTGCAACCCCTTTGGGCTCTGGGAAATAGTTTCTGGGTCTGCAGTGTGGGCCTTGTACAGGTGCAGATGAGAATCCGGGACCCTGTAGTAGCTATCAGGTTTGGCAGGAGCCGGAGGGAGAGAATCAGGGGCTGTACTAGCATCAGAGTACACATCAACAATAACATTCAAAACAAGAGGTAAAGCTAAAGGCCTATGCTGAGGTAAATGTAAAAAGGTCCTTAATCTTTCTAGAATCAGAAAATTCCTGGCCCTGCCATTGAAAATGTTCTCTCATAGAGTGCAGTGTCTCACCAAAAGAAAACTCTTCAGGAGGGGAGGCCGAAGGAATAGATTCTTCAGCATCAGAATCCTCGTAGGCCGAATAAGCCTCCTGCTGGTGGTCTGACAACACAGATCCATCCGTAGACTCATCTGAAGAGTGGGGGTCAGAGGGCTCAACCCTGTGCCTTTTGTCTGGTGGTGGAAGAGAGCCCCTAAGCTCTTCAACAGTGGGTACCAGTGCTGCCTTGGCCAGTCTGGAGCTATCAGAATCACTCTTGGCTGTTCTGCCCTGATCTTCAGTAAAACCTTGGACATTAATGGGAGTGGTGGGAAAGCATAGACTTTTCGAGCTTTCCAGCTGAAAGAAAAGAGAGTCCACCTTCCATGCTTGTGGGTGGTATGTCCTTGAGCAAAAAGTCTTCAGTTGATGATTGTGGGGTGAGGCAAACAGATCTATCTCCGGCCTTCCCCATGATTGTGTTACGAGTAAGAAGATGTCTGGGTGCAGCATCCATTCATGTGCATCCATGGTAGTTCTGCTTAAGCTGTCTGCCAGAGTATTGTCTTTCCCTGGCACGAACTGGGACTGTAGTTGTATATTGCGTTTCAAGCAAAGTTCCCATAGATTCATGGCCAGTCTGCATAGAGGGTAGGAATGCATGCCTCCTTGTTTATTTATGTACCACATAACTGTGGTGTTGTCTGTCCTTATTAGCAGGTGGCCCTGATGAAGGAAAGGTAAGGTTTGAAAGCCTCGATTGCGTGTATCACTGCCAACATTTCCTTTTGGTTTATGTGCATGCGCAGCTGTCCTTGAGACCATAGCCCTTGGATACATTTGTCCTCCATGTGTGCTCCCCAACCTCGGTCTGAAGCGTCCGTGGTGATGGTTTGTTTTGTTTTTGGTTTGTTGAAAGGCAATCCTCTGTTGGACTGGCAGGCTTGAGCCCACCACAGGAATTCCTTTTGAAGGCAAGGGATGAGTGGGATCAAAGTTTCTAAGCTGTGACTGTGCTGAGTCCATACACTCCTTAGGTACCATTGCAATTTTCTCATATGCAGCCTGGCTTGTGGAATTAGAATTATGCAGGATGCCATGTATCCCAGGGCCTGCAGGATTTTCCTTGCAGTCAGCTGAGTTTGTCTTGTCAGATTCTTGAAGTAATCCGGAAGTTGTTTTTGTTTTTCTTCTGTGAGAAAGGCCATTTGGGTGGTTGTGTCTAGATCTGCACCCAAAAAGGTTATTCTTTGGGATGGAACAAGTCTTGATTTTTGGATGCTGACTGTGTATCCCAAGGCCTGCGATAGGTGGATGGCATAGTCCAAGTCCTTTAACAAATTTTCCTTGTTGTCCGCTTGTATA
>NC_056744.1:1719403911-1719423911 GCF_019279795.1 Protopterus annectens | reverse complement strand
AGATGTCCGTGTCAGCCGGAGAGTCAATTATGGCTCCCAGTTTGCAGTCATCGGCGAACTTGGTTAGCCATAGTCCTCCTGTGTTTGCCTGTACTTCTGAGAAGTATATGCCGAACAGTAGGTGTCCCAGGACCGAGCCTTGCGGGACACCACTTGTGACTGGTTTAGAGTCGGACCTGGAGCCCGCTATTCTTACCGTGCGAGTTCTGTCTGTAAGCCAGGTGGCAACCCATCTCATGATGTAGGGGTTTATGTTCATGCAAGACGCAGCCTGGGACACCATCTGGTCCCATTGACGCTGTGTTTTTGGCTTTTGAAAGGGCTGTTTTCACCTGTGCATCTGTGATTTTTGGGGCACTACACTTTTCCGGTATTGTTGTGGGCCCTTTTGGAGGCGAGAGGGGGGTGAAGTTTGCACTGAATCTATCTGCCAGGATGTTGGAAATATCAGTAGGTTCAGTATATTTTGTGCTATTTTGCACTAGTTCAGTGCATATCTGCAAGTTGCCACTTAGATTCTTAACATAGCTAAAGAAGGCTTTGTGGTTATCTTTTGAATCCTTGGCTATTTTTCTTTCGAAGTTAGCCTTAGATGATTTCATAAGGGACCTCAGTTTTTTACTGATACTGACCAGGGATGTCTTTCTTTCTTGGGATTTGCTTTTTTTTTCTGAACTAGTTTCCTCCTTCTATTGTATAGCCTGTTTTTTGCAGGGGTTAATCAAACTGGTTTCCTTCTCTTATAGGAGTGAGTCTTGGTTTTGCTAGGGATGGCACGATCCATGCATCCTTGTAGGTGCTCATAGAGTGCATTTGTAAAGGTTTCTGCATCTTGGGGAGCATTATTCTTTAGCGTGGGGGCTGTGAAACTTACCACCTCTGTCTTAAGTAAGGTTAAGTTTGCTTTAGAAAAGTTTTTTTTACTGTGGATTCCTTAGTTGAGGGTGGTGGTGGGGTGTGGACATCCAGCGCGATTAGTTTATGGTCTGATCTAATCAGTGATGGGGTGACCTCCGGTGTGGAACACCTGTCGCCCATGTTGGTGATAACCAGGTCCAATATGTTTTCTCCTCTGGTAGGGGAGTTTACCAGCTGATCCAGGGTGTTTGAGTTGATTAATTCCAGGAAGCGCTGGGCCTGGGAATTTGTACAGTTTTCCCAGTGAATGGTAGGGTAATTGAAACCGCCCAACCTCAGGGTGTTTGGTAGGACCTTCATGTTTTCCAGTGTCTCCAGAAAGGTGGAGTGGTGGTCCTGGGTCATGGAGGGTGATCTGTAGCAGGCCACAATTTGCATTGCAGATTTGCCTGATGTTAGTTTCACATGGATGATCTCAGAGGTATCATGCTGCACCACTAACCTGGAGGTGTAGATATCCTTTATGAATATGGATACACCCCCTCCTTTTGTGTTTTGGTCCTTGTTCTGTGGCCGAAACATGTGATATGAGGTGTAGCCTGGTAGTGCTGGGATGCTCTCTGGAGTCTTGAACCAGGTTTCAGTTACTGCACTGATGTCGACGTTCTCCATACTGAGGAATGCTTCGAGCCCGTGCATTTTGAGATTTAAACTCCTGGCGTTGCGTAGAATAACCCACAGTTTTTTTTGTTAATTGTGCTGTTTATGGAGGTGGGTTTGACTTTTGAGCCTTGCCTAAAAAAGGCACTATGGGGGTAGCAACAGCCTTGGCCAGTTTTCGAAAGCCTAGATTTGATAGGTGAAAGCCATCTCTTGTGAAGCAAAGCGGCTTCTCGAGCATGTCGTCCCAGGCTGACAGACACTGGATCCCCTTTGAATGGCACCAGAAGCTTAGCCAATTGTTGAAATTGATCATTTTTTTCTTTATACTGAGGTATCATTCTTGGTGAGGGCAGGATGCTACTCAGAGTCAGGGTCATACCAGCCTGGGCTATTTATAGATATAGACATATGTATAGGTGTATATATATATATATATATATATATATATATATATATATATATATGGGTCTAGGACATTTCATGGAATGCACATTTCTCTGAAAGTCAACTTAGTGTGCACTTTTCACTGAAAGCTCAATTCACTGTAAACTCAATTCACTGAAACACATTTTACTGAAAGTTATACATCGCCTTTTCCCTACTGTAGTGTGACCCTGGAATTAGCATATATAGTAAGGGGCACATCGGGGGGGGGGGCATAGCCTCCCACATATTTTAAATATTTTGAACAATATATATGGATAATTGCAATTCCAATATAGGACTGTTTTCCGAACATAATATATACTTAAAATATGTGGGGGGCATAACCCCCCACACCCCCTTACTATATATACTAACTCCGAGGTCACACTACAGTGGGGAAAAGGGTGGTAATAACTTTCAGTGAAATGTGTTTCAGTGAATTGAGTTTTCAGTTTATTGTGCATTCATTGATTTCTGTTCAGTAATTTGAGTTTCAGTGAAATGCGCATCCAGTGAAAAGTCCTAGACCCATATAGACATATATATATATATATATATATATATATATAAATATATAAATATAAAGTAATGTCTTTTGGCTTTACCCGGTTAGGGGTCGCCACAGCTGAACTCTGGACTGCTCTTGACTGGCAGTGGATTTTTACGGTGCCGAGTTGCCAGTCCGATGCCCAACTTTCAAAGAAGGCACAGCCATTCACGCTCACATCTACCTGCATGTCTTTAATGTCACTCAACTCCACACAGAAGGCGCTCATATACACACACACACACATACACACATATATATATATATATATATATATATATATATATATATATATATATATATATATATATATATATATATATATATATACAGTTTGTGTGTTTCTGGAGGAGGCAGACTGTCAGTTCATCACTGACTACGAAAGAATACTTTGAACAAAGCTTGTAATTTAGCTATGCTTTTGGCTGCAGCTGTATAATAGGCTCTAGACAAAAGAAAGAAGTAGCCCTGTTACAGAAGGTATACAAGATGACAGCGACTGATACTAAACCAATTAAATGTCAATCGGATAGGAATACACCACTTCCTTAAGTCTAGCTTGACTCATACAAAACAGACTTGAAATGGATTATGGGAAAGAGAAAGGTTTGAAGAAAACAAGATCACTGTAATATATTAAGCCCCACTGGCAGCCACCTGTGGGGAAAGAAACACTTAAACTGATTCTGAGGTGTTAAAATAGCCCAGAAAAAAGACAGAATGTAACATTTACATTTTTCACTTCCAAGGTGGAGTTTTGTTTTAAGGTGAAGCAAATAACTGTTGTAAAAATATTGCCAACAAAATTTCCATTTAATTTTTTTGTGGCAGTACAGAGTTCTTGTTTAAAAACACTGGTGGAAGAAATGAGATAAGGAAAACTGTTGCACTGGTTTTCTGAGAAAATAAGCCAGGCAATTCTGAACTGTGTATTTTTAAAAATGCGAGAATGCTGTGAATTCTATAAATCCTATACAGTGTGTGAATGACTAATGGCTCACTAACATCAAACTTTAGAACTGGTTGAAAGTAGTGATACAGAGATTTAAACTTAGCAATTTTACAATGTTCTGTTTCCCTGTAAATATACAATAAAAATAATTTTGTGGCGAGTATATTAACAGGAAAAGCCTTGCTATATTTAAATGAAATGAGTGTTGGAAAAAGGAAACTATGCATTGGAAGAAAAACTGAAAAACAAATTACTGACTACAAAGCTAGTAGCTTTATTGACTGCAGAGTGGAATCTTTTTTTCCCCCGGTCTACCTCTCAGCTGCCCTGCGTCCCTGGCTACAGAATCCATACTTTAATTAAAATGTCCAACCTGCCTGTATTGTCCTCCAGTGGGAGACTGCCCTGTCGCTGCTGACCAACGTCCTTCATCCACCATATCTTCTACTGTCCATTACCTAAACTGAGGAATTGAACCTTAATCTCTCTGTGCAACAGTCCCTCTAAGAAGAAAAATAAAACAAAAGAAACTGTCCAACCTGCCTGTATTGTCCTCCAGTGGAAGACTGCCCTGTCGCTGCTGACCAGTGTCCTTCACCCACCATATCTTCTACTGTCCATTACCTAAAAGGAGGAATTGAACCTTAACCTCCCTGTGCAACAGTCCCTTTAAGAAGAAAGATAAAACAAAAGAAAGTATATGTTCCTAATACAACTGACTGTTCTAAAGCTAGATCTGTTTAGATACTCCAGGATTTTTTCAATACACTCCTTAGCTAGGTTGACCAGCAGCCAAAGCCTTTCCTTAACTTCTTGCTTGCCCTCTCCTCTTGTGTCCTCTGTTCTTTAAACGCATCTCCTTCCCCCCTTGTACTTTCCCAGCCCTGCTACTTTCCATAAGAAGTTACTCTTTACTATATAACGTTTGTCCACTAAGTGGCGCCCTTCTCCCCGTCTTACCCCACTGACTCAAAACACTTCCCTTAGACTTGCAGTTTTTATATAATTGTAGAACTGCTGCCCCTACAACTTTTTCTTTCCTTCTACCTGTACTCTAATTCACTTACTTTTCCCTGTCTACTATCCCTACTGCTTAGGCCTTTACCTTCCACTCATCCCCAAACTTACCTTACCAAGTCAGCTCTCCACTGATAGTTTTTCTTTGGGCTCTCTCCTTCAGTGGCTCTACCTGCTCCGTTCGCCCTCCGGGCTCACTCTGCTCCCCTACCCTACCCCCAAATCTCACCCACCCCCAGTGCATCTACCTTTATAGTCACTTGAATCTCCTCCCCATTTCCCCTCAGCCTATCCCATTTATTTGCCCCTCCCCCTCCTAGCTGCAATTCAATTAATTACCCCTCCCCCTCTCTATCCCTTACCTGACTACACTTTCACTTATACTTCTCTTCCTTACATCTCCAAACTCCTCCCACTTACTCTGCCTCCACTTCTAAAATCTGTCCTACTCTATTCATCCATGTCTCTTCCACATCAACTCACCTCCTTTACATGTATTCTCCTCCTAATAACTCTCTATAATGCAACCTCCTATTCCTCTACCAAACTACCCTCCCTCTTTCTTCCTCCCCTCCACCTCCACTCTCTCCCTTCCCTACCCTCTGACATTGTCCACTTTTATTTAATATCCCCCTCCCTACTTCAACCAAACCCATTTCATTATTTTAAATTAAAACTCCAAACAGTTTCTTTAAAAGCTCCTGCTACCAAATCAAAACTGTATCTCCCTCTAACTTCGTGTCACAATCCAAAGTTTCTCCTCTCTCCCTTTTCTTGGCTTGCTCTAGCAGGTGACATCCACCCCAACCCTGGACCCACATCCAGTAACAATCTCTCTCCCACTACCTCCTCTATTAGGAACAGCCATAAATACCTTAAGTTCATTACCATTAACACCCAGAGTATAAATAACAAAGTAACAAACTTCCATGCTTGGCTAAATTACACTGTACCTGACATAGTAGCAGTCACAGAAACCTGGCTAAAACCACATATTACTAATTCTGAGATTATACCACCTGGCTTCCAAGCTCTTCGATTTGACCGCCAAAACAAAAAAAGAGGTGGTGTAGCCTTAACCTACAACTGCCTGCTGAATCTCTGCCCTTATCAGAATCCCATTCCTCAGTTTAATAATGCCGAACTAATCATAGGAATCCTCAAAATTAACAACTTTAAAAGTATCTGTATTATAGCCATCTATATTCCCCTTGGTGACAACACTTCCACCCTAGAGAATATTCTCTTATGGGCTTCAAACAACATCAAACTTGAGACTTACATTCTAGGTGACGTCAACATCGATTGGAATAAAATTAATAACAATACTCCCACTCTCTCTATCAATCTTTATAATTTTACTCAACTAATAAACAACATTACCAGACCTAACAAAAATAACCCCCCCAGGGTCCATCCTGGACTGGATCTTAGTCAGCCACCCTAATAAGATCTCTGACTCTGGTATACTACCTCACTCAATAAGTGATCATCTTCCAGCTTTTATTTACCGAGCTGCCCAACACCTCCCTCACCAACACCAATATGCCCACACTCGTAACCTCACTAATTTCAACCCTTCTATATTTTCTGAAACCCTTAAACTAACAAACTGGGATATCCTAAAAACTCTTCCTCTAGATGAAGCCTTAGCAGTCTTCAATACTACCTTCCTTAAACTGGGATATCCTAAAAACTCTTCCTCTAGATGAAGCCTTAGCAGTCTTCAATACTACCTTCCTTAGAATTCTAAACTCCCAAGCCCCACCTCGAACAAAACAAATAAAATATAACTCTGCCCCTTGGCTAACTAAGGACACTAAAACTCTCACGCTACAAAGGGACAAAACATGGAAACTCTACAATAAAAATAAACACCCAGCTACACTCCTTCAATTTAAGCAACTCCGCAATCTAACCAAAAAACTTATCACAAAAGATAAAAAATCATACTACACCAAACTACACTCTACCCTCTCAAAAAAATCTAAATAATTCTGGAATTCCATCAACTTCCTTTTACATCCCGGTACTAAATCCAATCCCTGTCCCGACAACAATAAGACCGACACAGAAATAGCAGCCCTTTTTAACTCCTTCTTTACCAACTCTATAGCTGAACTTAGTAAAACCTTCACCAAATCCACCCCCTCCCCTACCCCTAAACCTTCTTCGCCCTCCTCTCCCCATTCCTGCTCCCCTAAACCCCCTCCCACTTTTTATCTAAAACCTGTGCCAACCACCTGTATCAAAAAACTTCTTTCCAAACTCAAGCCATGCTCCAATGCCCCCGACAATATCCCATCACTCTTTCTTAAACTCGCTGCAGATGGCATCGCCATACCCATCAGCATTCTCATCAATAGATCCATCCAGGAATCTTATGTTCCCAAACTATGGTGAGCTGCCTACATTCTGCCCCTTCATAAAGGAGGCAAAAATAATAGCATTTCTAATTTCCGTCCAACAGCCATTCTTTCCCCAGTTTCAAAAGCCCTTGAAAAATGTATCCACCTGCAACTCATGCCCCACCTCCTCTACAACCAACTCCTCACCCCTACTCAACACGGTTTCCGTCCTGGCCACGGTACCATTACTGCTCTCCTCTCTTTCTTCACAAACTTGGCAAATAGCAAGATAAACCAAGCCAGTTGTTGTACATCAACCTGTTCCAACTGACCTCAATGTTATGTGGTCCCAATGTTATGAGGTCAAATTTGGAACAGGTTCATGTATAACAACTGGCTTGGTTTATCTTGCTATTTGCCAAGTTTGTGGTTATTTTTATGTAGGGAATACAGAAAGGAGGTTGAATAGAAGGATTTATGAGCATTTGTACAGTATCACAAGGAAGGATGAAAATAACGCACTTTACAAACATATTAACATGAATCCTGAACATTCCTTCCATTTTGGTATTTTAGAAGTGGTCAGTAAAAACATTAGGAGTGGTGATTGGACTAATAAAGTGTTTAGAGCAGAAGCAAGATGGCAACTTAAATTGAATGCCACTGAAGCTCCTGGCATCAACGATCACATAAGTATTAAACCTGAATTAAAGTTCAGGGCTTCTAAACTTTAAACTTTGTGTTTTAGTCCTTAAATTTTATAGTATTCCTTAAATGGTTTATAATTGAAGTTTTTTAAACACAGGGTATGTTTGTTCACTTTTTAAATGTTTTTACAGGTGGGCATTTTCACTTTAAGAACTCATTGTCAGTGATTAACTAGGATGACCGTTTGTATAAAAGTGTGGAAAAGTAATTTTATAGTGTTCTGATGAAGTCTCACGACGAAAGCGCTTGACCCTTTACTTGGATTGTATTTTTTTTACCCTTTACTTGGAGTGTTTTTTTTGGCTTTAAGCCTTTGTGTTTTTACATTAAACACAGATTCCATTTTGGGTTGTAGGATCATTGGCTATAGAGTGTTTGTTTTTATTTTTACTGGTGGCGTTTTACCACTCTCACACCCTTGTTTGACTCGTGATACCAGAGTTGGTATATATAGCTAGGGGGTGTAGGGGTGCAGCCCCCACCTAGGTGTGTTTCAGAAACTACAGTGCATTTTCATGAAGTTCTGGGCAAGTGTTTATTTGCCCTGGGAAAATGCACGGTTTTGGATTTTAGTTTTTGCTATTTTTGTCTCGCAAAAATAACATTTGAGTATTTGGGCTTTTGAGCATGCAAAGTAGATCCATTGAAACAGCAAGAAAATACTGATTACAGGAGCCAGATATTATTTCCTGAATTTGTGAACTGCTATGTGTTTAAAATAGAATAGGCAGTCGTCGTTTACTAGATAACTGTTAAATGCTTTCTGAATTATATAATTTTTTTAGAAACTATTTTCAGCTAAAAGTTGCGTCAAACTTGATGAGAAGTAAAAGGAAAGAAAATGTGCAGCATATACAAATCACTTACAAATGAAGGAATTTTACACAGTACTGAATTTTAGTAGGTTCTGACTGAGTGGTCTTTTCCACTGTGAACAGTCACCAGACTTGACAAGGAAAAGATTACAGTTAGTTGCTTAACTGAAACCAGAATCTGTCAGTTCTATCACAGTCCATGTAGGCATAAATGACCGGAAACATGTGTCCCTAGAGTATATGAAGAGAGAGCGACATTATGGAGTTCTTTGAATGTGTGTCTCAGAAAGGTATGTGCATTGCATTGAGCAGCATTCTACCTTCACAAAGGATGATGCCACAGTATAAAAAAAAAAAATGACCGACTAACAATTGACTTAGTTTCTGGTGTCATTCCAGGGGGACTCAATATATCTGTCAACATCGGAAGGCATGATCAGACCATGTTGCTTTGCCAAAGATGGTCTGCACTGCCTCCCAGGCTTCTGCATTTTTGCTAAAATTGTATCCACTCATTAGAGTCTTTTTTAGGCAATGCCAAAGTGACAACCTACTAAAATAACAAAGAAAACTTAAAGAATCTTAAAGGAGTTACTGCTCAATGCTAGGAGCCTCAACAAGAAACTCCACACCCTACAAGCTCTCCTCACTTTGGAGAACATATGTCTGTGCCATTACCAAGACATTGTTTAAAGCCATATAAAGTACTTCAGCAATGCAAGGCTACAGTGCCTTCCACACGTTCAGACCATCAGCCATACAGACATGGACTATAGATAAATGTGTCTCGATCTACATTAGCAACAAGTATACCTCAACCTCCGTAAGGGGAGATTTCCGTTTACTGCAATGTACTGCGGTCTCAGAGTTGGTATATTTAAGTAGCGGGGGTGTGGGGGGCTTTATGCCTTTTTACACGCTCGAGATTCTGAGCATTTGATACTCTTGTGCCGACATGTCAAACTTACTGAACTTGTTCTCACCAATATGGAAGAGAGCTGCATGCCACCCATGTCACGTCCTTACTGCTGAGGTTGAATCACAAAAAGGCACCAGAGTCTTATTAAAGCAATTGTACCACATTTTTGTTGCAAGTCTCCTATATAATTCTAGCTGAGACTTTCTTTACTAAGTAATCTGTTAACTGCCACAAAGGCTTAGTTTTATTGCTAGGGGAAGTCTCCATATGGGCACAGGACATTTTTCTTCTTAGATGTACAAGAGGAAAGAAGTATAAATAATTCAGCACTTGGGAGGACTTGCTTTCCTTTATGCTTCTCCTAGACTTGCTGTAGTTTTGTTGGGTATAAAGGTTCATATGTATATACTAGGCTAATGACATCAGGGAATTTATAAACTTAGCCATGCAACTCAACCTAATTGCATCCCCTTGTAACATGTTTGTTGGGGTATGTTTGTTAGGAGGTTGCTAAAAAGTTACATGGGGGATGTGTTAATTATGGAATGTTTACTGTTGGCCTTTGTCTAAAAGAGACATGGGCACCAACCTGGGGATGAATTAGTGTTAGTTAAGGAATGTTTACTGTCAGCCTCTGTCTACAAGGACACAGAGGCCATCCTGCGGATGAATTTGCAATTTTCCCATCCAGTGGTCAAGATTAAATTTGAATTGGGTTAGTGATGGACTATGCTTCATTTGGACTGGGATCCTTTTCCAGACAATGGGGATCCCTTGATCTCTGCATAAACAGAATATGCTGGCAAGATAAATATGGGATGTGACTCGCAGGATCCCTTCTGTGACAGGTTCCCAGTTGTATTGTGTGGCTATTTTATATTTTTGTATCATATTTTTGGTCTGTTTTTCATAAAATTGTGGGTTTCTGGCAAATTAGTTTCAAATCATTAAAGACTGAAGTTATAAAATAATGACAGACATTTGAGTTTCACATTTCATACCCTTCAGAAAATTTATACTGATGCAAGACCTGCTATTATCTTTCTAAATTTATAAGAGCAATATTTAAAAATTGTCCTTATTTGTGGGCCTTTGTCCCACTTCCATTTATGGCATTGTCTACATTTCTTGCTCTGAGGCTGAGAGGTATGACAAATGTGTCAGTGCCATCATTGTCAGCCAGAGACATTTCAAATTGTGACATACTTGCTGCACCCCACTCCCCCATGTAGTGACTCTAGATGTGTCCAAGCAAAGGAAGGAGCAGTTATGCAGTGTAAATGTGCAGTGTATCCCCCTATCCAAGGCAGACAAGTACTACAATGACTTTTCACCTGTACTTGATTTTGCAGATTGTTCTGGTTTTCTGTCATATTTTTATACTGTTGATTTATGCTTCTTATTCAGAGAATGCATATCATTGCAGTGCCTGTTGCTGTGTGTTTAAGTAGCAATGCTTTAATGGCCATCAGGTAAGCTTGTCTGAGACTGTAAGATACAAGTAAGCTTTAATAAGCATACAGTTAGAATTACCAACATGGAAAGCCTTTTTGTTGTTGCCATGCCGAGAATATTTACATAACTATTTACTAATCAAACCATCTAAACATATTAAAAGTCACGATTATAATACCTGCAAATGTACCCCATCTTGCGCCTCTTAATTTCCTTTTACACTTTATTAAAGAATCTTTATTAATGTTAAAATAAACTTGCGAACTGAGCAACCCTGCATATTTTTTCTGATCCTTATGTTCTCTCCCTACCCAGCCATTAACCAACATCCTTACTCAGTATTTTTGGTATGTACTTTTAAAAACAATGACCCTTTCCTTAACTGCATTATGACATTCTACAATATTCCATAGCGGTTTATGATCTATATTATCAAAAGCTTTACTGATATCACATCAAACTAATTTTTCCTCTCCTACTTTATTTAAAATCACAACTACCACATTCTTTGCTATTTGATGCATTTTACTGCCGTTCCTTTAATTTCAAAAATACTTGCTCCTATTAGCTTTCACATATCGAGACCTTATTATTTTTCTAATTACACTGTAGTAAGTGTTGTAAAGTGCTATGAGTCTTTAATTCTGAAACTTTGCTTGTTCTTCCTTTTCCACATGAAATTAATTGCACTTCTACATACTTTACTTTATTGTTTTAACCAGTCACATAACACCTTTAATACATTTTTAAACTTGGTAACATTCCTCATTTACTCTCTGTAAGTTCATTCAATTCACTTGCATAAGTAGCTTCCTTAAAAGTCTTCTATCTATCATCTTTTTATAACATTTTATCCAGTTAATCCTTCCTCCTTTAAACTGTACTTCTATAGATAAAACTGTTCCCACCTATTTAGTTAAAACATGCATTATTGCTTAAAGTTTTTCTTTCATATCTTGTAGCTTACACACAATTCTCTTTCATACCTGCTTTCCTCGAAGGAAATGTCCTCCTCTTTCTTTTATCCAACACATTATCATAGTCTTTTTACGAATACTTTAATTTTTTTAGATTTGTCATACATCTTTCCTCCTTTCCAACAGCACAATGTAGTTTTATCCCACAAGCTTTTTAAAACTTTCCTTTACTCTTATGTATTCATTTTTATACTTTTTTTTAATTAATGATCTTTCTAGTTTCACAAATTGTTAACCACTACGGTTACCAATTAATATAAAAATGTTCTCATTTCTTTATGCTCTACCCAATAACCTTTCTCTCTCTTCCCTCATTTCTTTACTCTCACATCTATTATCCTATAGGTTCTTCAATCTTACCTTTAATTACTTCATTATTCTTTATTAAAACAGTACTCCTGTGCATTCTTATTGCCCTGAAGACCCCAAAACTGGCTGCCTCCATAAAACATTAAATTTGTTCTTTTATGTTCCTAAATATAAGCCTTGCATCAATGGCCTCCGACTTAAACAGGACATGCTAGCGGGACAGATTCATCTCCCAGTGACTGCTACATCATTGGAATAGGTTACCAATTCATATGAAACACAATACCTCTATAATGCTGTTCAACAGGAACCTGGACGAGTGCATGGGGCACTGTAATTTCTTACCAGGGATAGTGCCTACAACCCTCTTGGTCATGGGCAGTCATCAATAAATACTATCACTTCTAGGGTATTACACTGGGTTGTAACAGCTCGGCTTCAAACGACCTCTGTGTTGATAGCCTAGCAATCTCCTATGATCAAACACAACATCTTTCTTACTTTTTTCCTTTTCCTCACCAGTCTAAAATAGCCAGCCTGATATAACTCTTCAAACTATTAAAATCGAGATAACGTACTGGCATTTTGGTACAGAAAAAAGGTGCAAGCCTGCCTCTTGTTTGCACCCCTTAACACTTTGCACCCAGGACAACTACTCCCTTCACCACACCCTTGCCATGGTACGTGATCCAGTTATCTTACTCCAAGAGGTTCTTCTCAGCAGAATAATTATACAGAATTATTACCAGACATATTAGCACAAGCTCATTTTCTTAACTAGTAATATAAACAGAATCTTGATGTGTGGCTGTATGGCAGTGCCATAGCCACTATAACAAAAACATCTTGTCAAATCTGTTGATTTGTTTTTCTGCACTCACATCACTGCAGATCCACTGGGCACTCACAAAGACCAGCATACAGTACAGTCTCATGCAACCACAGGGACAAATGCTCATTCAACTCCACAGTAAATACACCCAGTAGTGCACATCCATCAGCATATCTCTAGCTTGTGACACGGTCAGGTATAAAGGATTTTTACCTGACATGTAGCCCCTGCAATGTGTTTGCTCCCATCCTGTCACAGTTCCACTGTAGCTATCATACCATGGGTCCATAAGTGCATGTATATGTAATGAAGTGATAACAAGCCACTACCCTCTCCATGCAATGTATTTAGTGACTGCACAACACCAAAAGACAAGATCCTGCAAATGAGACATTAAACCAAGGTTCCATTTCCTTCAGTTGGTGGTAGCTCAAGTGGATGTAAAAGATTAAATGGCACCTACTGAAAAGAACAGGAGTCCTTTATTTACATAACATTTACAAATGTACATATTTTTTTAAACTGCACATATTTACAAATGTAACAATTTATAAAATAACATAGCTGCTTAAATAATTGCATTCTTATACATTGTATATTGGAAAAAAAATGTAATTTTATTCTTACATTTGTTATCATTTGTTTATACCAGACCCCTATTTTTTCCACAACCACCTGATTTTTCTTATTGACAGTATCTACTTCCCATTAAACATAATCTCATTTAATCTCCCATTCCAAATCACCCATACTACCTAAACAAGTGTTTATATATTCTTTTTTTTTATATTGTTTGCTCCCATTCTTATAATATCCATATTCAATCATATCCACATTTATATTACTACTCTCTTAAATTTAAAAAAAAATTGCATATTTTTTCCCTTAATTCACTTACCCTACTACGTTAAATAAAATGTTCTGTGGTGTCTTCTTCAACATAATATAGACATATTCAGTCTCTTTTCTTTTTTTAAGGCATGTTTGCTTTCATTGGTAATTTATTTACTCAAAGTCGGCATAGACATCTTGACATTCTACTTTATTATTACACAATTTCTTTACTTATTTTATAGCCTTAACGTTTTTCTGGTACATGTTACCATGGATTAACACAATAATATTCTAGCATTATATTTTTATATCATGTTTTGCAGTCTTCTAATATCTCAATCTTTATCTTCCAAGTTATTTATTCTTGATACTTTTCTATTTCCTCATTAAAACATTGATTTTCTCTGTAATTACTTTTTATTATTTTCCCAAATGTTTCACAAGTTTGTTTAAATACAAGTACTAGTTTCTTATTTTTGTCAATTATCCATTTCAATGCTTCACACAAATTTAAAGAAGCTGTAAATATCACTGAATTCAATAATCCTAGTCCTTTATCTTTATTCATATACAATAACCCTCTCTTTACTGGATTTAACCTAGAACTCCATATACACATATGTAAATATCACTTTGAATAATAGTTTCTCATATATTCTCAGAATCATAAAAGACTCCTAATCAACACATTATCTCTACCATTATTGCCAAATTCATCAGACTAGCTTTTTTCTTAAGATAATCTGTATGTTTTCAATAAAAAGCAAACTTCTTTTAATTCCTATAAAAGTTTTTCCCATCGTATGTTATTTACTTCTTATGGTCAAAATTAACATTTCTTGCATTGTGAATTGTATTTCACCTATCTTTATCTTATGTCCCAGACCTTTGCTTTTATCCTCATTTAATATCATACCCATTTATTTTAAACATTCAACTACACAAAATATCACTTCATTCATCCATAAACTATTTTAAATACTTTAACCCATATTTGTCATCAAAACTGGAATGTCGACACCTGTATGCATTGCACACTTTGCTTTTTTCATTTTACAATTCATCTCACAATCATATTCATAACTAAAGCAGGTAAAATACTTCTCTTAGGACATCCTTGTATTATCCCATTCCTCATCTCTATTTCTTTACCTTACCAACCATTTCTTAGAATTCTTATTTTATTATTACTATATACTGTCATACACACTTTCTTAATTTTATTACTAAAATTTAAGTCTTCATTAATCCCCATAAAATCTCATGCTCTATTGAATAAAAAGTTTTGTTAATATCACGTGCCATAAATTTTACATCTTCCGTTTTATTTACAATGTCATTCACAATTTCTACATAAAGGAGGTAACTCTAACGAACTCTCCAATTTTCGGCCTATTGCCCTTCTATCTCCTCTATCCAAAATAATGGAACGCTGTATACACCATCAACTCCTACATTATCTCTTGAATAACAACTTGCTTGTAGACTCACAACATGGTTTTAGGCCCTACCACAGTACTTCAACTGCCCTTCTCTCCTTCATTGACACTATCAATAAAAATCACAATAACAACCTGTTCTCCTCTGCGCTATTCTTGGACCTCTCAAAAGCATTCGATATGGTCAACCATCAACTTCTCCTCGATACCTTAAAATCCCTCTCACTTGATTCACAAGCAATACAGTGGTTTGACTCATACTTGACTAATAGAAAACAAGCAGTCCTCTGGGACAGCCATCTATCCTCTCAACTCCCAGTTACTATTGGCGTCCCACAAGGATCCATCTTAGGTCCCCTACTTTTCTCTATTTTCATAAATAACCTGCCCACTTCCCTCCCCACATCCACTTGTATACAGTATGCAGATGATTCCACTCTCATCTGCTCTGCTTCATCCCCAGTAGAACTCCACTCCGCTACCCAATTAGTCTTCACTGCAGCAGAAAAATGATTTCAACATATCTGTCTCCTCCTAAATCCCAAAAAAACCAAACTACTACTTTTCACCCCAACCCTTAAATCCACCCCAATCACTTTTTCCATTGTGTCCTGTAATGGCACTGTCATCAAACCTGACTATTCCACAAAACTGCTAGGCGTCACCATAGACAATCAGCTAAATTTTGACTATCACATTGATTTAACTATCAAGACAGTCAATAAAAAGATTGGTGCCCTTTACAGACTTAAGCCCTTTCTTACTGCCACATCCCGAGTGTCTCTCGCCCAAACTCACCTCATTTCTACATTAATGTATGCCTCTCCATTTATCAACATATCTAAAGCTAATCTTCAGAAACTGAATATAGCCTACCACAGTATTGCCAGATTTGCCACTGGCTCTCCATTCCATACTCATCACTGTCTTAACTTAAAGAAACTTAACTGGCTTGAACTTCCAAACCTAATACTCCTACAACAACTAATCATCACTTTTAAAATTCTACATTACCCCTCCAACACACCCATACTGAATAACCTCATCACACCTTATAAAAATCTCACTACACTTAGATCAGCCAACAAGCCTCTAGTTACTACTCTGAAATCTCATAATAAATCAGGTGATTCCTTATTTGCAAACACCATCGGTTCATATTGGAATAAACTTCCCACAGAACTGACCTCCCTAGGCTCATGTCACCTTTTCAAAAAACAGATGAGAAATCACTTACTAATTCACTGGCTATGCCCATGCTCCAATCCCGACTGAGCTCAGTAAATTTATTACCCTCTCTAGTCCCCTCCTGTGTACCTTCACTCTTTTGCTCAAAATTCTGACTGACTTCTACAGTCCCATCTTTTGTACCATCACTCTTTAGTTCAAAATTCTTTTTACTTCCCCTCAGACCATCTGTTTTTCTTTCTCTTGCTTCTTTTAGTTGACTTCCTATATTCCTTCTACCTTTTGCATTAATCACTACCTTTGTTTCCCCCTCTCTTTTTCCTACTGGCTACTCCTCAGCTTTACTATGCCCATAATACTTGTACCAAACAGAAACTGTACTTTTTCCACATTCTGTTTATTTCATTTCTGCTTTTTCCTTATCTCTAACTACATAATACCTGTTACACTACCAGCCTGCATAGTTGACACTGTACATTAACTGTCTCCTGCTTTTTGCCAGTGCCTGATTTGTTGTCTTGACTAGTGACTAGTAATATTTTTTAACTGTAAATTTTATTTTATGATACTGGAGCTTTTTTCCTCAGCCCTTGGCTGAAATTTGACATGTCATCTACTCAGACTAGTCCAGGAAAACTGTATATGCGTTTGTATTTTGCCTTATAACATTATTTTTATTGTTAGTTTATTAGTGACTTTTTAAACTGTAGTGTTATAGTCTGATAGTGGAGCTTTTCTCCTCGGGCCTCTGCTGAAAATGGACATGAAATCCAGCCAGACTAGCCCGGTTAACAAATGTAAAATAAATAAATAAATAAATAAAATACATCATTACAAATTCTTGACATTCCCTTCCTTGCATACCATATAAATGTTCTTCCATATTTTCTCTCTTATTTTTCAATTCTTTTTTAATTATCTTCAAAATTCTTATAATCTATATTATTGAATACAACTGGCCTCAATTTTTATATCTTTTTTATCCTTTTTTCACATGAATTGTATTATTCCATTACACAATTCCTTATATCCAAACATTCATTTAACCATTAAAAACTTGTAGCAAGTATTCTTTTTGCCACTTCATTATATTTAAATTTTTTTTCTTCCTATATTTTCTGTTTTGAACACATCTTCCACACAATGAATTGCAAATTCTATAATCTAGGTTTGTTTTTCTTCCACCTCACATTTCTTGTTTTACATTTCTTTCATTACACTACTATCTTCTTTCATGATTTTACTTAAATATGCTGACAGTTTTTCCTAGTAATAAATATATTTGTTTATATAACAAATCCTTAATCTTTTCATAATCTCTTTTGCATAATTCTTGTTCTTTATTGTAATACTCTCATTCTTTTCTAAATTTTCAAAAGCATTTGCATATATATATATATATATATATATATATATATATATATATATATATATATATATATATATATATATATCTCCATGCATCTTTTTCCCTTGCTTTTCTCTACCATTTTAGAACAAACTTACATTCTTTATATTAGCACCATTCTGACCAATTAACAAAAATATCCTCATAGCAGCATAATCTCTCCATATCTGTACCATTTTTACTTTTCCTTTTTCATTTATTCTTTTTATACTATTATTTTACAAATTTTCTTTATTTCCATTTATCTCCATCCATCTTGCCAAATGATCTGCAAGTCCTCTTACAACTGCTTCTCCTTCTGCTACACGTATTCCTTTAAATATTATAAAGTACCGTATTTCAGATTTAAGAATACTTCTTCAACATGTCCACAATTTTCCAATTCATATAGCCAAATTGTTGCATTTCATAATCTATTTTTATATACTTTTTTTTTTTTTCGCCCATTAAATCAGTTAAAATCTCCCAAGGTAAAATTCATATTCTCTACTACATAAAATAACATCTGTTGAAACAAATTTTCCCATTGTTTATAGATAACATAATATAAAGCTATAATTCTATATACTTTCTCTTGCCATCTTGTTAACAATACTTAAGCTTTTCATTCTTACTAGTGTTACAGCTAAAATCTTCACTGCTCTGATAAATAACACGCTATTCCTTAATAACATTCATTAACCAAATTCCATATTATATTTCTACCCCATATTTGTTCTGTGTACAATCTTTCTTCATTTGAGAATTGTATGTCTTACATAACAGTTATAGCTACATCACATTTATTACACCATTCTAAAATCCTTATTCTTCTTGCCATATGTTTAACACTGTTTATGTTTAACAAAATAATTCTTATATTAGTACCTTCCCTTATTCTTTAAATTAAGGAAATTATTTTCTTCTTAAACTAATATTTCATTCCCCCTTCAATTCTCATTACCTATCACCCATGTCCTTTCTTTTCTTTCAT
This sequence comes from Protopterus annectens, assembly GCF_019279795.1. Classification (NCBI taxonomy): domain Eukaryota; kingdom Metazoa; phylum Chordata; order Ceratodontiformes; family Protopteridae; genus Protopterus; species Protopterus annectens. The sequence continues at coordinate 1,719,405,243 of NC_056744.1, read as the reverse complement.
ATTTAGTCTTTTAAAATTTTCTTTTCCTGTATTTTACTCTTTTCCCAATATATTTTTCCTTTCAAGACTTTCCAGCTAATATTTTCTTCATTGTTAATTTCTGAATCTTTTTATATTTCCTCTCCATCCTCTTCCATCATTATTCTGTTTTTTTTTTTCTATAAATTATTCCCCATTTCAATTTCCAGTATTTTTCATTTTTTTCTATATCCTGTCCCCCCTTTTTACTATTTTTTTTGTTCAATTATTCTTTGCAATCTATCAATAAAGGTCCAGTTTGCATCTTTGCATCATGGCCTATTTCCTTACATACATTTCTTTTGATCACAATTATTTAAAATTATCCTAGTTTTCCACAAAAATAAAATTTTCTTCCATTTTTGTTCCCTCAATTTACCCCATATCCCTATTCTCTTCAACATTTATAACACCTGGAATATGGACATGTGTTTCCATTCTTACAATACTGCTGCCCCACCCCCCCTCAGTCATAAACATCTGTTATCATAAACTCTTGAAATGTCGGTTACTTTACAATTTTTTTATATGATTTTTCAAAGTCCCTCTTTCTAACTCTGTCTAAAAACTGTACATGTATTTTCTTCACTTCTAATGAACAGTCTCAAAAATAATACCACAAAAATGTCTCTATCGAAATGAAACATTTTTATTCTTTTTACTCTGTATTTTCACAACAAATTTTATTTTCATGCTGTCATTATTTTCATTTTGCTCTCCATCTCTTCCCAGAAAATGCCTCCTCCATTTTCTGGTTCATTCTGCTTAAACTTGTGCAAGACATTATCCTGCAAAGCCCTGACTGGTGGGGTTTAGCAACATATGCTTCTTTTGCCATTTCCTCACACTCAGCAAACACATTTTTTAAAAAAAAAAAAAAGTTTCTGAATCCTCTTTCTCTGCACATATCTCCCTGCAAGCTGGTGGTCACCTCTTCTCCTTCAATTGCTCAATTAGTAGAAATAAAGTTACAACTCTATACTAGTTCTTTCCATTTTGCTAAAGTTACATCTAATATTTATAAAGTATTTCTACAGAATATGGCTATTCCAGAACATCTTCAAAAATGCTATGGAAACTAGTGTCAAAAAGCAGAGAGAACTATGCCAACTCTATAAAACAGCCAAAATTACACTACAGAAATGCGATACTACATACAACCGACCCAGGAATCCAAAAATAAACTTTAATAATGAAAAAATAAATAAATGCTTAACTTTATTACCACGTTTTTCATCCTTTTACCAAGGACTTCAGACAATACTAAACCTACTCCCTTCCTATTAATGTTATATCCTATTCTCTAATAAAAAT
>NC_056744.1:1719323911-1719396411 GCF_019279795.1 Protopterus annectens | reverse complement strand
GGAAATGGTATTTTGAATCAGAGATCATGAACCGAAAGTGGAATACATGCATGAAGGAGCTCAAGGATCTACAATGGAGGATGACATCACGAGTTTGAACAGTCGATTACCTAGGATGTTTCGTTCACTATAAAAGTAACACGACTCCACAGCCACCAGGAACAAAAAAACAAAAGCTGATGTAGAATGCGAAAATCCTTTATTCAAGTAGGTCCAAGAAGAAATAAACACAAGCGCTTTCGCTCAGGGTAATCCTGAGCTTTTTCAAGTGAGTACAAAAGCATTTGCTGAAGCCAAGCCTTTTTATATAACCATGGGTAACACATTAATTGAAAACAAGTGTTGTCAATCAGTTGTTAGGTTCCTTAAATGGGCTTTGCATTAATTAAAACATGAGATAAAAACTTATATTGTTAAAAAATATATATATAATTTAACAGCTGGATTATGCAAATATAATTACAAAACATTAAAAACGCTGTTTCAAATATAATAGAATCAAAATTAAAATAGTTTAAAATACTGCTGTTGGAAACGTTGGAAATCCATATGTTTTGATGAACCTGGGAGATAAAATTATGTTAGAAGTGTGAGGGAGCATTTTATTTAATGTTGGTTTGTAATAGGAATCTTGGTTCTTTTTCATAGTTCACATCAAAAAAGGCACCCTGGGACCAAGTGTCAGGTTGTCAAACCAAAGAAAAAGAGTGTGGGAGTTAAGGAAAAGGAAACTAGTGAATCTTGGGTCCCTAAGTCATGTGTTCTGATAAAATGCGCAAGTGCCAAGTGGTAGTAAAAGAAGGGCATAGTGTATGTAAACGTGGGACAACAAAACTAATTGGTTAGGATGGAATAACTATAATCGTGCCCTTCTAAGCTTTAATACGGGTTTAATGCTAATAGTCCCGTTCAATCCAGGTGGTCTCCCTGCGTCTAGCCTTAATTGCCATACTAGCTCACGGTACTTGAGGGTGGATTCCCAGTTACCACCCCTGAGATCCGGTTCCACTTGTTCTAAAACAAAGAATTTGATGATACTACCCGGACAAAGAAGGGAATGCTTAAAAAAAGCATTGGTTTCTTTCTGTTTAGCCATGTCATATAAGTGTTCGTAGATCCGTCTCCTGAATTCTCTTTCAGTCTTCCCCACATAGAAACTCGAACACGTGGTACAAATACCCAGGTATACCACCCCTTTGCTTCCACAAGAGTAGGAACCAGTTGGTTTCGTCCTAAACCTCCTGGATGGAATGTACACGGATTCGACTTTCATTAAAGCATGGCATTGACTACAAGAGCCACATTTGTAAGTGCCCTTCTTAGATTGTTTCACCTTCTTTTTGTTATCTGGTTTCCTTTCAAAAATTTCTTTGAAGTTAATGCCTCTTTTTCTAACGAAACTAGGTCTGGGGGGTAAAAGGTCCTTGAAATCTTCATAAAGGGCTAGAACCGGCCAGTAGTTTCTGACTGTTTCCTCCACTTCTTTGGAACTAGATGAATAGGTGTATATAAAACTGTTTGTAGGGTGGTTGGATACTCTGGAAGTTGGTGGGATTGCCAACTCTGGTCCTTTTCCCAAAATAGGTGTGTATAAGGTTTTCCTCAATACTTTGATCTCATCAACTAAACCCATAAACATTTCTAGGGGATATCCTCTTTCCAGGAATAAGGCTCGCAAGGTTTTAACTTCAAACTCAAAGTCCTCATCAGTGCTACAGATTCTACTCGCTCTTATGAGTTGCCCTTTAATGATTCCCATTTTCTGATATAAGGGATGTGCACTATCAAAGTGTAACAATGAGTTAGAAAAAGTGGGTTTGCGGTATAATTTAGAATAGAAAGTATTCTGGTTAAAATCCTTGAACAAGGTAATGTCCAAGTAATGGAGCTCCTGAGGGCTAGCAGTGTATGTGAATTGTAGAAAACCAGTCGAGGTGTTGATGTATTGGAAGAATTCTTTGAACTCACATTCTGAGCCTCCCCATAGGATGCAAATGTCGTCCAGGTAGCGTCTGTAAAAAAGGATGTGTTGCTGCCAGGGGGGTATCAAGACAAACGTGTGTTCCCATTTATGCAGACAAGTACATAGTAATGTAGACTGGAGTGCATGGTTGCAGAATAATAAAATATTCTTTTGAACATTTTGGACATTATGCGACTGAAAACAACACTTCCTTTCAAACCAATGTTGGTTTACTGTACGAGTTAATGCTGAAATAAATAAATAATTATCAAGCTGTAAAGTTTTGTAAGAGAATGCTTAAATAATAATATAGTACTGTAAAACAAGAGAAAGGTGCAGGTATCCTTAGGTCAGCAGCCCAATAAGAAGTCTCTCTGAAATTCTTTAACGCAGGTTTATTAAATAAAAAGTAAACAGCGTTTTCACCGCCTTACTAAAGCAGCTTCCTCAGAAGAAATAACATTCAATAAAAAAACGCACTTTAAATACTAACAGGAAGTGACATGACAGCTTGACATCATAGTGTTAGAAAACTAATAGCAATGCTTTACAATATAAAATCAACAACTTTTTTTAAAATACAAGTTGACAAATTATTAGTAATATATTACATCTGCAAAGCACTATAAATATGTACTAATGAAATGGTTAGTGTAAAACACTTTTAAGTGTCAATAAAAAGTACATATTTGAAGCACATTTCAATACTTAAAATAGTCAATACTAAAATGTGCAAGACAGTATAACCTATCTGAGGTAACTTCTTAATGAAAACAGCAATATTTTAGCTGTTTTAAAACTAAGTCCCGGGAACCTGAATGCATCCAATTTGAGTTGCCATTCGAGTTCCCGGACTTCTAAAATTAAGGGGATGGGACCTCCACGAATAGTATGCGGTACTTGATCTATGCACATAAACGAGAAACTATGACCTGGGTAAGCTGTAATGTGCTTGGCTAATGCATTATTCTCCGATTTTTTTTCTAATTGCATAATCATGCTCGTAAAAACGATCACGAGCCCTGCGGTCTGTTTTCCCTATGTAGAAACTCGGACAACAATTGCAAAAGGCAGCGTAAATCACTGATTTTGATTCACTAAATTTCTGGTAAATCCGATATTTCCTGTTTCTTATGGTAAAAGAATTACCAGTTTTTATTACTCTGCACCAATTGCAAAAACCACAGGGATGCATACCTTGCCTACTTGATTTTATGTGTGGTAAACTCCTTTGTAGTAGTTCTTTCAAGTTGTTACCTCTCTTATATACTACTTGAGGTCTGTGTCCGAGTTTTTCTACTAGGAAATTGTTGTTAGAAATGAAAAACCAATTTTTTAATATAGTTGACCAAATGGCCTGGGAGTTTACACTAAATGTTGTAATAAAACCCAGAACATAAGGTGTTTTAATATTTGTTGTGGAAACCTCCCCAATATGGCTGGTGGTCACTATACTAGTGCATTGGGCTACGTGCTCTGTATTGACTGATGTCTTATTAAGAATAGGCTTGTAAAACCCTTCAGTTCTTTTAGTCTCTACTTCTAGTATAAGATTGTCCAAAAGGTCAGTAGGGTACCCACGGTTAAAGAACATGTCCTTAAGAAGTTCACATTCAAGTTTAAAACTAGATGTAGTACTGCACATTCTCACAGCTCTCACTAGTTGACCCTTAAAAATAGATCTTTTTTGTTTATAGGGGTGGAAACTGGTGTAATGTAACATGGAATTGCAGAAGGTAGGTTTTCTATAAATAGTAGAAGAAAACATTTGATTAATGGTGTCCTTAGACAATTTTACATCCAGGTATTCTATTTCTTTTGTAGAAAATTTATATGTGAATTTTAAAAATTCAGTAGTTCCATTAAATTCTTGAACTACCTGTGCTGCTTGATCACCGTTACCTTGAAATAAGACCTAACATCAAATTGCGTAGTGGAGCTCCAATGTCAGGACAAGTACAGGCTCACCTTCCTAGGTTTAACGGACAAGAAGCTCCTTCACTATCCGACTGGATGGGGAATACCTCTGTGTTTAAGGCTCACCTTCCTAGGTTTAACGGACAAGAAGCTCCTTCACTATCCGACTGGATGGGGAATACCTCTGTGTTTAAGTTCACTACTACCTCTAATCAAGACAACTTACTAAACACTGAAGGAAACCGTCCGACTACTAGTGAAGACATCGCAGTTAAATTAAAGGTACTTGACAGTAAATTACTTAGGCTAAAAAAATTACAATTGGAAATTGCCTATTTTGAATAATGCATTATAGAGAAACTTGTACCGAAGGGGTTACGCAACAACTTTTCCCCTTCTGGTCTTCTAACTGAACTTTCGTTTTATGATGACTTAAAACTTCTTTTTCAAAATCAAGGAATTCAATTACTTGAGCTTATAGTTAAACACTATAAAGCTCATATTGAGACTTTGACTAGAGACATTAATGTTCTGGACTTGGCTATCAAGATGGACATTGATTTTCTGAAATATAAATATGACTATAACCGTATACTTACTAGTATTAACGCCTTATTAACCAAACTTAAGGTCAATAAATCTAAGAAACTTGACAGGGATAGACTTGCATATAATAAAAATAAAGCTTATCCCAAACTTGAGGTTCCCTGTCAGTTCACAGGACCTTCGACTAATGGTACGATGGGCTTGTTACATCATGATACTATTATAGAAGAAGAACTAGAGTTTGATAACAATGGTCAAGATGAAGATCATAACCAGGGGCTTAGACGTAGCAATAGAATTAGAACTTATAGTAACAACAACAACAATAACAAAAACAATTTTTTAGGGGCTCGCAACAAACAGACACCCATGAGGAAGAACAAGAACAGATATTAATGGAACCTAACTATGACTCTTGTCCTGAACCTGATTCCACTGACAATTTTTACTCTACTATCATTAAAAATCAAAAGGGTGACTTCACAATTTATAATTTTTCTGACATTAGTCTTGATGAAGCATTAGTGGAATTACTATCATATGGGAACACATTTGTTCCTAGTAGACAAGTGAATTTGGCCAAGGCCATTATCAACCTTAAGTGTTTTGTACGTAAACTAAATCTAAAGTTACTGTTTTGCGATGAACCCACTAATGCACAGTCTCAGTTAAAGCTCCCGAGTATCTTCAATCCGCCATTACATACAACTCTTCAGTTATTTGAAAATGTTTGTGAGGCTGATTTTAGACACTTGCTTACAAAATCATCTGTTAAAGAAAATACCAGTAAAAACAACATCACTAAAGAACAGGCCTCAGCCCTTGAGAACCTCCGTAGGTCATCTGTCAGGTTAATGAAACCTGACAAAGGAGGTGGACTTGTGGTGTTTGACAAATTAGAGTACCAAAGAAGAATGTTGTTAGTATTGAACTCACCTGCCTATAGTGTCACCTCAATTAATGAAGTAAATGTCACTCTCCGTAGGATTAAAGGCTACTTTTTAGACCTATATTTGGCAGGTAAAATTGATGTCGATGTATACAATTACATTGACATCTGTTCTCCAAGAATTCCAATAATGTTCGGCATCCCGAAAATTCATAAGGATGTTGTAAATCCTCCTATGAGGGCCCTCATTGATGGCCGCTCATCTATTACATACCCCTGTTCTAAACTAATTGACAGTATTCTTTCAAAATATATAAAACAGATACAGGGGTTATGTAAAGACTCTTGGACTTTCTTGGAGAACATAAACAACATCCCTTTTGATGGAAGTGTCAACTTTTTGACTGTTGACGTGGTAGATTTATATACTTCCATACCACATCAAGAAGCGATTGAATGGATAGAACTGCTTTTACGTGATTTTGGTGCTTCTAAAAATTAAATTGACCTTGTAACTGAACTACTTCATATAGTCCTTACCTCTAACTACTTTATTTTTGAGGAAAGTTTCTACATCCAGAAGCAAGGGGTTGCCATGGGATCCCCTTGCGGGGCCAGTGTCGCAAACTTTTTTGTTGCGTTTTGGGAGAAGAATTTTCTCAGAAACAAACCCCACCTTACTAAACACATTACGTTTTACACTAGGTTCTTAGACGACATCTTTATCTTATTTCAAGGTAACGGTGATCAAGCAGCACAGGTAGTTCAAGAATTTAATGGAACTACTGAATTTTTAAAATTCACATATAAATTTTCTACAAAAGAAATAGAATACCTGGATGTAAAATTGTCTAAGGACACCATTAATCAAATGTTTTCTTCTACTATTTATAGAAAACCTACCTACTGCAATTCCATGTTACATTACACCGGTTTCCACCCCTATAAACAAAAGAGATCTATTTTTAAGGGTCAACTAGTGAGAGCTGTGAGAATGTGCAGTACTACATCTAGTTTTAAACTTGAATGTGAACTTCTTAAGGACATGTTCCTTAACCGTGGGTACCCTACTGACCTTTTGGACAATCTTATACTAGAAGTAGAGACTAAAAGAACTGAAGGGTTTTACAAGCCTATTCTTAATAAGACATCAGTCAATACAGAATACGTAGCCCAATGCACTAGTATAGTGACCACCAGCCATATTGGGGAGGTTTCCACAACAAATATTAAAACACCTTATGTTCTGAGTTTTATTACAACATTTAGTGTAAACTCCCAGGCCATTTGGTCAACTATATTAAAAAATTGGTTTTTCATTTCTAACAACAATTTCCTAGTAGAAAAACTCGGACACAGACCTCAAGTAGTATATAAGAGAGGTAACAACTTGAAAGAACTACTAAAAAGGAGTTTACCACACATAAAATCAAGTAGGCAAGGTACGCATCCCTGTGGTTTTTGCAATTGGTGCAGAGTAGTAAAAACTGGTAATTCTTTTACCATAAGAAACAGGAAATATCGGATTTACCAGAAATTTAGTGAATCAAAATCAGTGATTTACGCTGCCTTTTGCAATTGTTGTCTGAGTTTCTACATAGGGAAAACAGACCGCAGGGCTCGTGATCGTTTTTACGAGCATGATTATGCAATTAGAAAAAAATCGGAGAATAATGCATTAGCCAAGCACATTACAGCTTACCCAGGTCATAGTTTCTCGTTTATGTGCATAGATCAAGTACCGCATACTATTCGTGGAGGTCCCATCCCCTTAATTTTAGAAGTCCGGGAACTCGAATGGCAACTCAAATTGGATGCATTCAGGTTCCCGGGACTTAATGAAAACAGCAATATTTTAGCTGTTTTAAAACTAAGAAGTTACCTCAGATATTTTAGTATTGACTATTTTAAGTATTGAAATGTGCTTCAAATATGTACTTTTTATTGACACTTAAGTGTTTTACACTAACCATTTTATTAGTACATATTTATAGTGCTTTGCAGATGTAATATATTACTAATAATTTGTCAACTTGTATTTTAAAAAAAGTTGTTGATTTTATATTGTAAAGCATTGCTATTAGTTTTCTAACACTATGATGTCAAGCTGTCATGTCACTTCCTGTTAGTATTTAAAGTGCGTTTTTTTATTGAATGTTATTTCTTCTGAGGAAGCTGCTTTAGTAAGGCGGTGAAAATGCGGTTTACTTTTTATTTAATAAACCTGCGTTAAAGAATTTCAGAGAGACTTCTTATTGGGCTGCTGACCTAAGGATACCTGCACCTTTCTCTTGTTTTACAGCGTTTTTCTTTTACTTGCAATAATATAGTACTGAAGGGTTTAAGAGTTTACAGGTATCCTAATAATGTTTTTGAGGGGTATGACTTCCACACAAAACTATTAATTATTATTGATAACTGTGGATATTCCATTATGAAGGCCATTATAAAGTATAACCAAGTTGAAATGGAAATGTTATATAATCAGATAGATACTGTCAACAATAATGAGATCATTAATGATCTTTTATTTACTAGAGAGGAAGAAAAAAGTACATATATTAGAAAAGAGCTAGATGGTAAAGTTGCTTACTTAGTTAGGAGGAAAAGTAAAAATCTTGACAGGGATAGAGTTGAATATAAGGACAGGAAAAGCTATCCCAGGCTAAACAATTTAAGGGCAATCAATTTTATTCAAGTTTTAGAAATGGTCTGGAATTAGTTGATCCCATGAATGGAAGGTATTAAAAGTAAAGAGTATGAGGTAAAGGAGCAGGGGACACCAGGGAGAAGACAGTTTAATGGACATGAGAATCTTGATACACTGCAAAAAGGAGTAAATACTGGTATAGATGTAAATGACCCTTTCAACTCCCCCAAGAAGATTCAAAAGAATACAAAACAGGCTTATGACCAATTACAACACAGGGGGAAATAAATGTAATATAGTATATGAAGACAGATAATGGGGGAAGTGCACAGGTTAAATCAAGAGGAAAATATTACACAAAATGACAATGTGTTCTCTTACAAGAATTACAATAACTTTAATTACAGTAATTTAAAGATGAATATTATTTATTTATGAAAGGATTCAAATTTGTGCCCAGCAGGAAAAGTGACATCAGGAAGCTAATAAATTATCTTAAATTATTTATCAGGAAAAATAATTTAGAGATTATTTTCTTTATCCGTTTTAGAATATATAAAGTGGACAGAGGTTACAAAAAACACCTATAATCCATCCACACCCTCAATTTAAAAAAATGAGATGGCGGTGTAAAAGGAGTTAAGGAAAGTTGTAGGTAAGACAAAGGTGTGTCCTATCTTCCCCCTAGTAGAATGATGATTGTTAGATGAGTTAAGTAGAAACATTACACAATCTAGTAAACAGTAGGACCACAGCACTGGCCAGGCTTGTTTCAAGAATACGACAGCTTCTTCCAAATTCACATATAAAACTTATTAAAATTTGCACCCTGTATTATTTGTCATCATGGATGTCCAGTCCCTTTTTTATGTCCCACCGAACCAGTATGGCACAGATAGTACGAGATGTTATTTAACAACTTTTAGTGAATATGATAGTAAGTTTATAAATTTGTTTATTTATGGAACTTATTTTGGGAAATAATGGTTTTCTTTATTTGATACAGATTATTTACAGAAAGATGGCATTAGCTATGGGCACTTCTAGTGCCAATAGCTACACCAATCTAGTGTTAGCCCATTGGGAAAATAAGATTATTACATCTAATGTAGATTTTAGTAGCAATATTTTATTTTATTGAAAATTTGTGGATGACCTTTTGTTATATGGAAAGGTACTTCTGAGGAACTGGATAGATTTTTTGATTATATGAATGAAACAGAAACATTCTTGAAGTTTACGGTCAGTTATTCACCAATTAAAATTAGTTTTCCTAATGTTTGTGTCTGGTTAACAGATGATGAGTCTATTAAGACAGGTGTGTATAGGAAAGGCTTTGCTCATAATATATATTTACATAGGAGTATCATGCACCGCCCACACATTTTTCGTAATATAGTTTAAAGGACAAGGAATGCGACTTTCAAGGCTACATGTTACAAATAGTGATTTTCAGGTAGAGTTAAATGACTTACGGATGAAATTTAAGAACAGGGGATATATGGACAAAGGGGTCTATATTAGAACATCAAAGTTTCATAACTTTGAATGTTCTAATATCGACCCCTATTCAGCAAATGCTGACAACATCGAACATGCAGAACAGCGAATTTGTGAATGCTTTCCTAGGGAAAAAATTTGCTGTTCTGAAACACATACACACAACACAAGCACAACAAACAGCAATCCACACACATACACCTACAATCTTACATCTAACCCAACACTAAACTGTACATACACCAGTAACTATCCACTTACCTTAACCCAAACCCTAACCCTATGGTCAGTCACTATCTCACCTCACCCACGCCCTAAATCACCTAACCCGCCCTAACCCTCAGGTCCACACAATCGCACACTTACCTGACCTGCACCCTAACCCTAACTCACCTAACCCGCGCCCAATCGCACACTTACCTGAACCCGACCCGTAACTTTCCACCACAGTGCTGAAAATAGCAAAGCAACAGAAATGGACAAACAAATTCTTTCCCTAGGAAAAAATTCAGTTTTCTGCAGCTTCACTATTTTCAGCGTTCACTGAATAGGGTTCGATATTACAACATTCAAAGTTGTGAAACTTCGATGTTCTAATATAGACCCTGGACAGAGAGAAGTCCTTTTGTGAAGTGGTTGAGCAAAGGAATGGAAGTGCCAAGTCATATTTCTCCAACCATGTCAGTGTCTCAAAAACAATAAGAGAGAGGGTGTTCGACACCCGTTGTCTATGACACTGAATTATACCACCGACTGTAATAGTATAATACAGGTTATATGGAAAAACTGGCACATTTTAATGACAGAGATGAAGATCATGGAGAAAAATGGTGAGACACCCTCTTTTTGTTTTAGGAACAAGAGTAATATTAAGAGAATGTTACGTTATCCCAGGAACACAACACTGCCAGTCAGGGATGAGATCAGAGGCACTGTACCATGCAAGCAAAGTAACTAACATATTGATGAGACCTCTCAATTTAGACATTCAGACACTGGACATATTTTTAAGTTCTTTGTGTCAGCAAACTAACACTAATAATGTTACATATTTTGCTGAATGTGAATAATGCGTGTTACATCAGAGAAGTTCCCCCTGCATGAAAGGCAATTGCACAGCTTTGGCAGCATAAAATCCAAAATCCAAAAGGTAAGCCAGCAAACTGAGACTAAAATAATAAATGTATTCAGTAATGCAATGCACAAACAAACTGGTTTCGGCTGGTACACCATAGCCTTCTTCACTGTAAAGTAAAATCCATTTCAAATAGTCTTTTTATACATGCACTTAATTAAGTATGTGATTGGATGGTCAAAATTTTTCATTTAATCCAGGTGAAAATAAATCACCCAGTTTAACAATCCATTTTTTCTCCTTTGTGTCATGAATGGAATGCCACCCCGCTTTGTTGGATTTATTCCCTTTCATGATATCGATAACCATGAATTTAAACTTGGCAGATGAATGTTTTATAGAATGCTGATATAAAGCACTGTTTGTTTTATTATCCTTCATGTCACTGGTATGTTCAGAGATTCTCAGTCTTAGTGGTCGTGAAGTTTGTCCTATATCAAAACTTCCTATCCTTCCTGCTATATTCTTAATATTATTTACATTTAAAGAAAGCACTCTGTTTACATTTCCCTTTACTTAGGTTCATGGTTTTATAAGTTCATAACTAACTACTAGGCTACCTTTCTTAAGAGGCCATTCTAAGCCTAACCAGTTTCCTTCCCAAACGCGAGAATCAAACAATGTATGCTGTGTCTATGAGTCAAACACCTTAACCATTATACCAAGCCCAAATATATATGTTTTTCATTAATTTCCTTTCTTTTGTACTTCTCCCTTTAAATTTTCTTTTTCTATCTTTTACCAACAGAAGACTTTTTCCATTTACTACCTCCCAGTTTACATCTTCTTCATCACTTATTTCAGAACCTTCTATGTCTGCTTTATTTCTTCTCTTCTATTTTTCTTCTATTTCTACTTTTTCTAACATTTCTTGTCCGTTTCCTTATTTTCATTTCTGCAATTAATCCACAAATGTCCAATTTTGTTACATTTCTAACACTATAATTCACATTTTTTGTATCATGCCCCATTTCCACATAAATATTTTCCATTTTCTTGTCACAGTTACTTATCCAATGTCCTTCTTTTCAACAGAAAAAATGTTTTGAGTTGTCCCCAGTATTTTACAACACCCCTATTCCCAATCCACATTTATGATGATAGAAAAATTAACACAATATTACAATCCCAGCCACAAGTCCATAAACCCTTGTCATAAACATTTGCAATGTCCAGTACTTCTTTACATAAAGCTTTCAAATGTCCTTACAAAATCTCAATTTCTAACTCTGTTTGAAACTGTACATGAATCTTCTTTTTTATTTCCCTGTTAAATGCTTTTATCATGTAAAGATTCCGTGAGTCTTTTTTTTTTCATATTCTCCAAGAATATTTTCCATAGAAAAAAACAGTCTCAAATATGTCACAAAATGTCTTTTTTGTTAAGAATAAATGCCCTTACCTCATGTACTTTTACCCCAAAAGAGCTATTAAAATGTCCAAACCGATCCATTTCTTTGTCTTCTTTACTTTGAGTCCTTACCATGTACTTCCATTTTTCATTTTCTTCTGCCTTTTTTTTTTACAACTCGACTTTTGGCTTCTTTTACTTTCTCTGCATACGTTTTCTTTTGCATCTCACCACTATTCTTCAGGATTGTCTCTGCATCCTCCTTTTCTATTTTCTCCATAATGTACCCCAAGGAAACATCTCCATCTTCTAGCCCACTCTGCACCACTATTTCTTTAAGTAAATTATCCCGCAACCCTCCTGACTGGTGGATTGTAATTATAGTATCCATCACTGGCTGACTCATCTACATCAGTTTTCTTTGAAACATTTCCTTAGAATCCTGAACACATTCTCTGATCTTGACATTTGCTTTCTCCTTCATTTCTTTCAATACTGCATCATCGCATTCTGTCTCCATCTACTTCCTTGTTTCACCAAGCCACCTCTGGGCCTGGAACAGAAAAAAAAGTGCTCCTCCAAAATGGGTCCCATTCATAACAATGAAGAGTAGGGGAAGTTCCCAGATACTCTGATCAAATTTCCCCCAACAGTATAAATACTACCTCAGGTCTCCCATGAAAAGAAGCCACTAGCCTAATGGGTCTAACCATGTCAACAAAGGTTCATGGGTTCACAGGTGTGTATGTGGCTAATGGCCCTGGAACCTTTACCAGCCTAGCCCAGAGGATTACCCTGGCATCGTGACACCCGACCTTAGTTGTCAGTGCTTCTGTCGAGTAGAGCTACTGGAGTGATTCCCGGGATGAATTTTCTAGTTCCCACCCACTTATCAAAATTTCTCTTTAAGGGGGCCAGTGAGGTGTTCCGTTTGAAATTTTTGGGAAGTCTATTCCATAGCATGAGCACTCTCTGGGTTATGAACCTGTCCCTCCAGCTTGTTTGTTGATTGTGGTAATGAGGTTGAGGTCTCTGGAGCATGTGATGCGGAGGGATTGGGATTTCTTTAGATGTAGCATATCTAACAGAGCTGGGTCAGACATGGCTTTTTAGGCGATATGAGACAGAGAATACTTTCAGTTTTTTGAGTCTGTCTATATAGGACAAATATTTAAGGCCTAGGATCCTCTTTGTGAGGTACTTTTGTGGCCTCTCCAGTTGTTGCAGGTGTCTAGTGAGGTAAATGCCAAATGGGGCATTGTATTCGATGATTGGCCTAATGAGGGAAGAGTAGAAGGAGACGATGACCTCTTTCTTCCTGGATGCTAAACCCTTAGTAATGAGATGTGCCACACAGAAGTACTTTCTGACCACAGTGGCAATGTGGTGGCCAAAAGAGAGGTTCCTGTCAACCTGTGTTCCCAGATCTCTTATAACGCCTTCTGTGTTCAGTGGACTACCATTGATGTGGCAATTCATGGGAACTGGGTTTTTTCCAAAGGGGATTATAACACATATTATGGCATTGAGCTTAAGGCCATGGTTCTAACTCCAGTCAATGGTCTCAGTGAGGTCTTTCTGTAGGATGTCAACATCACTTGGGGAGTTAATAGCTCCCAACTTGGAATAGTCTGCAAACTTTGTCAGCCGGAATCCCTTCGTGCTGGCCTTGACTTCAGAGAAGTAGATACCAAACAGGAGAGGACCCATGTCCAAACCCCGTGGAACTCCACTTGTGACTGGTCGGCAGTCTGACTTGGAGTCAGCTACTTTCACACTGTGGGTACTGTGAGCCAGTTTGCAAACCACTTAATGATATAGGGATTGATGCCTAGCAGATAAATAACTAAATAGTGTGCACCACAGCCAGTTAATACATTCTCTGAGATGCTTTCAGCTGCTTTGGCTGCAACACCATCAAGTGGGCACAAACCAGGATTCCTACGCAAATGTATTCCGCAAGGCTGAAATTAGTTCCATCATCCTATCTATTCAAACTGCAGCCCTCAGTGGTGCAGAAGCGAAAAACAAATATAATAGATATAAATAGTAATAACTATAACAAATATAAAATTAATAGCACAATAGACACCACTTTGCTCTCTTCATAAAATATATTGTTTGTATATTTCTTTAAGAAGGCAGCATACCTGACAAAACTTAAGACATTTTCCATATCTAAGAGAAGCAGATCAGTACTTATAACCATGATGTCATACCTTTGTTTGTAACTGGTAGCACTTATAACCATGATGTCATGTTGTATATATTTGTCTGCAGGTTTATTTCTTTGCAGTATCAATTTCAATCTCACTTTTCAACCCAGTACTGCTCATCAGTCTTGGAAATCTTCGGACATCAGTCACAAACTCTACATCTTGATGGCATGTTCATAGATGCACTTTGCCTCTCCAGTATAAGCAAGAACTCTACACAAATTGCAAACATTTATGGGTAGAAAAAAATATTTCAGTGATGAGGAGTCATTCTAGACTGACTGGCTCCAGTCTGCGAGTAACATCACCTCCAGAATGTAACTAATCATTTATGGCTGACAACACACAGGTATGAAAAAAACATTAACAAGTAACAATTTTGGGCACATGAAACAATGTATGTACAAACAGGACATCTATATTTATAATTACAAACTGCAATCTGCAAGCACTATATTTTGTGGTCACTTTAAAACAGAAACATACAGAGTTATAGTTTTCCCTTAATTTTCCCCCATGACAGTGCCACTGCTTAAAACTGAGCCACCAAACTTCAGACACAAAGAATGAGTTTACTTTTCTTTCTAAAGTGTGGTTATTGGAATTCAACATGCATGCAGGCCAGATCTGGAAGACCCAATCAGCATTACTGCAGCATTTAAGATCTCAGTCATGTGACTGAAAGCTGCTCCTCTAGCCGTTAATCAGTTTAACTGAGTTATTGCTGCAACAGAAAGGATTTGACAGACTTTCATTGCACTGATAAG
Organism: Protopterus annectens; assembly: GCF_019279795.1. Taxonomy (NCBI): domain Eukaryota; kingdom Metazoa; phylum Chordata; order Ceratodontiformes; family Protopteridae; genus Protopterus; species Protopterus annectens. Next base: position 1,719,381,477 of record NC_056744.1, on the reverse strand, counting down.
ATAACTAGGTAGACATGTTAAATAGTTCAGTATTATTCAGAAAGCAAGAGTTTAGCTTCTTTGCACATAACTATGCTTTCAGTTGTATACTTCACATCAACTATCCAACTGCTTTCTGATAACAAACATGCTCAAAAAGAGTTCATGAATGCTGCAACAAAAATCATCCTCTAATGTAATCTGTACTTGAAATTATAACCTTTGTAACTCTGCAAAAAATATACTAATATTTCATAATGTATAGATTGCATCTGCTGCCTTGGGTCATGGTTATAAAAGGTCACTAGACAAGTCCATCAACGTACTTAAAAGTGAACAATATAAATACATTAACCAAACAACAAATAAAGAATTGTAGTAAAGTATGGATGGTGGGATAGGTTTCACCTCCGTAAACAAATAATTTAGAGTTCAATAAAATTTAGTGTAAGGTTGGTTGGGGATAAGGCTTTAACATGTGTAAATAACAACTCAATGTGTAGCAAAGCAATATAAACTGGATTAAGCTATCCTCTGTGTAAACAAATAATTCAGCGTGTAGTAAGATATGGATTCTGGGATAGAGTTTCAATTGTGGGAAAAAACAGAGTGCACTGGGGTAAGATTTTAGCTGTGTAAATTAGTGATTTAATGTAGCAATTTAAATGATACTGAGTTAATGTGTAACCCAGCGACCAACTACTGCAAGATAAGGTATGTTGGGTTAACAAATAACAGACTACTGGAATGTTTATCAAAAACAACCTCTCCTTTTGCTCCATACATGAGACATCAAGATGAGAAATGTTGTATACTTGGTGGACGTTGCACGATTTTGTCAGAAAAATTCACCTACTATCAAAACTGTTACCCTTGACCTTGGTGAAAAAGTATGTGCTTAAATAAACCTCCCTATGCAGCAGTATAAGACAGGAACACTTTCTTTCATAGATTCTCATTAAGTTCTGTGAAGAACTGAATAATTATTATTCGGATCAATCCAAAATACTTACGGACAGAAATCAGTGACCATATACACAAACTGACGGATTTACACAGTTAATATTCTCCTTCACCTTTTATACCTGGATTACAGTTGAATCAAATCCTCTTCATGGATTCACACATTTCCTACAATTAATAAATATTCCCTTAGTGTAGTCAATATACACATTCTTCCCATGAGGCCTTTACCCATACCCATAACACCACTATGCCAGGCATAATGTTATATTAGGCGCCTAGTAAAATGAATTGTGAAGTTCAAAAACTGCAAATTCTAATGAGCAAGTAATCTGGTCTATTGTGCCAAAATTCACAACAATCATCATCATCAGCCCCCTTTTCCCCATTTTTCTACATGGGGTCGGGGTATCATGTTAACTGTTGCCATCTCTCTCGATTCAGTGCCACACTCCTGCCTTCTTCAACACTCATGCCTGACTGTTGCAGATCTTCTTTCACACAATCCATGCGATCATGGATTCTACCTCGTCTCCTCTTACCTTCTTCCTTTCTGTCCCAAATCTTCCTCACCAGATTGTCTTCTGCTTTTCTACGTGTGCCCAAACCACCGTAATCTGTTCTCTTTGATCTTTAATGCAACTGGGGCTACTTTGGCTTCTGGTTTTATGTCCTCATTTCTTTGCCTGTCACAAAGTGTGCATCCTATAACCTCTCTCAGGCACTTCATTTCCATTAACTCTAGCTTCAACTGTTCTGCCTTTACTGCCCAGGTTTCTGTACCATACAGTTGTACTGGTTGCACCACTGTCTTGTACACCTTACTTTTCAGCTTCTTTAGCATTCTTCTGTCATAGACTACACCTGATACTCTACGCCAGTTGGCTGCAGCCCCTCTGATTCTAGCTTTGACCTCTTCATTCAGACTACCCTTCACCTCAACTACCCTTCCCAGATACTTGAAGCTGTATACCTGTTCCACCATCCTCCCTTCTATCTCTATTCTCAGCTTCTTCTGATTTCCCCAATTTGCTGCCATTACCACCATCTTATCTGTGCTTAGTTTCATCCCATGTGCATTCAGATTTGCATTCCATTCTCCCATCCTTTGCTACAGTTCTAGCTCATAGTCTGCCTGTACCGCCACATCATCTGCATACAGCAGCTTTGTTGATCCGTCCCCTCCAACCTGTTTGCTAATGCAGTCCATCACCAGTATGAACAGCAGTGGGCTCAGAGCTGAACCCTGATGTACACCACTCACACTGGGAATACTCTGGGAGGACGAACACTACTCGTACTTGAGTCACCAGGCCCTTGTACATAGCCTGCACTAATTCTACCAATGTTTCTGGGACTTCAAACCATGGCAGCACTGACCAGATCAGCTTTCTTGGGACCTTGTCATATGCTTTCTCCAAGTCTAGTAATGCCCAGTTGGACTCTCTCCTCATCTTTAGCTTCTTCTCAAGTATCTGTCTCAATGGAAACATCGGGTCAGTTGTGCTGCATCCTGATCTGAATCCAAACTGCTCATCTCCCATCTTACATTCTACTACTCTGTGTATCCGTTTATAAATCACCCTCTCCAGAACACTCATGCAGTGTGATAGGAGTTTGATAGCTCTGTACTGCCACAGTTGTGGATATCTCATTTGTTCTTGTATACTGGCACAAGTATGCTTATTCTCCAGTCATCTGGGATACGCCTTTCTCTCCACACTACTATCAATACCCTCAGGAGCCATTTATCCCCCATCTCACCCAGCATTTTTTATCATATCTGCTGTAATTAACCTCATCTGAGCCTGCTGCTTTCCCTGACTTCATCTTCCTTAGTGCTGTTCTTACTTCTTCTAGGGTGGACTCCTCTTCTTCTCTCATTGCAGTGTGTTTCTGGGGCAGTACAGCTTCTGTGGGGTTTTCTTTATTCAGAATCTGCTGGAAATACTCCATCCATCTGCCTTTGATGCTCTCTGGACTGGTGAGCAGGTTGTTGCGGCATCCCTCATGAAGGGTGTCTGACTATCTTCTTTATCTTTCTGTCTTTGCCTTGCAATCTGATATAGTTTCTTTGTGCCCCTTACTGAGTCACTTTCCAGAAGTTCGCACAGTGCTTCTGATGCCCTATTCTTTGCTATTGCAACTTCTTTCTTAGGTTCTTTGTTAGCCAACCAGTAGTCCTTCCTAGCCTGGCCAGTCTTTTCTATCTCCCAGTCTTCCTTCACCCCTTCTTTCTTTTGATGGCTTCCTGGACTTCTGTATTCCACCACCAGCTTTCCTTGTGTACCTTCTTTGCATTCCTGGCTCGCTCACATATCTTCTCTGTAGTCCTCACACATGCTGTTTTTAGGCACTGCCATTCTTCAATACCACCTATTTCCTCCTCTTCTTGGGGTGCTAGAGCCATGAGTAATTCTTTGAACTGTTGTACTCTCTCTCCAGTCAACTTCCAGGTCTTCAGTCTGGTCTCTGTTGACCTTACAGCCTTCTCTGACCACTGCATGCAGCTGATTGTGGCAACTAGTGGTTTATGCTGTGGGCCGACTGTTTCACTGGGGATGACTTTGCAATCAATGTTCTACACCTGCCTTCTGAGGGTAGCCACTAAAATGTTATAGGATACTTCTCAGAAATGAATACAATGAAACAGATAAAAGTTCAGTAGTCTTTGTTCATAATGTCATGCCTTTCATAACACCCACCACCTCCTAGTGCAATGCCACTGCTATTGCAATAGCCTTGTTTACATTAAAATAAATGTTGCATGTGTGGATTTAGCCAAGGCTATCATTACCTTAATACACTGTCTTACCTTCAGTCTTCCACTTTGTAAATTTTCCATTTTCCTCAAAAAGTATGAATATCAGTGAAAACAAGTCCTTAAAAGTGCATTAATGAGCTTTTCACTTACTGCTGAAGCCACCTTCTTGATTACCCTGCTGTTTTGTGATATGTTTTCCCTCCACATCACACTTTGGCTGTTCATCAGAATCTTGTTTAAGTAGCAGTAATAATTTTTCAGGGAGGATTTTGTACCCTGCATATAAAAAATGCAAAACCATAACATTAAATTTTATTCCTCTCAAGATTTCATACAAAGTGAATAAACAGAGTGTATAGACTTCTTTTGATAAGTTTAGAATTTATTCCCTCATAAGTACAGCTCTTTGTACTTATTCATACAAGTTTGTTTTACTGAAAGAATTGCTGTGCAATCAAGTTTAAAATAAAACAAAATACTTAGAAGAATTAGAGCTTAAAATTCTTACATTTATTGATCATAGCAAGGTCAATATTAAATACTTTTGTACAGATGGACTTTTTTTGCAGAAGTGTAGCTATTCATTATGGAACATTTGTTGACACACAATTTATTCAAGTAAACACATTCAAAATGAATTCACCATGTTTGTTTTGTAACGAACTACCAGTAGTGCATTTCTGTTAAACATTTTACCAAAATTTGCAAATTGTATCACTAGGTATAATTATAGGTTAAAACAGAAGACTATTCAGAATCTCTTAATAGTTCTTACAAAGCTGACGTTTGTAAATGCGTACGCCTTCTGTTAGATGTGGAGATATTCCGAAGCCTAGCACATTGATGCATCTACCGAGTCCAAGAATGCTGTGACCTGCAGCCTAGCACATTGATGCATCTACCGAGTCCAAGAATGCTGTGACCTGCATCTCACAGAGCTCTGCCTTAAAGGGGGACTGTGGTAAATTACAGACTACAAGCAGGAGCTGTGTTCTCAGATGGTATACATTAGTGAATGGGGTTACAATATTCTCTTATAAATACAAATTTGGTGACAATGGTTTAATTCCCAGAATCATAAGCAAGCACAGGTATGAGAAGCCACAGGAAGCTACACATATACCCAGTTTAATCACAGATTAGGCTAACTCCAACTGTCTTAATCCTCACTAGTTTTGTAATATTCATGCCCTGCCCCACTGCTGGATCCCTCTTTTTATGGCAGCACAGCTATTATTTATATCACTGGCCAAGTATTTACTACATACTAAGAACAAAGTTAAGAAATAAACTGTGAATGAACTTCTGCTTGACTTGCTTTCAAATTGATTACATTCTCCTTTCTTCACCTACAAAGATAACACTTTTCCTACATGGTGTACATATTTGCAACTTAATATACACCTTACATCATACATGCTTTCACACCCTGCATCAAACATCTATGTACATTTGATTTTATGTTGCCTTTTCCCATAATAATACTGAAAATGAAATACAACAAAAATTACACAGAAAAATAACTCAATAATTCACCTTCTCCAAATCACTTTTTACACTTCTGTGTTATCAGGCAAAACAATAAGCCTTGCATTGCAGGGCTGCCTGTAAATGCTGGTATGCATGCAGTATAAGTGAGCTTCAAACAGGATTGTTTCTTCTTAAACTTAAACTCAATTTCCTTAAGTCAAGGCAGTCTTGTCTTTTGGTTTTTTCCCGGTTAGGGGTCACCACAGTGGAACTCCGGTCCGCTAACTATTGGCAGTAGATTTTTACATGTCAAGTTGCCAGCCCTGATGCACAACCTTCAACGAAGGTACGCCCATTCATGCAGGTCTCCACACAGAAGACACTCTAGCTGAGAATTGAACAGGACAACGTCTTACTGTGAGACGACAATGCTACTGCATCACCACCATCTTTAAGTCAAGGCAGTATGTTCCAAAAAAGTCGAAGAGAGAGAGGTACTTCAGAATAAAAATACCTTCTTTAACAAGTCCCTACCAATTCATCCAGTCACTACATTTTAGGCACAAACTTTTGCAAACGCCCAAATATAACTGTTTTTGTTGAAAAATTTATCAAAATAAAAAAGACATAAATCATATACTAAAAAATGCAGCTACTAATATATAGAAAGCAGGACTTGAAACTAAAAGTGTAAAACGCAGTATAATGCAGTTATATTTTAAATTTCTGCTCATTATAAAGAATCAAACATGTAAATCCAAGTTCTGTCAGACAGTGTATTTCTGAGAAGAAGAAAAAAGTTGTGTTCAATGAGCATCTCACACGTGTAACTGAATCCCATTCAGTACTACATATTTTGGCAAAGACTATTCTGTCCAAATCAAAACAAATGACTTGACAAGACTGAATAAAAAAATAAGAAATAGTTTATTACTTTAAAAGTTAGCCTTGTTTTAATGTCACAGATGGAATTAATATTTGCTATTTAATTGGTGTTACAACTGTAACATGACTTCTGCAAAAAAGTTTTTTGAGAAAAATGAGGTTTGGTAACAAATCAAGTTGTCCTGGGACATCTTCATAGGTTAGTACTAGGCTAACTGCCCTTGTGGGCCATTTTAAGCCTAGCTAATTACCCCATGTGAGAATCAAACCCTGCACCTTGCATCTGCAAAGCAAACAGCTTAACCATTATGCCAGCCTCCCACCCCTAACACAGAAAAATAACTCAATAATTCACCTTCTCCAATCAATCTCCCACCCCTTCAGAAGGGGTTAGGCTGATATATTAATGGCAGTTAAGTGGGTGGGGGAGGTGAAAGGGTTAAATGGAGGGAGGGATGATTGGGAGGGAAGGAGATAAGGGTTGGAGGGGCTTAAGGGGCTTAGACAAGTGTAGCTGGGTAAGTAATCACATTTTGGCGTGAACTTGCTACAAGTGCAGGTTGATGCTCAGGATGACCTTGGATGCTGTTGCTGTGGTCAGGTGGGCCTTGGCATGGCAGAGGTGGGTTGGGTGGTCATTGTTTGGGGAGTGTGCTAGTGTTTGTGGTAGTTTGTCACAGGTTCTTTTTTTTTCCCCCTGTGATTTGTTAGATTGTTAAATGTTTCGGGTGGCCCAGTTTTGGGAATTTATGGTTAGGGACTGTGGGGGTGGTCTTTCAGTCTGGGGATCCAAGGGTGAGGCTTTCTTGTTTGCATTTATTGCATACGGTTGGCAACGTTGTCATAGTTTAGCTGAGAGCTTACATATGAGTTTGGGGAGTTTGGCTATGTTAGCGGGTTGTTGAGATTTATAAATATGTGAAAATTGTCTTTGTATGAAGTGGTTTTGTGAAGTGGTTGTCAGATGGCTGTTGGGGACATTGCTGGATTGTCTTGTGTTTTCTGGTGGCAGGGCGGTGTTTGATGGACTCACAGATGACAGTTTGTGGTGTTTTGCGGGTGCTAGTGCAGTGTTGCTTTTTGCGCATCTGCCGTTGTCTGGGAGACGCAGAGGTATCTTGATTTTGTTTCCTCCCAACTGTACAGATTTTTGCAAAGTGCCAGCTTTGGGCTGATGTTTTGGTCCGCTAATTGCTTTCTGTTTTGGACTGGATATCATGCAGGTCTCCGCTGGGGGTGGGCCATTGGCTCGGTTGGACTAACCAGGTCAACGAATGTGGAACGGAAAAAAGAAAAACACAATGGTGAATTTGCTCTTCGGGATTCCCAGTTCTCATATAGGGTTGCTCTCATTGCTAATTCCCTACATTGTGCACTGCACCAAAACATCTCAGTAAGTGAGTAGCTTGATATTACTTTGTTGGTCACATGTGGTTTTAACATGCCTCTGTGCTTCTTTGGTGCCACTGCTACAGTGAAGGGAAGGAGTCTTTTTATTTGTGAGGTTGCCTCTCTGGTCTGTGCCATGTGTGCAGCAGTATAGAGGTTCGCGAGCTTGGGAATTGTTGCTCATGCGCAGTTGCTGCCACTGGGAGTCTGACCACTAATCTCTGGTGCTGTCTAGGTTTAGTAGTTACAAAAATATATAAACAAACACATGGTGCAGAAAGTCACAGTTCCGTCATGCAGCTGTGGGGGTTTCACATCAGGTTAAGGCATACTGCTGTTCAGGTTACAAAATATATTTGTAATGTGGGCACTTTGTCCAAGGTTGAGAGGTGTTTTGCGGGTTTCTCACACCAAAGTTAATTGTCAGTTTGGTTCCTCCATTGTTCCTGGCGTTGTAGAGATTTCTTGCTCAGGACAAATTAAAGGTATAAAATGTACATGCAGTACAGGAATAAAATAAATACATTTTGGCATTCTCTCCCATTGAAGCATGAAAGGTTTGCACTGGTTGATTCAGAATTATATGATTACCCTGGAAGTTCGTGCCATATGGTTTAATCGAATGCCTGCAGTTCTGAAGGTTGGTACTATGAACACCTGACAAAACCTTGAAATGGGTATATTAGCCCTATAGCTGGGTGCCACAGCACTCTGAGTAATATTGTACTTTGTGTTTAGATAAGAAGATGGTCAGTCACATCTCATTCTCAGATTGGTGGTTTCTCACAAATCACTGGCAAATCTTTGAGGACTGAAGTTCAAATTATGACAGACATTCGAGTTTCAGACTTCATACACTGACCCCCGGGGTGAATTTTCTATCTCCAATCCAATCATCAAGGTTCCTTTGAAGAGGGTCAAAGAGGCGCTCGGCTTGACATGTATGGGCAGTCTATTCCAGTGTCTGGGGAGTCTCTGGGTTAGGAACCTATCCCTCCAGCATGTTTTGTTCATGTTGATGACAAGGTATAGATCCCGGGAGCGTGTGGCTCTGAGGGTTGGGATTTCTGTGACTGTAGCATGTTCAACAGCTTTGGGGGTCTGGAATTGCAAAGTTACCTGGGTTGTGGATAGGGATAGGTCCCTTCACGTGTGGGGTTTACTTTTAAAATATTCCTCTAGTAGTTTAAATTTATCTTGGGGATTTGATAGGGTCATAGAAAGCATTGCTTCAGTTATGGCTGCTTTGGCATAGATGGGAGTGTCGGTGGTACATTCCTTCCTGGGTTGGCAGGCTAAGTTGTCCTTGATGTCTTGGAATGCGTTATGTATTTTGGATGTTTTACACTTTTTTTTTTTTTTTTTACAGATGGGGTCTTTGGAATGCTGCTACAATTTGGAATAGGTGGGTATCAGGAAGAGCCTTCTCTTTACATATTAGAGGATTTACTTTTGTCCTTTTCTTTGTAGACGGTAGTGTGCAGAGTATCAGCTGTGGTGAATAAGAAGTTATGTACTCACCATAATGTTCCATCTGAGTAGGTGGCTTCATTTGTCTGCAACCTGTGGGTCTTGGATCCGATATCGGATCAGAGCCGGCAACTTATTATACAGCTATGGATCAGAGCTCCTAGCTCCTCCCCTCATCCATAATCCCCTGCCAACCCCAAATGACCTCAGATCAAGTTTGCCCTCCTACATATACCTGGAAAGGTATCCCAACAGGAAAAGGCAGGATAATACAACAAAACTAACTCTTCTGAAGGCCAGGGGGAAGGAGGGGGGGATGGTTGCAGACAAATGAAGCCACCTACTCAGATGGAACGTTATGGTGAGTACATAACTTCTTAATCTGGAGTAGGGACTTCATTTGTCAGCAACCTGTGGGACACAGTCCCCAGCTACCTAAATCTTGGGTGGCCATCATGGAAGGATGTTCTGGAGTACTGCGGAGCCAAAGGATGCTCTCCCTCTGGAAATGACGTCCAGTTTGTAGTGGTTGATAAAGGTATGAGATGAGACCCGAGCAAATATCATCCAAGGGAACTCTAGATCTAAAGGCAGCAGAAGTAGATATGGAGCGAGTGGAATGTGCACGGACTCCCTGAGGTGCGGGCCTCCCAGAAGCTTCATAAGCTAGAAGAATACATTGGGAAATCCAGCGTGATAAGGTGACCTTCGAAACGGCTTTACCCAAACTGAATTTGGCAAATGAAATGAACAGCTGATCGGATTTGTCTGTGACCAGCAGTCCTATGAATATAGAAACGCAACTGCCTGTGCACATCTAAAGAATGCAGCTTGTACTCTCCTTTATTTTGATAATTAGGAAAGAAAATTGGTAGGTTGATGGACTGATTGATATTGGTTTCTGAGGCCACCTTGGGTAGGAAGGAGGGATTGGTCCTGAGGTACACTCTATCCTGATGAAAAACCAAGTAAGGGGGTTTTACGGAAAGAGCTTGAAGTTCCGAAACTCTTTTCGCTGAAGTGATGGCTACCAGGAATGCTGTTTTCCAAGACAGATATTTAAGTTCGGCCGGGGCAGCTGGTTCAAAGGGAGAATCAGTCAAGGCTTGAAAAACTAGTGATAGATCCCAAGGGGGTACGGCTTCTTTGATAGGGGGCAGAAAAAGTACCCTTGAGGAAGGTTTTACATAGTTTAGCTGACATCAAAGGACCTGTCATGTCCAACATGGTAATGGGAGATGGCTGCCAATTGTACCTTGACTGTCGAACAGCTAGCCCCTTGCTGAAAAAGTCCGGTGAGGAAGTCCAACACGGATGTTAACGGAGCCGTGAAGGGGTCCAAATTATGATGTTCCGCCCAGACGGAAAAGCGCCTCCATTTACTGCGGTAATCTTTCCTGGTGGAAGGTTTTTGCGCTGCCACCAAGATGACTGACTGGTGAAGAGATGCCGGGAGTCCTGATTAAGAGTGGAGCTGGAGCAGCCAAGCTGTCAGCTTCAGGTTGTCCAGATTCGGGGTCGGTAAGCCTGATGGATGGGATATTAGATCCGGGCTGGGATCCAGAATCCAGGGAGGATTCACCAAGTGAGACCACAGGTAAGGAAACCAAGTTTGCCGAGGCCAGAATGGGGCAATGAGGATTATTCTGCTCCCCAAACGAGAGGCTTTCTGTAAGAGCTTTAGCATCAGGGGTAGAGGAGGATGGGCATAAAGTAGACCGGGTGGCCAAGCATGCACTAGAGCGTCTCTCGGGGCTTCCCCTGGTGGGGGAATCAGAGCAAAGAAGCTGTCGCATTTTGTATTTGAGGGAGAGGCAAAGAGATCGCAGCAGGGTTGCCCCCATTTTGCAAATATCCGCTTCGCTACTCGGGAGTTGAGAGACCACTCGTAAGGGGAAAGAATAGTGCGGCTGAGTTTGTCCGCCAGAATGTTGGCCCGTCCCGGAATGTGTGTTGCGATCAAAAAGCGGTTGGTGGAGACCGCCCATTCCCACACTCTCATGGCCTCTTGGCAGAGAGGGTAAGACCTGGTTCCCCCCTGTTTGTTGATGTACCAGACAACTGACATGTTGTCAGTCTGTATCGCAATAGTTCCTACGGGGAGAAGGTTCTGAAGTGCTTGCAACGCTAACAGCACCGCCCTCATCTCCAGAACATTGATATGCAGGGAGGTCTCTGTGTCGTTCCACGTGCCTTGGACTGCTCTGCCTGAGCAATGCCCCCCCCACCTGAGGCGAGAAGCGTCCATGGTCACCGTGACGAGAGGAGGTGGAGCGCAGAAGGGTCGGCCTGTATGGAGGTCGGGGGATTGGAGCCACCATAACAGGGCCCTCCTGCAAGCCTTGCTAATAGAGATAGGGTGATTGAGAGGAAGAAGCTGAAAGGACCATTGTACTTGGAGGGTCCACTGTAGTACCCTCATATTTAGACGAGCGCATGGAAGAAGCATTATTGCCGCTGCCATGGAGCCCAGTGCCCTCAGGACCAATTCCGCCGGTGGAGCTTCTGACTGGAGGATGGCCCGCACATGAAGTCTCGGATTCTGTAGTCGTTCTGAAGTGAGGTAGGATCTCAGACTTCTCGTATCCAATGGACTCTATCACTTGTGTCGGAGCAAGGGAGGATTTGTCCGTATTGATCGTGATGCCTAACTGGGGGGCGGAGAAAAAAAGTCTCTGGCTGAGCAGAGTAGATGCCTTGTTGGGGCGGTCAGGAGCCAGTCGTCCAGGTACGGGAAGACCTGCATTCCCTGGAGTCTCAGGTGGGCCGCTATCACTGCTAAAACTTTGGTGAACACCCTGGGGGCTGTGGTGAGACCAAAGGGAAGGACCCTGAACTGATGGTGGCTGGCTCCCAGCCGGAAGCGGAGAAACCTCCTGGATCGTCTGTCCATTAAAATGTGGTTGTACGCATCCTTGAGGTCTATTGAGCATATCCAGTCAGTCTCCCGCAAGAGGGGGAGAATGGATTGAAGAGTGACCATTCAGAATTTCTGTTACCGACAGGTTCAAGAGGGAAGGTCTAGAATTGGTCTCAAGTCCCCCGTCTTTTCTGGCACCAGAAAGAACCTGGAGTAAACCCTAATCCGAGCTGGTCTGGGGGGATGGGTTGGATGGCTCTTTTTTCTAGCAGCTGCTGGATTTCTGTGGCTGCAGCCTCCCTCTGACCGGGTGGTACATCGGGGAGGTTCCCGAGTCTGGGGACATGTTGCATTGGGATTTTGTAACCTCTGGATATGATCCGAAGCACCCAGCGGTCTGACGTGATGGACTCCCATGCCGCCAGATGCCTCGAGAAGCGCCCCCGACTGCCTCCAGAGTGGAGCAGTCGGGCAACCCTTCAGGGCTGTTGCGTGGGCCGATCAGAGAAAGATTCTCTGGACCCAAAGTTTCTCGGGGCCCCTCTGCCTCTAGGGCGGCGTCCTCCCCGTCCTCCTCTGCCACGGAAGGACTGGTTGTCCGGAGCAGGTTGGGAATGTTGCGATTTCCGGAACCACATCTTCTTCTACCGCTTTTGGTTCTTGGAGAAGGACCTCTGGGGAGCAGAGAAGCGGACTCCGACGGCAGACAACGTCTTCCCGCCCTTCCCACTCTGGACAAGTGTCTCGCGAACGGTCTTGCCAAACAAGGCAGAACCATCAAAGGGGGCATTCGCCAAAGGACGCCTTAAAGGGCTCCGCGAAGTCACAATGTCGGAGCCGGGCCTGGCGTCTAATAACTAGGCCCGCTCCGCTAGCTCTAGCGGCTCCCTCAGTGGCGTGAGACAACAGCCGCATAGAGGTATTGAAAATAGATCTTAGAGTGGCCATACGAGTGGAGTACAACTGCTTGTCCTCCGCCGACATGGACTCTGGGGGGGAAGCAGCTTATTCTTTAATAAGATCTCGCTGCATCCTGATGACATGTGCCATATAGTTCAGGGACCTTACTGAGAAGGTCGCTGAACTAAATACCCGCTTCCCAAGGCGATCCATCGAGCAGGACTCCTTGCTCGGTGGATGGACCGAGGGGCTCTCCTGAGCTAGTTCCCTCTTAGTGGCTGCCGCCATCAACATGGCATCTACGGGGGGACCCTTGCTCCAGTGGGACCGGTCTGCGGGGGGGCTTAAAATCCTATCCGGGCATTTAGGGACTGGCTCCACAGTGTCCGGCTCCTTCCACGCCCTGGTGGTAACAAGGTCCACCAGGGGGTCGGCCGGAGGGGACACCCAAGAGGTAGACGGGCCTGCTTCGAATGCCTCCAGAAACACGGACTCGTCGGAGGAAGCCTTGGGGGCAGACCCCCCCCCCTGATCCTGAGCATTTCCATGATGTCTCCAAAGGAGACATCCTCAGGGGGTGACCTTGGGGAGCCTTCCCCTTCATCCAAGTCAGTGTCCTCTGTTAAGGACTTGGGGAAGTCCACGTGCCTCCTCTTACACTTATGCTTGTGAGGCACTTCCTCGGGGGGGCTGTCCGAGGAGGTCTCACCAGCAATGTCCTGTTCCAAAGGAACAACCTGGGACATCGAAGCAGGCTGTCCCTGTGGCCGGGTGATGGAAGCCTGACCCAGCAGAGAGGGAGTGCAGGGTGGAGCCGAGACAAGGGCCGCAGGTCCGGATGCTCTCGACAGAGCCCTCTCCACTACATCGAAGGCCGAGGGGGAGCCGCTCTCCCTGGGCTCCGAGAGCCGACTCCCACTTGGATCCGATGAAGGGATCGGAACCGGCGCCAACACCGTCGGATCCGAGGGACCAGTGTGCTCCGACCTGGATGGAGCCGAAAGCACACTGAATCCCCTCGGATCCAAAGCTCGGGCCACGGCTCCAAGAGGTCAGATCCGACGACAGACAGACTCGAGGGCAGGGTCGGATCTGAAGTACCCAGTACTGTCAGCACCGACCCACCCCCGCCTCCAACGCTGCCCGGCTCCAAGCGCTCCGAACCCGGGAAGCGGGTCGGAGAAGGAGCTATCGGAGCAAAAAAGGGTGTCGAGCTCCCCCCCGAAGGGGGGGGGGGAGGCAGGAGCACTCCCATCTGCAGCTGGACCTGGATGAACCTTCTCATCATCCGGTCCAAGTCTGCATCAGACAGGCTGTAGGTGGATCTCGATGAGGCCACCGAGGCAGGCCTGGAATGCCACCTCGATGGAGATCGGGTCTCCTCCTCCTCGGGTCCTGGGGAGAAGCAAGGTGATCGGAGCAGAGGAGGAGGAGACCTGGAAGCCGTGGAGGGAGAAGCCCGCTTAGCTGGGGGGCCGAAGTGGAGGCCTCGGCCCGCCGCTTGTGGTGCTTCTCCCTCCGTTTCTCCCTCCTGGCCTCCCTGTCCTCCGGCGCCTTAGTGGGAGTTTGAATCCCGGCCGGGGGAAGGGGGGCAGGAGTGGCCAGCACCACAGGCTGAGGAGGTGCCACGGGAGTAGCGGATGCCGAAGCCGAATCCGGGGGCAAAAGTCCCGCCAGGACCAGCTTCGACCTCCGCTCCTTCAGTGCCCTGGGGTTGAACGCTGCACAAATGGTACATCCCGAGGACAGGTGTTCAACCGCAAGGCACCGAACACACAGAGTGTGGCCATCAGCCGGAGAGAGCTTATGACCACACTTGGTGCACTTGGAGAAGATGGGTTTTGGGGCCTCTGACATAACCCAAACTAAATAAAACTACACAAGCACGCTAGGCCCCAAACCCAAGCAACACGCACACACACACCAACGACCAGCGAGGGGAGGGTTAACTCTAAAAATTTAAGAATTAACAAAAAAAAGGGAAACCTAATACACACACACTGTTTAAATAATGAAAATTATACTAATCTGACCAGAAACAGAGTCACTTATCTGACAAATGCCAGGAGCTCGATAAATCCAGCTGTCACATCTAAAAGTGGCAAACTAGATCCGAGGTCATTTGGGGTTGGCAGGGGATTATGGGTGAGGGGAGGAGCTAGGAGCTCAGATCCATAGCTGTATAATAAGTTGCCAGCTCGGATCCGATATCGAATCCAAGACCCACAAGTTGCAGACAAATGAAGCCCCTACTCTAGATCACAGGGAATTCGCAGGTGATGGAAGCAGTGGCGAGCAAGGAGGTTGCACATGGGAGAGCGAGGTGGCAACAGTTACTCACTGAAGTATGTGAATTTCAAAGTTGAGTTTTGGTAGAGGATTTAAACTGCTAGTCAGGGAAGGATAGGCATTTGAGTTGGTGATCTCAAGGTTAATTATTGTTCAGTATGTTAAGTCAATGTTGGAAAGTTGTCCCTGCTTTTGGGTGTTTGCAATCAATAGTAAAAGGGAGCAACAGACACTGGCCATAGGTAAGAGTTGGGGGTTCCTGTAGTGGGCTGAACGAAGTTACAGGTAATGCATTTTAGTTGGTGTTCATTAAGGCACGTTAAGGTGGATGCGGTTCAGGTAGATGGCATGGATCACAGCACTATTAGTATCATAAGGAGTTATTAGGCTACTGGCTCGGGGATGATTACAAGATAGACAGGTCTGGCTCTTATTTCTGGGGATACGAGTTGTAGCACAAAAAAAAAAAGAAAGAGGGGGCTGGTTCCATACTTTGGTGCAGAGTTTGGCAAACACTTGATGGGGTGGCAGGGGTCCTTATCAGTGCCTCCATGTTAAGTAATTATTGGTATGTGTGCAGATAGAATGGTTTTCTTTTCTTTGCAGATTATGTTCTTGCCACCAGAATGGGGCACAATGTGGGGCTGACTAATCAACTTATTAAGGCATATTAGAGTGCTGTGTTCAATTTAGGGGAAGAGACCCTTTGAGGGGAAAGGCTAAGGACAGGTAGTTGTTAAGGATGGTTAGTAGTTTGAGTGTTCTGGTCTGGATGGTTGCTAGGAGGTTTGAGGGTTATAGTCCGGATTGTCATTTTGGTAATGAGTGAACTGGGGCGTTTACAGCTCCAGACCTAGGTCAAGGTGTGATGGTTTTCTGCCATTTAGGGTTAGGGCAGTAAAGTTTTGGAGTTAAACTATTTCCTAGAACAATCGGGTTAATGCACAGCCAGAACTGGGTAATTTGGTGGGCGAAGGCGTCATACTACAGTTGACTGGGTTGTGGCTATAGGTTCATTCCGTTAAGGTTGAGCCATGATTAGTGGCTGGAAGGAAGCAGTTTAAAAGAAGGTATTCTCTTGGAATGAACGTCCTGGTGGTACAGTGGAGTCATGGGTAATCCTACTTTATTTAGTTTTCTTAGGGTGTGTTTCAGGGATGGTATGTGGGATTCTAAGGGCTTTACAGATGATGGGTACACCGAATGATGTTTGGCCTAACCCTT
Organism: Protopterus annectens; assembly: GCF_019279795.1. Lineage (NCBI taxonomy): Eukaryota > Metazoa > Chordata > Ceratodontiformes > Protopteridae > Protopterus > Protopterus annectens. The sequence goes on along the minus strand of NC_056744.1, from coordinate 1,719,365,284 downwards.
CCTGTTATTGGCGGTAGTGGTTGAATAATTTTGGGTAGAAGGGAGGGGGAACAGCCTGGTCAGGCTAGCTGGTGGAGAAGAGGGACAGGCTTGCCCTCTTCTGTTCCCCCTCCAGTGTGTGGATGTTTATTCCAAGGATTTGTGGAAAGGAAATGAGCAGCTGGAAGATGTTTGCTGAATAGGTAAGCAAACAGAGGTAAGGATGCTGCTTATTTGGTTGGTAATTGGTGATTTGATGAATGGTCTATGAAGTGACGCTGCTTCATAAGTAAAGTAAGCGAGCAAAGGTATGGACGCTGCTTAACGGGCAGGATGAGCAGGTACGCTGTCCTGATTAACATTACAAGGATTTTTATGCTGTGTTTAGAATCAACTTTACTATGTCCAGTGTAAATAAAATTGGTACTCAAAGTTATGGAAGTTTAATAAAGGTTATCAAATATCATTATGTATGATGTGTTTATTGAAGGCGACCAGGACAATGATATATGAAACATTTGACTCCAGAACATATAAAATCCTGGGCTGTTAGAAAAGTTAGACAGTGATGTCAAAGTAAGGTAGAAAAGTAGATTAATCATGTTCTGAATCAAATTTGAGTTACAAACCCTAAAAGTTGGGCAGAACTTCTTTACCATATATATATAGTAGCAAATTATGCAGTTTTTGAAGCATGAAGTATGTTCTTTTGTATTTTTTCTTCATCAGTTAATGTACAATCTGCTGCATTTCTAACTAATTGCATCCACAGGAGATTATTACTTTCTAGTACAAAATTGTTGTGTTATGTGAAGACATAATGAAAATCTTAAGCAATGAAAAGGGGAAATAAAAACTAAATAGAATTAAACTATAGTGCTCCCCTTTCTTCCTCTGCAACATTTTTTGTCTTTTATTCACTATTTCTCCCATTTTGACACTATTTAGTTGTGCTCAGAATGTTCACCAATATATTTTAGTTAAATAAATGCCTTAATATGCTGCATCCCACATAACTGGGGTTGATTCAAGTGAGAGTACAATTTGGGAAAGGGAATGCTGTTTAACACAAAAAGAACAAATGGCCAATGCAGGTGATATATAAAGGCTAAAAGTCTAGAAAGGAAAAGGGTGCAAGATTAAAATTCATTAATGCCTACTGGCAGAGAGTTAAGTAGGACATTCCTGGTTGTCAGTCAGCTGGACTGCAACTGTCTAGAGCAGAGTCTGAAAGAACATTAAATGTTAGAAAATCTTTTCTACTGAACACAAAAAATGGAGTTTGAAAATTCTTGACCAAATGAAGTAATTTTCACACCTTTAATGTCTATATTTGGCTCATTAAATACTGCAGATTCAGTACCACGATTAAGTTTCAGTGAGATAAAAGCAGTGTGTGTGTGTGTGTGTGTGTGTGTGTGTGTGTGTGTGTGTGTGTGGTCTGTCTTTTGAATGCCTTACAAGTCCTGCTCGCTTGAACAGGACAAGGTAGGTCACACAAGTAGCACTGCAGGTATGATTGACACTACAGTGTGTGTGTGTGTGTGTGTGTGTGTGTGTGTGTGTGTGTGTGTGTGTGTGTGTGAGAGAGAGAGAGTGCGGTCTCCCTTTTGAGTGCCTTACAAGTGCTGTTGGCTTGAACGAGACAAGGTAATCCACACAAGTAGCACTGCAGGTATGATCAACACTACAGTGTGATCAGTGCTGTTGTTGACCACACAAGTAGCACTGCAGGTATGATTGACACTACAGTGTGATCAGTGCTGTTGTTGGCCACACAAGAAGCACTGCAGGTATGATCGACACTACAGTGTGATCAGTGCTGTTGACCACACAAGTAGCACTGCAGGTATGATTGACACTACAGTGTGATCAGTGCTGTTGCTGACCACAAGTAGCACTGCAGGTATTTTCGACACTACAGTGTGATCAGTGCTGTTGTTGACCACACAAGTAGCACTGCAGGTATGATCGACACTACAGTGTGATCAGTGCTGCTGTTTAGTTAATTTGAAAGAATATTATGTACCTGTAATAATGCAAGAAACTGCAATGCTGGACACAGCAATTATCCAGCTTATAAATAAATAATTCCTGAAACAGCACTTTAATACAGGAATTAAAACTCAGAATAAACACTTCACTTCCTATGATAAGGCTACACTTACCTACTGATACCAAGCTTTCATAGTTCTGCACCATCACTTCCCTGTGTAGGTCTTTGTCTTGTTTAGTTAACATCTTCCACTCTTCTTCTGAGAAAGTGACAGCAACATCCTCAAATGTTTCTGGTGCCTGTAAAAGATACATGGTGTTCTTCATCCCCGTTTTTTTTTTTTTTTTTTTTTTTTTACAGCATGCAACAGAAAAATCTAGATGGAGCCATTGTCATTTTTGATTAGAAATGTAGTTACCATGCTACCTCAGTAACACAATACTTAGCCAAGAGTAAATTGTGACTGTTTGTTGGCTGTATTATAGAGTGGAGTCATGTGGGTGGTTGACATTACCAATTTGGTAAACAAAAATAGCAAAATGTCCCATTTAACAGCAGAGTATCTACACCAGGGATTTTAAATTATCTCCACCACATACAAAAATTCCAAACATGAAACAACCACAATTACAAGTTTCATAGCTCAACTTTATCAAATCACAATTTACAAGACATCTTATCCAACAAAAACGCTCAGATTAATTTCTTGGTTCATTCTATGTGCATGTAAGGTACTGATTTTAAAAATGCATGCAGCTTCTAATAAAAAGCATTTTATGTCCACAGATCTGTTATAATTAACTATGCTGCTCAACAGGAAACATTTCTGAATCCTCTACCTTTCTTTTTCAAAAAAAAAATGCCCAACTATGAGATTGTCCATGTTTTTATACTACAGACTCCTTAAATGTTCTAATATTCCTAACCTTCCCATTCTGGAGATTCTATTTCTGTTTCCTATATATACATGTTGATGGTTGTTAAAAAAATAAATGACCTGATCTGAAACACAGGCCAACCCTGTTCTTATGTATCCATCTAACATACATTTTTTATATCTTGCACTTTATGTATGGAAACATTTCCACATCATCTTGTATCATGATTTTATTGCTTGGAACTTGCATAATGATTTACACTCTTACCCTTTCTATATAGTACCTCAGGGGGACTCACAAAGCTCTACTATTACTAGTGTATCATTCTATTTCTGTTATTTAAAATACATTTAACTGAAAGCAAAAAAAAACAGTAATTTTCCATCTTTTTCTATGATTTTATTCAGTTTGTTTTTAACAAGTGACTTGCCAGGTCTGTAATACTGACTTGCCTGTATGGGCTTCCTTCATTTTTATTTATTTTACATTTGCTGACTGGGAAAGTCCGACTGAATGCATGCCCATTTTCAGCGGAGGCCCAAGGAGAAAAGCTTCACAGTTAAATTTTAAGCAAAATATAAACTGTATACAAAAGCATTCACATTTACACAGACAGTACCAAACTTAACATTGACTAGTATCATAGCATTCAATCATATGGGTATTGACTAAGGGGGTTAGAATTAAAGGTGGAACTGGAAGGAAGCTATAGAGGTTGCATTCTTTTGGTGATGAAGCTGAAGTCAGAGGGCAAGAGTAAGGGGGGGGTGTCAAGCCAGGTAGGGAACATGTGCATATCCATGTGTGTTTTAGGTGTTCTTTCAGGAGTCTTTTAAATGTAACCTTTGAGCCTGCCGAGTTAATAGCAGTAGGTAGGATGTTCCAAAAATGTCCTACATAGTTAGGGAAGAGGGAGTCCCCTGATGTGTTGTTGGTCTTGGTGACCTTGATAATTTTTTTTGTTGCTAGAGCGAAGTTGTCTAGTTTTAGCTTGGAGTTCTAGTAGATTGGCCAGAGCTGGAGTTTTGTATGGGAGTAGTAGGGGATTGTGGGCAAAGGAAAGTTGATGATAGTTTAGGAGATTAGGGAATTCAAGCCAGGCAAACTGTTTTAGGAAATGGCAGTGGTGGGCTTGGTAGGGGGCACCTGTAGCAAATTTTGCAATTTGATTGTAACAGGTGTTCAGTTTGGCAATTTTGGTTTTGGGTAAGTTGGTGAGAATGGGTGAGGAATAAAATAGTGTAGAAAGGAGGTGAGACTGAGCAGCTGTTATCCTAGCAGGTTGTGTTAGAAATGGTTTATTTTTATATAGACTGCCCAGTTTTTTGTGGATATTTTTAACGGTTTGAGTTATATGCTGATCAAATTTGAGGTCATTATCAATGGTCACACCTTTTAGTGAGAGTGTCAGGGGAGATGACAGTCCCATCCATGGACACAATATTGAATGGGCTGGGTATTGGGGTAGATTTGTTAGGTGTAAATAGCAAGAGTTTGCTTTTTTTGGGGGGGGGGGTTAGTATTAGGTTTTTGTTAGGAAACCAGTTTTTGGTGATATGGAAGGCTTTTTGGGTTATACAGAGGTGATTCTGAGGATCACTGGCTGAACAGACAACTGTTGCATCTTGACAGATGCTGTGGAGGATACTGATGAAAATGCAGAATAGGAGGGGACCTAAAATGGAGCCTTGTGGGACTCCTGTGGTGATGGGTAGCAGTGTGGACAGGTTATTGTCCCTCCAAACTGCTTGTCGTCTTCCTTGTAGATAGTTCTGAAACCAAGCTAATGCCTGGTTACTAACGCTAAGGTCAGTAAGGGCTTGTACTAGTTTAAGATGATTGACCATATAAAAGGCCTTTGATAGGAGTAAGAATATGGCAGAAGTTAGATTGCCTGTGTGTTTGCTTTAGTTGCTGAGGTTTGTGAAAGAGAGTTGGGGAGCGACTGTGCTATGAGAAGGCCAAAATCCATGTTGGGTAGGAGAGAGAAGTTGGTTGTTTAGCAGGTATGGCATAAGTTGGTGGTGTATACATTTCTCAAGCATTTTAGCTAGTGGAGGCATGACGGCTATGGGGTGACAGTTGGTGAAGATACCGCCTTTATATAGGAGGTCCTCCAGATGGGTGGTATCAAGGTTTCTGAGATAGATCTGTTTAGAAGGATGGATATAAAGAAGACAAGTTCATTGGCAGCCAACTGAAGGTATTCAGCAGGTATCCCATCAGCTGCTAGTGTAGTAGGTTTAAGTTTGGATAGCAACTTTTTGACATACTTGGTAGGGATGGGTTGAAATTGGAAGGTTGTTTTGGGTCTATCTACAGGTTCTGGGTAATTAGTGGTGGTGAATGTGGGTTGTTTTTGAACAAGATTAGAAATAGTTAGTATGAAGTACTTGTTAAACATGTCTGGTATATTTGTGATTTCACTAGTGGAGGAAGGAGGTGGGATTGAGGATCTGCCAGAGTGGAGTAGTTTGTTTATTCCTGCCCAGAATTTCTTGGGGTTGCTTTGATGCTTGTTTTGTAGCTGGAGGAAATAATTACTTTTATATACGAGAACTGCTTTTTTTGTCTCATTTCTAAGTTTTTGAAATTGTTCCTTAGCTGCTGGGGTTTTTGTAGCTCTCCAGTGACACCAGGCTTTGTTCCTTTCTGATATCCTATTTTAGTCTCTCTGGTAACCCAGGGACTGTTTTCATTTCGAGTTTAGTGGTCAGGGCTGGAGCGTGGGCATTTAGAATTTCTAGTGAAGTGTTACTGAAATGGGTTACGGTTTCTTCTAGAGGTAGTACCTTTATAATGTTCCAGTTATGGTGCTTCAGCTTGAGTTTGAATTTGTTGGGATCAATTTTTTTTGCGTTATGGGTTGTTTGTAATATGGGGGTAGAGCTGGCCTGGGTTTTGAATTTTAGTAGGAAGGTGGGTTGATGGTCACTAAGGGATTCTAAGAGGATGCCTGCTTGGTAAGAGGTGTTTGTCTTATTTATTAAGATCCAGTCTAGGAGGCTCTCTTTGATTTTTGCATTCCCTGGTCTAGTGCTTGATTGGATGACTTGTGAGAAAGTGCAGAGGTGGATATGGTTTGTGGGGTTAATAGTTGAACATGTGTTCCAATCTATATTAAAGTCACCAAATATGATACTTTCCTGGGGCAGGTTTTGACTTGTCCGTTGTTGTATGAAGGCTTCTAGGGTATGGATGTTGTTACCTGGTGGTATACAGCGTATGATAATATTAACTGACTTTTTGTTGCCAAGTTTGAATTTAGCAAGGAGTTATTGAAGGAAGGAATTTGTGGATTAACAGAGGTGATACTTAGGGTATTTTTATAATAGTAATGCTACCCACCCCATTTTTTAAACAGTCTATCGTAGCATAGTACATTGTATCCAGTAGGAAGGAACTCATGGTCTGCTGTAGTGGGTTTTAGCCAGGTTTCAGTTAGACATAACATATCAGGGGAATAGGTGGATAGTAGTGCATGCAATGACTGTAACTTATTGTTAATACTTTGAATACTTAAACTCAGAATTAGTAGGCTGGTTTTTGGTCTAGTAGTGGGTAGATGGCTAGAGGAGGAGGTTGAATTAGCTGTGGTAGTCTGCATAGGATTAGGCCCTGGATTTGGGTGTATATCACCTGCTAGGATCAGGTGGTAGTTTATATGATGCAAGAGTTTGGAAATTTAGTTAGGATGGCTATATACTTGTTTGTTCTTGGTGAGCTAGTAGTGATTGGGATTAAAATGAGTAAGTTAGGTGCTACTGTAGTGTGATGGTATAGGCTTGGGGATACATGTTGGTTGTAGTGAGGAGTGTGAGGAATATAAGTGGAGGCTTGCTTTGTTGGGGTAGCATAGGTAGCATTTAGTGTGGTTTGGTAGGAGGTGAGGTAGAGGGTTAGTATTAGGATAAATAGGATAGTGAGTGCATGAAAGGATAGTGGTTATTCTAGGATTATGTGATGATTTCATTACTGTAGGTGGGATATGACGGGGGTGTAATTTGGTATAGATTAATGGAGGGTAGTGAGAGGGAGTGGCTAATCTGTGATTGGTTGGAGTTTTGGTGGGTGGAGAAAGATTAGGGATAGTGGGAGGTTGGGAAATGGGGGCAGAATAGGGGAGCGGAGTGAGCCTGAGTGTTAGCGAGGGCAAATGGAGCGGGGCAACACCGAGGTCTGCAGGTAAGCCTCTTCAAACAAAACTATTGGTAAGCTTGACGAGGGTATAATACACTAATACAATCTTTACTTATCAAAATTTGATTACTGAGAAGGCAATTGTAAGATATAAAGTTAGTTAAATGTGAGGACCAGCAAGGAGCAGATGTAAGCTTTCAAATAAGGGAGGAACTAGGACACGGTTGGGTACTAAACTTAATATTACAACAGTGCCAGGATACTGGCTCCTGTAGCTTAAGAAAGCTAGGTTAGGCTGTAATAGGTCTTGTGAGGGAGGGGGAGGACAGAATAGACCAGAAAAACTGATGGATAGCCAACAGCAGGATGAAAAGGGCTGGCCTTGATTAGGCTTTAATTGTTTTTGTGGGGGAGGGGGAGGAGGAGGATCAGAATAGACCAGAAAAGTGGCGGATAAAGGGTCTATGTTATAAGCCTGAAAGTGCATATGTGCGACAACATAAAAGTCGACACATAATGCACAAGACCTAACAATAGCGAACGGCCACGTAAGCAAATTTTTCCCTAGGGAAAAAACTTACGTGGTTGTTCGCTAAAAAAATAATTTAACATCATAAACAGGTGCTTTAATTAAAAAATAGAAACTAAACAAAGGCTACCAATTAATTTTATCAAGAGGATAAAACACCCTTTCTGTATATTTTGAAAACAACACTGATCTCGAGGTTGCCCTGTTCTGTTAAAGAGCACTGCAGGCCAGTAGTTCGAACTTGGCCTGGCAGAGATCCAGGGAAAAGTATATTAAAAGGAGGAGCTGGGAAGAAAAATAAGCAATATCAACACAAAATACTGCAATTGTTAATAACAAAAAATGGAACAGGTGCAAAGGTGTTAACCAAGGAGTGGAGAGAGAAGAAAAAAACTAGGTAATCTATACACAGATAAATGCCTCAGTTTGTGATGATGTGAAATTTACGACAAGTTTTGGCAGTTATCACATTCAACAGATTAATGCAATTGCAAATATAGCAAATATATCAGGTGAAAATAGAAGATAATATTTACAGAACTATGCACATATTAGTCAGTTCAATACTGTACATGTTATAAGCAGAGAATTGCAACATGGACTGATAGGATTTTAAGAACCAATGTAGGAATGCTGATGCAAATGTACGCAGTATAACACATTCTAAACATTTAGGTGAGGAAAAGTATACACTAATAACTGGGCAAGTTTTTAAACATGCAATAAAGTGAGCAGCAAAGAAATAATATTCCAACAATAAATGCTCTACACCAGTAACAAAGTTCTAACACGTCTATACTCTAGTAAGTACAGTATGTGGGCCACACTAATACTAAGGCTAGGTAAACAGTTTCGAGGAAACTGTCTCCCATAAAAATACACGTCTAGCTTCATTACACTTTACAAAGGTGTAAATCAACTTTAATACATTTCTACAAATAAAGAGTTACCCAACCAGACCAGCAGCTACACCTAGGGAATTTTTAAAAGGGCTCCTGTAGCTTAAGAAACCTAGGTTAGGCTGTAATAGGTCTTGGTGGGGAGGGGGAGGACAGAATAGACCAGGAAAAAGTGGTGAATAGCTAATCGCATGATGAAAAGGGCTGGCCCCGACTAGGCTGTAATTGTTCTTGTGGGGGAGGTGCAGGATCAGAATAGACTGGAAAAGTGGTGGATAGCCAATAGTATGATGAAAAGGGCTGGTCTTGATTAGGCTGTAATTGTTATTGTTGGGGGGGGATCAAAATAGATCAGAAAAGTGGTGGATAGCCAATAATATGATGAAAAGGGTTGGACCTGATTTCACAAATATGCAAGTCTACAGAAACAATAAGAAAAGGCAGTAGGTACTCTGACTTGCTTGTTTTGCATACCTTTCTTACTGAAAGAAAATAAACCAATTTTACCAAGGAGTTATATGGAAATTAGGAAGACAGGAATTTATAAGAGAAAGGGTTTAGCAGAAGTAGAAAAACAGAAGGGCTTACAAATAGCTAAACAAAACTCAAAGGTACAGGGATAAGCAGATCAGTGAAAAGTAAAGTTTGAAATGGCAATACATGAATAAGGAGTAGCCAGACCAGCAGCCTTAATATTTTAATGCATTAAATAGGACAGAGCCCAATTTAGTTTTATTGAAAGGTAGCCAGTGCACTTTTTCTTAAGGCTAAAAGGTAAATATTTTCGGAAAACATGAAAATTCACATCTGGGAGGGGAACAGAGATAAGAAAAGAAGAGACAACAATCAGTGTAGGTGTGAATACAGGCTATAACATAAGCTTTAGCATGGGTAACCTTAATTTTGTATTAAGTAATTGTCTGCGAGTTTGGCTGTTGATTTGGCACAATCTGGAGGGTTAAACTTCATTTGTTGAATATGTATACAGTTTTGTACATTCGTTCTCAGTTAATACAGAATAGTGTTCCAAGAATGTATTTTAGTGTTTTGCCTGTAGGTTTTCATTAAAGCAAAACATCTTGAAAATGTGACGCATGTTCAAATGGAGATGAGAAGAGACTGTATAAAATATTGCCCAGCCAAACATGTACTTGTAAGACAAAATATAGAAATACATGTTCAAAAAAGCTGTCATGTATAATGGGTAGGAACAAGAGCTTTTTATCAGAATGGCTGCTCTATCCATATTACCTTAGAAAGTAAAATGTCCTTACAGGTTACTGTATAGACAGAAAGCAGACAGTACTGAATTACATTAAGAAAAGTAAAGTACAGTGCGAACTGCAATCCTGCAAAAGGCATTTGAAAACAAATGATCATGTGAATTTGACAAAGAAACGATTTCAGTATGGATAGTCAACAAAATATCAAGGACAAAGGAAAAAGAAAGTAATAACAGATTGCTAGAGAGTCTGCAATAATGACAGAAGAGGAAAAAGGATAATAATGTTAGGATTTGTGGTAGAAAGGAATTATTGGCAAGGGAGGAGGATTACACTGGCATGTATTTATATTCTACCTAAAACTGATATTATGGAGATTATTTCTTCACAAATTTTCTTACTCAGCTTTCTGCAGGGAATATTACTTATAAGTAGGTCTGGGATTTGATTTTCAACAGTGACAATGTATCTGGGAAGGCTAGAATGGAAAACATAACAAAAGAGGTTAGGTTTCTGAAGAAATTTATGAAAATATTTAACATGGCAGACACTGATGAAAATCTGTATAAAGCAAAAGAATGCAGAAACCAAGAAAGAACACAAATAGCAATATTTATGAAAGACTAAATTAAGCCAAGGTGAGAGGAAGAGGGGAGACAACATCTAATAGTAAGGCAGGAGATTAAACAAAACTAGTAACATATAAGCAATCTGCAGGAAATCCTCCAGGAACAGATAGTACTCCTATGGAATTTAGAAGGGAATAAAGTAATAAAGATCTGGAAGATTTTGTTTAACTGTAGTTTACAAGGTGGGGAAGCACCAGCATCTTGAAAGAAAGCTGCAACGGCAGTCCCAGCTTCATACAAACCCATTTCAATTTTAAATCATTATTAGAGTATTTATGCCAATACTAGCAAAAAGAATGGTAAAGGTGTCGTTAAAATTAACAGATATGGATAAGGGTTATTTTGTGAAGGAGAGGCAAACATTCAACAACATTAACAAAACAATGATGACCTGGGGTGAAGCAGAATCTAAGAAAATACCATTGTTGTTGATGAGTCTTCATATAGCAAAAGTATTCAACACAGTACACTGCAATTTTGTGAGTAGGTCAACGGAAGCAGTTTCCTTCCCTGATACAATAATAACATTAATTAGGGGAATATATGAAGGATCCAAGGCAAGATTAATTTACTATTTTTTCACAGGTTAAGTAGACTGTCTATTGACCCTTTTCAACCACAACCAGAGCTAAAATACCAGAAAAATACATCACAGTCTTTCAAAGCAACTATATTACATACAATAGGTTCATAGGTTCATACTAGGCTATCTGCCCGAGGGCATTTACAAGCCTAGCCCATCGTTTTGTGGCTTACGCCACCCCTTTAGTATGGGGAACTATACCCATTATTTTGCTGTGCCTCTGTCGAGCAGTGACACTGAGGTTATCCCTGGGGTATATCTGTGATCTCCCATCCATTGGTCAAGATTTCTCTTGAACAAGGCCAGCGAGGTGCTCTGCCTCACATGTACCGGGATTTTGTTCCACAGCATAGGGAGTCTTTGGGTGATGAATCTATCCCTCCAGCACGTCCTATTAATAGCCGTGTCAAGGTTTAAGTCTCCCACCCTTGTGGCTCTGATGGATCTAGATTTTTTGAGGTGAAGCATATTCATCAAATCTGGGTTTGACATGGCCTTGTATGTTAGGCAAAGGTCACCTCTGAGCAAGCGTGGCGACTGAATAGAGCTGGAGTTCTTTCAGTCGGGCAGCATAGGACAGATTTTGAGACCCTTTATCCTTTTGGTGAGGAACTTTTGTGGCCTCTCCAGCTGCTGCAAGTGTCGGGTCAGATACATTCGAATGGGGCATTGTACTCAATCATTGGTCTGATGAGTGATGAGTAAAGGAGACTATGACCTCCCTTGATCTAGATGAGAATCCCTTCATGATAAGGTGGGCAATGTAGAAGGTCTTCCTAACTACTTTAGCTACATGGGTGTCGAATGACAGACTACTATCAACCTGGGTCCCCAGGTCCCTGATAACTTCTTCTGTGCTCAGTGGATTGCCACCTATTTGGTAGCTAGGGGTAACCTTGTTTTTCCCGAAGGGTATGACTATGCATTTTTTGGCATTTAACTTTAGGCCGTGGCTCTGGCACCAGTTATCCGTTTCTGTGAGACCCTTCTGAAGGATATCTGTATCAGATGTGTTTTCTACTATGGCCAGTTTGCAGTCATCTGCAAACTTTGTCAGCCATAACCCTCCTGTGTTTGCTTGTACTTGGAAAAGTAGATGCCAAACAAGAGTGGGCCCAGGACTGAGCCCTGTGGGACACCACTTGTGACAGGCTTTGAGTCTGACATGGCGCCAGCAACTCTGACCCTGTGGGTTCTGTCACTCAGCCAGTTTGCAACCCATCTTGTGATGTATGGGTTGACATTTAAGCTGATGAGTTTTTCAATGATACCCGAGTGGGGTATTGTATCGAAGGCCTTAGCCAGATCGAGGTAGGCTGTATGGACTGCCTTTCCCTCATCAATGGCTTTGGTGACTGTTTCAAAAAGCCAACCAAGTTTAGAAGGCATGATCTGCCTTTGACAAAGCCAAACTGGGTTGGATCCAAAGTCTGCAAATTCCCTATGTCTTTATTTATGAGGTCCATTATGATCCTCTCCATGGCTTTGCAGATAAGGCTTGTCAAGCTAATGGGCGGTAATTTCCAGGGTCGGTGGAGGCACTGCCTTTGTGAAGTGGTACCACAGTTGCAGTGCGCCACTCCTGGAGTGCGTATCCAGAGGTAAGACTTTGATTAAACAGCTGTCCTAGCTGTGGGTTTAATTCCTCATTGAGTTCATGGAGCACACAGCCGGGGACACCATCAGGTCCCATGGATGCTGTGTTCTTTGCTTTGGAGAGAGCAGTTCTCACTTGGGCGCTGGAGATGTTTGGGGGCTGCAATCGTTTGGTATAGATATCTCTCCTTTTGGGGAGGGGAGAAGTTTGCACTGAACCTGTCAGCCAGTATGTTGGCAATGTCTGTAGGATCAGTAATCTTCACATCATTTTGAACTAGCTCTGAGCATATCTGGGAGTTTCCTCCCAGGTTTCTAACATAGCTAAAGAAGGCCTTATGATTGTCTTTTGAGTCTTTAGCTATTTTTCTCTCGAAATTTGCTTTGGATGATTTTATGAGAGCTCTTAGTTTTTACTTATAGTGATCAAGGGTGTCTTACCTTTTAAGGATTTTGCTCTATCTTGTAGTAGCTTCCTCCTTTTGTTGTAGAGTTTGTTTATGGCTGGGGTCCACCAGACTGGACGCTTGCCTTTGGTACAAAGAGTCTTTGTTTTGCTTGGGATTGCCTTATCCATGCAGTCCTGCAGGTGCTGGTAGAAGGCATTTGTAAGTGATTCAGCGGCTTGAGTATTGTTTTCCGCCGCTCGGGGCCTTAAAGGAGACCACACTAGTCTTTAGAAGTGTGAAGTCGGCTTTTGAGAAGTTCTTTACTGTGGTATTTTTATTTCGGGTGGGTGTGGGATGAGGACCTGCAGCGAGATTAGTTTGTGATCTGATCTCACCAGTGAGGGGTATACTTCGGGTGTTGAACATTGTGCTCCCATGTTCGTGATGATGAGATCAAGTATGTTATTTCCTCTTGTGGGGATGGTGACTAGTTGTTCCATGGCATTTGAGTTTATGAATTCCAGGAACTTTTGGGCTAGGGTGTTTGGGCTTGAGTAGTGTTCCCAGTCTATATTAGGGTAATTGAAGTCACCTAGTATGATGGTGTTTGGTGATACATTTATCCCCTCTAGTGTTTTCAGGAAGGCCATGTGAGGTTCCTGAGTTTGTGAGGGTGGCCTGTAACATGCTACAATTTGCAGAGCAGTCTTGCCTATGGTTAATTGCACCTGGATGGTCTCCGATGCATCGTGCGTTGCCACCAGTCTTGAGGTGTGGGTGTCCTTGATGAATATGGATACCCCCCCCTCCTTTCTTGGTATTGTCCGGATGTTGCGGCGGAACGCATGATATGAGGTAAAACCTGATAGCTGGGGTGCTCTCAGGAGCCTTGAACCAGGTTTCTGTCACAGCACAGACATCGATGTTCTCCATACTGAGAAGGGCCTCGAGTGCGTGCATTTTGAGATTTAGACTTCTGGCATTGAGCAGCATTACCCTTAGTTTTTTCCTTTTTGTGTTCTAGGGTGGTAGGTTAAGATTTTGAGCCTGCCCTAAAAAGGCACTATGGGGTGGCAAGAGCCTTTGCCAATATCCGGAATCCCAGGGTGACAGGTGCAAGCCGTCCCTTGAAGCAGCGTGGCTTGTCCAGCATGTCATCCCAGGCAGACAGACACTGGATCCCCTTTGAATGACACCAGTGTTTAAGCCAATTGTTAAAGCTGATCATCTTATCTCTGTATTGTGGCATCATTCTTGGTGAAGGTAGGATACTGCTCAAGGTCAGGGTCATACCTGCCTGGGCTACATAATCAGAGAGCTCCTCAATGTCTCTTTTCATGTAGTCCAAGGAGGTACGTCTCAGGTCGTTTACACCAGCGTGGACAATGACTGAGTCATATTTGTACCTGCTGTTGAGAGACCTGAGTGCTTGCGTTATGTGGCGGATTCTAGCGCCCGACAGGCAGCTTACTGTGACCTTCTCCTTACTCAGTCTGGTGAGCGGGACGTCAGTGTGTCTGACTATGGAGTCACCAATGACTAGTGTGTCTGGCATTGTGTTTGGCCTTAAGGGCTGTGACTGTTTGACACTCTGACTGTGAGGTCTATGTGTTGCAGGTGTTGTGTTCTGAGGTGGTGGTTGTTTGGGTGTCTGCTTTGGTGGCCTCTGGTGTTTTGGTAGATTTTTGATCAGAGCCTCCGAGTATGTCTTTGTGTGTTTATGTGTATGATTTGAGGTTGTAATGGTACTATGTGAGACTGGGTCTATAGTGTGTGTGGTAACCTTCTCCTCCTGACTGGTCTTGCCAGTCCTATGTTGAGAGAGCTCAGCCTCCAGTTTGGCCGTATAGTTGCATCTCTCGCATGTATTTGTGTTTTGTGGGAGGAGGAGAGGGTTGTCTGTGTACATGAGGCAATTGTAACATTGCCTCAATATTCCCAGGTTAACCAGCTGAGCAGGAGAGGACACTAGCAACTGATCCCTCGACATGCTAGAAGGAATAGACAAAAACTTTAAAAAGATTCCGGGGACGTGGGTGACCGAGAAATGGGGGGTTGCCTTTTTGGGGTACTATCTATGACAAGAGTGCCGTATCAAGGTAATAAGTACTGTAGGAGCAAGTGCTACGTTTAACAGATAGAGAATAGTCTACTTGGAGTCAAGTAGAGATGATCTTTTTAATTATAGGATAAGCTGATTAGATCAGTAGTATAGTTCGAGGAAGGTAGTTTTAAGGGAAAATTTGAAGAGTGGACTTTAGGTAGCCCGAATAGTTTAAACCTGCTTAACCGCTGCTGCCCTAGTGTGCAACGGTAGCAACTCCGCGCTAAAGCGTGCTTTATAGCAGGGGGCTGGAACAGACAGGAAATGACCCAAAATGGCCAATAAACTACAAGTTACTGCCTTAAACCACTCCTCTGAGGACAAATGAAGGAGTTATGGAAATGACCCCTAGTGGCCAATAAAACTACAGTTTCAAGTCAGTAACCACCTCTCCGGGGCAGGGAAGCTGCTCAATGTTAGTCACTGCCACTGATGAACACAGAGACCCTCCTTCAGCCCAAGCAAAAATGGCCTCACAGAAACTTTCAAACAGTTCAGGAACAGCAAGCCTGTAACTGAACTTTTTTAACTCTCAGAAAAGTGGGAAAAAAGCAAGATTTTTTTTTTTGTTTTTTTTTTACAGAGATAGCAGAGGTTCACAAGTAATATCAAGTTATAACAGTGCAGTAAATGACCCCACACAAGAGTGCTAGGTCAAGGACAGAAAATATGCAAGTTTTAAGAAAAAAGCGATTTAAAATTAAGTGCAAACAGGAAATTCAGCAAACAGCTTTTGGTTGTGCTCTAAATACAGCTACTAATACAGAAATCAAGTTTAACAAGCCAGAAAATGCTCAAGCTAGGCAGCTATGCAGAAAAACTTAGCAAATAAACAGAGAAAAAATACTTAAAATCTCAAAAGTGGCTCCCTTCTTCTCTCAGCGTTTTTTCCTCTTGGAGGGTGCTTCACCAATGTTAAGTACAAGTTAAGTACATACCAAAATTCAGAACATAATAGTTAAGATTTAATCTTTTCCTATCTGCATTCAAAGATCATGTCAGAATGTACTGAGAAAAGAAAAATATATACAAAATGAAAGCTAAGATATGCATAAAATACAGTGCAGTCACACATATAATACATAAACTCCATGCCTCATGTGAAATATATGCATACAAGATGACACATTAACAGGCCAAGACAAGTTTCTCAAATGCATTCCATTACTCATAAGTGATGGGAATACGAGGGGTCCTCTATGATAAGTTGTGTCTGAACAGAGGAACCAGGCACGGGTGTCCCCGTTCCCACCTTGCTATTCACTTTTTATTTACAGTAACTTGCAAAGAAAATAAACTCAGAAATTGTAGGGATATGGTTGGTATATAGTAATCAAGAAAAATTGGCTTTATTTGTAGATATTATTTTGTACTTGACAAACCCAGAAAACAACATATCTGTATTGTGGAATATTTTGTGACAGTTTCAAGTCTTTTAGGGACATAAAAGTAATGAAGATAAAACAAAGGCTATAGCGGTAAGTTATGTACCCACACACAAACTGGTTCAGCAGTACCCATATTTATGGGGATGTGATATGATGAAGTATTTAGGAGTATGGATTACAAAGGCTTCTTTTAATGGCAGCTAAGGATATGTGGGAAGTGACTAAACAAACCACAAGGCAAAAAACAAGAAACTGGGAGCTCTTGTTTATAGATATGGATAGTAAGATGCAGGCAGTGAAAATGTTTTTAGTCCCTTTAGATTTATATACAAGTCATGCATTTTTATCAGCTAGAGAAAAGGTTGTGGAGAATAATTAATACATAGTTGAATTAATTCATCTGGGAGGGGAAGAGTGCAAGACATAAGTGGAATAAGCTGATCTTCCTAATAGAATAAGAGGGTTTCAAGTCATCTGATTTGAAGGGATATTTTAGTGCCACACTGTTAAAATCTCATCAACATAACACAATCGGTAGGTTATAATTCAAGGTGGAAAGGGATGTTGATGAAGTGAAGTGGGAGTGGGGGAGTTCAAGAAATGAGGGAATTGAGAAAGGTGATTTTTGCCAATAGGGATGACCACAACTACATGTACAGAAATAGACAAAAGGGGCTGGAATTTAATGGAAATAACTGGCAAATGAACCAACCAAATAACGAGAGAGGGAAAGGTAATAGAGTAATATGAGACAAAGAAGAAGTTTGGACTGCAGGTTAGAGACAGTCTTCCTTACCAGGGATCAATTTCAGAGTAAGGGCAAACAGAAAGGGATATGGGAGTCCTAAGTGAAAGGCCTGCTCTGGTAGAGTCTTTAGTTGAAGGTAGAACAGATCCATTAGGAGGTTAGAAAACCTTGGGAAGAGAGACTGGAAACGCAATTTAAAAGGGAACCATGGGATGACATATGTTATGACCCCAAGTATGTAACAATGTCCAGAAAGTTTAGGATTTTTGCATAGGTGTTTTTACACCAAAGTAGAGTTTAAAGATTGATTTCCTCAGATAGCAAATGCTGGTGGTGTGATGGGGAAGAGAAAGGTAAGTGGTAACTTTTTCAGAAGTTGGGCTTTCAATGTTTTGTTGTTTTTAGCACACAGAACCAGCAAATGGTTACCGATTGGTAATGTGGTTCTGGTTTGTCTCGACACAAGTCTCTGGGCAGGTGAACCAAGTTGACTATTACGAGGAAGGTTTCGGAGATTAAGCAAGTTTAGAAAAACATCAATATTGTCACATTTGTATCTCTCTAACAGCTGTTTTGCACTTTGAACTGCACAATCAGCCAAGCCATTTGATTATGGGTATTCCGGACTACTCATAACAAGAACAAAGTCCCACGTTTCAGCACATCTTTTGAACTGCTGACTTGTAAACTGTGCACCATTGTCAAAAATGACTGTGCAGACTACCATGAACAGCAAAATGTCTCTTCGACTTACTAATGACAGTAGTGGAAGTTAGGTTAGGATGTAGGTCAATCTTGAACTAATTTGAATAAGAATCTACTAACACCAAGTAATGTTGATCATTCTACTCAAAGATTGTGGCTACTGTCAACCAAGGTAGTTCAGGAATCTGGCTTAACTGAAGTGTTTTTTGTTGATGCAGTTTTATACTGTTACAAACAAAACGAGATTAAAATTTCCTTCTCAATATCTTTCGACACAGAAAGCCAAAATACTACTTCTCTCACCCTTTTTTTGGGTAGAATCAGTTCCTGGGTGGCCACGATGTTAAGATATTAATATACTCTTGTTGCAAGGATTTTAGAACAATCACTTTTGGACCTTTCATAATAATACCATTGTCTGACAGAATCCCATCTCCGTAGGGAAAATACTGCTGCACATCTACTGGTAAACAAGACTGCTTTGAAGGCCATCCTTGACTGATAAAGTGGTCAAGTTCCTGGAGAACTGGATTTGAAGCTGTGGGAGTTCTGAGCTCATCAAGACAAAAATATTTTCACTTTCATGACTTCAAAATCAGGTTTCTCATTCTCATGCTGTTCTGTGTTATTTCTGGGCCATTCTCATGCTGTTCTGTGTTATTTCTGGGTGACAGAGATAAAGTAGTTTGCCTTTTGTGTAAACAAGATTGATATTGTATTTTTTGAAATTTTAGCATCATGCATTGCAATCTACAAACAGCTGTGTGCATTGGCTTTATCAAAATAGTGACTAGAGGCTGGTGGTCAGTTTCTTATCTGGATAGGTCGGCAATAAATATAATCATGGAACTTCGAACATGCAAACACAATTGTCAAAATATCTTTCTCAATCTGGGTGTACTGCATCTTGGTTTGGGTAAGAGGTCTTGATGCATAGGCAAACTGGTTCACCCTCTTGAAAAATGATTGCACTAAGACCAAACTTAGAGACATCACAGGAAAGAGTAACTGGTTTGTGAAGATCACAGTAGCATAAACTGGATGGACTTGCAATTTTCTGTTTCAGGACATCAAATGCTCTTTGGTGTTGTTTTAACCAGGACCAGGTTACATCTTTGCAGGTCAGTTCCCTTAGCGGTGCTGAAAGTTGACTTAAATCTGGAATGAACCTGCCTAAATAGTTGACCATACTAAGAAAACGTTGTAAGGCTTGGATATTGTCTGGAGCTGGCACCTCACAAATTGCTGTTTGCTTGGAAGAATCTAGTCATAAGCCTGAAATGGTAAGCAATCCACATAAGTAACTTCTGGTAGCCTGAATTTAGATCTCTGAAGATTAATATTCACTTCACTAGCTTTTTCCAGAACATTCCTGAGGTTCCTATTGTGTTCGACTTCACCACTGACCCCTACAAGAATATTATCTATTATAATAGCACACGGATAGCCATGAAAAAATGCGTTTCATAGCACGTTGAAAGACTTCACTGTCAGAAGTTATTCCAAATGGTATTTTCAGAAATCAGTATCTTCAGACTGGTGTACGGAATATGACTAGCAATGACGATTTTTGATGAAGCAAAATTTGCCAAAATTAATCTTTTGCTTCTAACACAGAAAAAACAGTAGCATTTGGCATGACGGCAGCAACTTCCTCGTCTGCTCACATTGGATGAGGAGTTCTTTTCAGTGCTTTGTTCAAATCTCTTGGATCTATACATATTGTAATATTATCAGAGCTTTTTCTTATGAGCTACTACCATGGAATATATCTATTCAGTTGCTTCTTCTACTGGACAAATTACTCCTAGCTGCACCATTCTGTCTAGCTCGGCCTTGACTCTGTTCGGAATAGCTACTTGAACTTTCCATGCTGGTCTGATGACTGGGCTTACCTCATGGTCTAACTTCATGGAGTACACAACTGAGAGTTTGCTTAGTTTGTCTTTGAAAATATCAGCATACTCAGTAAAATAATTTGAGTAAATTTGAGCTGTTGTCATTCAAGCTTACATGGTAGGCTTCTTTATTAAATGAAAGTAGTCCTATTTTCAAACAGTCTCCGAGGCCTAATAATGACTGCACTTTCTCTTGACTATGTAAAACTGCAAGTCATAGCTGTTCCCAGCAGAGTAACATGAAAGCACTACTGAGTCTTCGGTTTCAAATTTCTTCACCACCATAAGCAACAAGTTTTGCACATTTTACCAAATCAAGTTGTTCTCCTGCTTTTATTCTAGAAAAAAATTCTGCTGACATAACACTGCACTTTGAACCAGTATCTACTTTGAGCTCTACAAGTCTCCCATTAATCCGAACAATACAAAAGATTTCATTTTTTGCCCATAAAGCTACTTCATTGACTTTCACTAAAGCAGACACACCATCAACAAAACAAGTAGGGTTGCAGCTTTCTAACTGATTAACTTGCCTCCTAGAATGCTCTTTTTTAATAAAAGAATGAGTTTAAGATTTACAAAGCCTTTTGAAATTATTCCATTTTTTACATTGGCGGCATTGCTGACCAAAAGCTAAGCAATTTTCTCGTCTGGATTCATCATTAGCACTGCAATTAAGAGAGATAACTATGAGGCTTGCTACAGGTTTTGCTGAGTCACCCCATGTGCTTTGCTGCATGTTCCCTGGGCCTTACAGAAGCTACTCTGGGTTTTACTGGAGCTGCCCCGCCATTGGGCTTGTATCTTTTAACCTCGTGCTGCATACTATTAACATTAGCATTAGAAGAAACCACATGCGTGTTTTTGTCATTTGTAAGCATATTTATGTGCTTTTCTGTAAGCTCACATGTCTGACAAATCTCTATGGTGTTATTCAAAGTTAAATCACTGTCTCAAAAGCAAAATCTTTTTTTGATCTCATGTCAAATAAGTGTATTTCCATTGTAATATTAATTTGGGAGTTACACATTTCTCTAAATTTATGTTTTAAGCACTCAGGGTCTTCCAGTGTTTCAGCCCGTACTACAATATGGTGGTTTCCCCCTCCCCTGCATACACAACAGGTTCATACACAAATGAATGCTCTCTTTCAATGGCTTCTGAACCAGTTAAATTAAGCATAATACATGCCTTTGTATGTGCGTCTTTGTCAGAAAATGTAGCCAGTATGAAAATATCGTACTTTTGCTCAAACAGTCTCCAATTTTCTGCAATACTGTCATCAAACACAAGTGGAGCGGGTCTGCAAAATCCTTCTGCCATGCCAACAAATTACTTTTAAAACACACACACAGTACAGACCAAGCCCTTGTAATTATGTACGAACATGCACACACATCAGGTACTTGTAATAATATTCAAATGCACAATATTCTCTTTGAAAGACTGTTGTTGTGTCTTTCGGCTTTTCACGGTTAGGGGTCACCACAGCAGAACTCCGGTCCGCTAATGACTGGCAGTAGATTTTTACGTGCCGAGTTGCCGGCCCTGATGCACAACCTTCAACGAAGGTACGCCCATTCACGCATGTCTCCACACAGAAGATGCTCTAGCTGAGAATAGAACAGGACAACGTCTTACTGTGAGGTGACAATGCTACCGCAACACCACCACCACCACAGTATTCTCTTTGAAAGACTGTAATTTGCAAAATATTCTTTGTAATGATTGTACTTTGTGAAATAACTGCACTATAATGCTACACACACTTGCCAACATTGTGCACACTTCAGATACTTTGAATAGCTTTAGTTAATGTGAAAAAGTAGTACAATGGGAAAAATATATGGTCGTTTCCCCTTTTTTATACATTTTATGCAATTCAGATACTGTTTCAAATGTTTTGGTAATTATTTCAAATATTTTTATCAATATGTCACAGTTTGGGACATTTCATTTAATTAGAAATTCATCATGAGGGTTTTGAATGCTTTGTTTTATATTCATTGAGAAAAAAAGCATTTAAGCTAGTTTTAGTACCTGGAAATAATTTCTAATCTCTTTGCGAATCATTTGAGCAGTATGGATGATCCACTCCTGTATATTCCCCTCCATTTCTAACTGTGTGCCTCATGGTTTTGACTCCGAATCCCACTCTTGACACCATGTCACTCATCTTGTGTATCTAAATAAGACGATGAGGTTTGGGTGTTCATTTAAGTAGTTTATTACACAAAAACATATCAGGATGGATAGCAGAAACATTAAATTTAAACAAACTAACTGATTGACTACTACAATACATGCTTTCACTCTGGCTGCTCACTCAAAATGGCACTCGCTTGTATGTGCTCAGTACTTATATGCATGTGCGCACTGACTGGAATGCTTGTTAAAGGTACATCACACACACTGATATACAACCACCATGGACCAAAAATATAATCGTGCATGGAGATCATGTATTCTCCGATTTTAACAATAGACTACTCATAATGAAGGCTCTAACAAAGTAATTCTGTGTTACTTTACTCTATTGATTAAGTCAGTCATGAGATTCAATAAGACTAAAAATAATAGTCCTTGTTTAGATAATAAGCAATACCCCTAACAACCTCAGCTACAGGCTCAATTCCAGACTTCCTAAGTGATTATAATTCCACAGATGCCATGCAACAGTGCTATAAAATCATCTCATACAACCTAGCTAGAAATTTCACAAATTTTAGTTTCAACATCCTTTATACCTCTATATTAAGCCAACTCAACTGATCTTCCCTAAAAATACTGCCTCTAGATCAAGTAGTTGAAAATTTTAATTTTTGTTATCAGTTCTCCATAGTCAAGCTCCAGCAAGCAAAAATGTGTCAAGATCTAATCCAACCCCTCAGCTTACTAGAAACACCTAACAGGTAGTACAAGAAAGAGATAAGCGTGTAAATAATGGTATAAAGTCAAAACTGAAACCTACAGTACAGAAAATAAAGTATGTCACTTTTTCCTATTGGCAAACTCTAAAATATATCACAGTGGACTTTTAAAGGAATCCCCCTGGCTAACTGTTAACAGCAGGGCCATTTTCCAACTGGATAGCCTCTTGTTCAAAATTATCACTTGAAAGTGCTTCTTGAAATCCTAATGTAAAAATTGTAAATATGTATGCAACATATTTTTATACAGAACAAACAGCTAATATTTTATTAACACTCTAATAACCTTTGATCAGTTCTGCAAACTACCCTTTTGTGTGGCTTATTGTATTGGTTTTCACTACTTGCGATGTTTTATCTCGGACCACTACTCTAAATCATTTGGCACCACTAGTTACTACCGTGCCTCTTTGAATTTATTTATTTTATTTATTTATTGCTTTTTGTTTACCAGGATGGTAAGACTGGGCACTCAGGCCCATTTTCAGTGGAGACACTGGGAGAAAAGCTCCATTACAATTACAAGAAAATTACACAAATTACAAATAATTTACAGAGAAAAAAAGACTCTGTTTCTTAACATTAATAATGGAGTTTTAGAATCATCCAATGTGTAATATAATAAAGACCGAGATTAATGCAATTTGATGTCTGTAAGAGTGTTATACAATAATAAGCAGGTTACAGTTACAAATACAGCAATATACAAACTTAATTTACAAAGGAGTGATGAAAAGTAGTACACAGTTATAAATACAGATACAATTCACTTACATTTACAGGATAAGGTAGGACAGCTAGGGTGTTAGGGGTTGGTGATGGTCCAAAGATGAGAAAAAGTGAGAATTAGAGTGTGAACAACAAGAAAGTCAGGATGAGTCTAGGTGTTGTTTTAGGTTGTGCTTAAATCTAGATGCACAGCTGTCCTGTTTTAGTGGTTGCATTGTCTGATGACAGGATGAGTACAGTGGGTCTCCAGCTGTATTACAGGATTTGGAAGCTATACGTATGCTCTGGTTACCTGAGCGAAGGCAACATGGTGGGCAGTTGTGCTTCAGAATGTTTTGTAGAGAGGGCCGCATGTGTGGTTTGTGTATTATTTTGTGGGCAATTTGAAGCCAAATGAATGTAAGGTGATTAGGTAGTTCTAGCCAGCTGAGCTTCTTTAGTGGTGTGTATGGTAGGTTACATTAGTGTTAAGCAGTGGTGTGTACGGTAGGTTGCATTAGTGTTAAGCAGTGGTGTGTGTCCGGTAGGATGCATCAGTGTTAAGCAGTGGTGTGTCTGGTAGGATGCATCAGTGTTAAGCAGTGGTGTGTCTGGTAGGATGTGTTAGTGTTAAGTACTGGTGTGTACAGTAGGATGCATTAGCTGCAAACTTGGCTATTTTACAGCATGCCTCTACTTTATTTAGTAGGGTGGCTTGAATGTTGGGGAACATGGGTGATGTATACAAAAGGGAGGGGAGAAGGCAGGCTGATGCTAAGGATTTTCTTGATGAGTCTGTCAGGTAAGATTTGCTTTGGTTCCAGTTTCTGATGAGCTTTTTTGATGGCCTGGGTGATATGCAGATCAAACTTTAGGTTGTTGTCTATTTTGCTCCTAATAGTTTGGTAATTGTTGCAGTTTCTATGGTGCTGGTGTTTGTTGAGGCAATATTATAGGGTGTACTGGTTGTTAAAAGAGATCTGGGTAAGAAAAGCATTAATTTTGTTTATTTGTTATTTAAGATTAGCTGATGAGCCTTTAGCCATGATTCTAAGGAAGTAAAAGAGTCTCAAGTCATTTGTCGAAGTAGTGGAAAGGTTGGGGCTGGCCAGACGATGGTGGCATAGTCGGCATATTGTACTAAGGTGGCAGGTTACTGGCTTTGTGCATGATGTTTGTAAAAATATTTAAAAGTACTGGGCCTAGAATTTATCCTTGTGGTACTCCAATGACAACAGGCAGGAAGGGGGGGCAGGTCCTGATTCCATTTTATGGTCCATTTGAGAGACAACTAAATAACCAAGTAAGAGCAGAATTAGACAGTGATAGGGAGGTCAGTTCATTGATTAGAGATGGCAGGATACTGTGATTTTGACAGATCTAAGAGCAGGGAGGATGACATTAGGTTAACACCATTTCTGTTGTTATTTAGGGTTTCTGAGAAACTAAGCAGAGATGTTGTCCTGTGGTGTGATGGCGTTACAAGACAATTTATGTAGGGGACAGTAGCTTGTTGTTCATGAGACTGGTTAAGAGTTGGGAGTGTATGCATTTTTCTAAGATTTTGGACACAAAGAGAGATTTGCAATGGGAGGGAAGGAAGGTGAAGAGGTTTGTGGCGATCCACCTTTGTGAAGTGGTATAATATGTGATTTTTTCCCAGTGGATACACAGTTTTTTGTGAAATATGTACTTATGAGTATGGAAATGGAGTTTGCCAGGGCATCAACAGCTAACTTAAGATAATTTGGTCAGAGTTTGTCAGAAGCTGATGCAGCGGTTTGCAGTTTTGAAGGTAATTTTTGGTAGCTGAGGTAGGTATTTGGTGGAAAGAAATGAGAGGGGTATTCTGAGTATTGCTGGTAGGGACAGAGAGATGGGAGGGTGGGTTAGATTCTAGTACAGAGAGGACAGAATGAATGAAGTGTGTGTTGAACTAAATAGCTATGGTGTCTGTGCCACTGTTTGCGGTTGGAGATGGGGTGGTGATTTGACCTAGGTATAGTAAGATTTTTATGGTTGTTCAAACTGTTTGGGATTGCAGGAGCGGCCTTAGGTAAAATGGTGCCCTAGGCAAAAGGGCTCCACGGCACCCCCCACCACACCATCTGGTGCCCCCATCCTAGTCTATTTACACCAAATAAATACTGGAAAAGCACCCCTAGTAGAGCAGCGCCCTAGGCGGCCGCCTAGTTGGCCTATGCCTAAGGCCGGCCATGTGGGATTGAGATGATGTTTGCCTTGAAGTGAGTGAAAGAATGTATCCCATTTACATCGACTTCTAAGTTGACTAAAAATTTGCCATTTTTGTTGTGATCTATCTTTACTCCATGACTTCCAGGCTTTGTCTCTATTCAACACGAGCTGTTTGGTTCCTTTGCTGAGCCACAGAGCAGGGTTACTTTTGGTTCTTTTTGTTCTTATGAGTTAAGGACTGTTTTACTGAAATGGGTAACAGCATCTTCTAGTGGTTGCTTTTTTTAGAGTACTCCAATCATATAAGAAGTAGTTTATAAAGGTGTCTGTTAAAAATGAAGAGTTTATTTGCTGTATTTTTGGAGGTGCAATTAGTTTGTCTTGTTATAAATGTGGGATGATGGTCACTCATGTTGTCTGAGAGACAGCCAAAGTGAGGGTGAAGCGGTAAGGATCCCGTCTGATACTAATATATGGGTCTGGGTTGTTCCCTCGGATGTAGCTGTAACTGAAAAGGGCCTGAGTTCCTAATAGCTATAGGCCATCTTCAGTTCTGTAGTTGATGGGTGGGTGTTTATTGACTAGGAGTATAGAGTTGGGGAAACAGAGTGATGGGAATGGGGAGTGTGGTAGGATGTGGCAATGGTGAGTATGCTTAGTATAATTGTGAAAGTAGGCTGGAGTAGCAGCATTTTTATACTTAAGTTAGGGGAAGGTAGAGTTAGTTGGATGGAAGTTATCTGCTATTTTTGCTGCAGCAGACTGGGACAAGTGAGTTAGGTGGACCTTTGAAAGCAGCTTGCAAGTTGAGTTGTTAGGTCAGTTGGACGCCTCAGTGAATTTGGTTGGTTGTTTTGTTGTAGGGGATAGGGAATAGAATGGTACAAGTTAAGATAAAATGGGGGTACGTAGGGGAAGCAAACTGAGCCCAACCGAGTGTAGCGAGGGAGAACGGAGCAGACTAAAAAGGTGATAAAGCTGCTGCGGGTGAGAAAAAAATATCTGTAAGCCTGAAAGTTATACAGTAATGGGCAATAAAACTGTAGAGGTCAGTGAAGAGATTTAAGTTTATTATGAATACATGAACTTCGCGGCCACGGTGGTACAGCAGTTAGCATCGCCGCCTCACAGCAAGAGGTTCTCCAGTTCGATTCTCAGCTGGGGTGCCTTCTGTGCGGAGTCTAGATGCCCTTCCTGTGGTCTCGTGGGTTTTCTCTGGGTGCTCCGGTTTCCTCCCACATCCCAAAGACATGCAGTACGTGGACTGGACACTGCAAATTGGCCCTAGGTGTGAGTGTGTGCCTTCTGTGGAAAGTTGGGTGCCGGGCTGGCAACTCGATACTGTAAAACTCCACTGCCAATCATGAGCAGACAGATAATCCGCTGTGGTGACCCCTAACCGGGGAAAAAGCCGAAAGAAGATGAATACATGAACTTCAAAGGTGTGTGAGATAGGCAGTAGACTAAGATAGTCAGGAAAAAGAAAGTTTGGAAAAATGAGAAAAGGACTTTTTGTTTAATAATTTTAAAGCTAACTACATTTAATGCTCAAAGTAGAAGTTGTTTATTCATTAGTTAGTGAAAACTTCAAGGCATGGAAAAGGAAAGAAGCAAACCAAAACAGAGCAAACTATATAGTCAAAGATTGAGATAAGCTTTGTACTTGTGTTATCTGTCTTATTCTCCTCCACAGAGCTCAGCTCATGGCTAAAAAGGGTCAGATAAGCAGCCTTATTACCAAGATAACAAAAAAACAAAAAAGTTCACTTACTGTTAGAAAACAGGTAGTTTTTTGATTTACAGGTTCCAATATATCCTTGGAAATCACTTTCTGAATGGTCACAACAGAATTTTCTTCAGTTTCTTTCAGAGTTCCTATGACTTTTTTCCCAAGCTCCAAACTTGCATCAGACACAGTCACATGGGTGGCCATAACATCAATTCTTATACTTTCAACACTTTTCTGCATCTCTTTCAGAATTTCTGCTTCTTCATCCTTAAGCTGCTGGATTAGTGTTTGTTCCTTATCATGAAGAAATTGGTGCAGTTTTGCAAATTCTTGCATAATATACTGTTCCAAACTATAAGCATCTTCCTGAGAAACAAAAAATACAGAGGAAAAAGGTTGAATTTTACATTACAGTACCAGTTGTGTTCAAGCATGTTTCTTGCAAAGCAGAATGAGTAAAGATAAGTCCGGCATGATAGAAGCTATCCGAGTGCAGGGTCGGCCTACTTGTATGGCCGATATAGAGGACAACCACCATGGATGATCCCCTAATCAGGGGGTATTGAAAGAGGGTATCCAGAATAAAGATGACCCCTAATATACAGCAAGAGTCAATGCAATGTTCTGGCTGCCCTCTTGGGTATCTGAAGCTGGGAAGACAGAAACAAAATGAGAAGAAAGGCAAGCAGCCTCCTCTTTGTTGGATAGATTTGGCCATATGCCAGCCCAACTTCTGCTACAAAGTCTGGTTGGCTTCAGATTATTAAAACATCTCCCTGACAACATTGGATAGGCAAGAGGGCATACTCCTAGGAGGAAGAGGTTTCCAATTTCGAGAGAAAAAATTGAATCAGTCAGTTACTGGTCTTCCTATTGGGACTACCAGGAATATTTGGAAAAATCATGGTGGCAGAGTTATATGGGTTACAGCAACACTGGAACAGCACAAAACCTAGGATCTGCTGCAGTACAGAATACTATTTCAAAGAGACCCCGCCAATTCAATAAAATTGCAACATGAGTAATATTCTGTTAACTTTTGCTAATGAAACAAAGTTACTTGCATGCATCATAAAATTATTCAGCAGAAGAGAAACCCTCTGTAATCCCCACATGTATGGCTTAATTCTCCAGACTACCTTATTTAAATATACTAACTCCACACTCATGCAAAGGGATACAATTGCTAACCTTGAAAGTGCACAATATTGTTGTACAAAGGGAGATACCACAGTATCTAAGGAAAGTACGAGACCTTACAATAAAAACAGGATTTCTGAACAAAATTCAAATGCAATAACACAACCTGACCACATGTAGCATAGCATTCCGAAACGGGAAAAAGTTGGTTGCCCAACACAAGGTTTACTTCTACAATGAAAACATCAAGAACAATCAGTAAATGCAAGTGGAATGAAACAGCTGTGCTGTGTTTTAGTCATTGAATCTTGCAAGAATTTGTAATACAGCTGTAATTACATATTGTGTAAATCTGGAGACTGACGAGACACAGAATGAGTTATGTGGGGTGTGTAATGTTGGGGAACACATCTGGAATCAAAAACTGTTCAGGGTGACCTCTGTAGTTAAAAGAGCACATATTACTTACAGAATATCAAAAACGGATCTATTCAGAGTGATCTCTGTAGTTAAAGAACATATATTACTTACAGAATGTGAAATACTGATCTATGGTGTTGGAGAACAAATGTGTCACATAGAGCTTTGCATGTGATGATATGGAATCTGTAGTGCATCTCGATAAAAGATCGTCTGTGACAGTCAGTGGGGACAGACACAGAATGAGAAACCATTTGAAATATTGGGAGCCGCACGAGTTGAGTCCTGTAATGCTGAGACTGCATGGCCAAAACAATAAGGACTTAGAAATACTAAATCCAAGATGGACAACTCTCAGTATATTCCCTTTTCTCTGATGTACTGTGATCTCGGAGTTAGTAAGATCGGTTGGGGGGGGGGGTTAAAAAGAAATTTAAAGGAGAAGAGAGACATTTAAAATTTGTTCTTTTCTGCAGTTTCTTTTTTTTTAACTAGAGCATGCATCTCCCAGTGTTCAGAGGGCTGACTTTTCGCTAGGGTGCTTGAAAACTGGCTTTTGAGAGTCTATGAAGTTGGAGAACAGATCTCTGACATTACGTGACCCTGCCGTTTCAGTGACAGATCACAGATAAATAATAGATCAATGAAGTCTACAACAATGAAATGAAGACTTGTAATACAGAATGCCACAAATGGGCCTAATGTGTTGCAGAACAGATCCAAGATTTATAATGGTACAGGTTATCTTAGAAGGCCAAAGTGCTTTACTGGGAGAACATCTATAAAGCAGAACAGCTTTAATCGGTCAGTGATAATAAATCTGCAATAATGAATACTTCAGTTACATCTAGGGGGCTGCAGAACACTATGCAAGACCAAGTAAGCCACTTATGTGTGAGAGGTTGGGGAACATAAATGTTTAAACGAGAATCACTCAGATTTATGACTTTGTACATATATATACATATATCTATATCTATACCTATATATAGGTTCATAGGTTGGTACTGGGCTATCTGCCCAAAGGCATATATTAGCCCAGCCATGTTGTGCAGTATTCACCGCCCCTTTAGTAGTTCCCTAGACCCTTGTACTAGCAGCTAGTACCCCTGGCCCCTATCTAGTAGTGCTGTTGATGTGATCCCCGGTGTGAACTTTGTTACCCATCCACTCATCAAGGTTCCTCTTGAAGAGTGATAGTGAGGGGCTCTGTCTTATGTAGATCAGGACCCTGTTCCATAGTAAGGGAGGTCTCTGCGAAGGAAATCTATCCCTCCAGCATGTTCTATTCATTGTTGTGTTGAGGTTTATATCCCTAGAGCATGTAGGTCGAGTAGATTTGGTTTTGCTAAGATGGAGCATGTTTAACAATTCTGGGTTGGACATGGCTCCGTACGTTAGACAGAGATCGCCTCTGAGAAAGCGGTATGCAACAGAGAACAGTCTTAGCTTTTTCAATCGTGCTGCATAGGGTAACTGTTTGAGGCCAGTAATCCTCTTGGTTAGGTACCTTTGTGGTCTCTCCAGCTGCTGGAGTTGTCTAGCCAGGTACATTCCAGTTGGTGCATTGTACTCAATAATGGGTCTGATGAGGGAAGAGTAGAGGGGCACCATTACATCCTTAGATCTTGATGCGAACCCTTTCGTGATCAGATAGGTCACATAGAAGGATTTTCTAACCACTTTGGCAACATGGTTATCAAAGGAAAGCTGACTATCTACTTGGGTCCCTAGATCCCTTATTTCTTCTTCAGATTTCAGGGGATTACCTCCTATGTTGTAGTTTGTGGTTACTCTGTTTTTTCCAAAGGGGATTACTAGGAATTTTTTTGCATTTAGCTTGAGACCATGGCTTTGACACCATGCATCAGTCTCATTTAGGCCCTTCTGGAGGATCTCCATGTCGGCCGGGGGCTCTATTATAACACCCAGTGTGTGTGTGTAAATCAAAGTTCAAAGTGTGTGTATCACAGCTACTTGGGCAGGGACTTGAAGCACTGGTTAGAGAGGGTGCTGGAGGTCTTTGCTTGGTCACTCAGATGACCAGTGGGGAGTCTTACTGGGGATCTAGAAGAAGAAACCAGCCCCAGACTGACTGTGGTCTCTGTGTGCTCTTAAGGGAAACTGCACTTGATGCAGAGAGCTGCTTCTGGAAATACTGTGTGTGTACTTGTTTTAATCTCTCAGTGAACACCCCCCACTGTTACCAGTGATGAGGATCAAGGATCCTTGATTACTGGTCCAGTAGTGGGGCATCACAGTTATCACCAAGTCCAAGATGTCATTACCTCTTGTGACAATGTCAACCAGCTGGCCCAAGGCATTGGCACTGATGAAGTCACGGAATCTTTGAGCATGTGTGTTCTTCTCCAGTAGCCCTTCCAATCAATGGCTGGACAGTTAAGAATTACCCAGGATCAGGGTGTAGTGTTGAATCTTAATAGATTCAAGGAGGTCCAGATAGGTGGTGTGGGTGTCCTGAGTCAACGTTGGGAGCCTGTAGCTAACTATGATTTGAATAGGGGTCTTGTCAACCATTAACTGCACCTGAAGCATCTCCTGTGCGTCATACTGCGAGACATAGGCATGTGGACCATGTGCAGTGTGTGATGTGGTAGGCTGTAGAGTTTGGGTGTGTTTTTGTCTCTGAGGTCTCTTTTGTTTAGGTATGTTTTGTTAAGTACCTCCACATATGTGGGTGTATGTTGTGTTGGTGTGAGTGATATTTGAGGTGTGGTGTTTATGCAGACAACCTTCTCAGTGCCAGGTATACTGGCTCATGAGGGAGAGAGCATAGCCTCCAGGTTTTTAATGTAATTGCATCTCTCACAATTTGTGTTCCTAGGTGGTAGTAAGAGAGGGTTGTCCATATACATGGTACAGTTGCTGCACTGTCCCAGGATGCCCATATCAACCAGATTGGCAGAAGAAACTGTAGGAAACTTTCTGTCTATATCTGTCAGAATTGGAGAAGGGGATGAGCTAAAGGGGGTGAAGGTGGAAAGATCTGAGATGGGTACTAGTAGCTTGTGTTTGCACAGAGGCTGGAAAGAAACTTCACTACCTCAGGATCAAGTGAGTGCTAGTAAGGGAAAATTTGAAGCTGGAATAACTTGCAATGGGTTAAATCAGTGCAGCAGCAGTGTGTGACATGCAATCAAGCGCAGCCCCATGCAAACACAGGGTTTAAATACCAGAAAAGAGAGAAGAAACTAGAAACTCAGATTACTACCTAATCCTGGTAGCCAATCACTTGTGCTAGAGAAGGTCAAATCCCTGATACTGCCACTAACACTGAAGGCAGGCCCCTACCAGCACAAGATGGCTGCAAGGAAACCTACCAGGCCTGGTTGCAGCACACTTGTATCCAGACTATACTCCTTGACTAGAAAACTCCCAGAAAATGCACAGGAAAGCATAGATAGAGCACTCACAAAACAGAAAATACAACTCTCAGTATGAAAAAAAAAAACAGTTTATAGTTAAGTTATTGAACAAAAATGCAGTTACAGTAATGAAACACTACTTAACAATGAAAATACAGTTAAAACAGTACAAAAAATGCAGTGAAACAGTAAAAAAAAAAAAAAGGCTTTATGACCATGCAAAATGTAGTAGATTATCTGTACAGCATAACTATAAGCGTTAGGGAAGTGCAACTCAATAAAATAAATGTAAAAAAAACAAAAACAAAAAAAAAAAAAAAAAAAAAAACACATTTATTCAGCTCAGGGAATTTCTGCTATATCAGTGATGAATCACCACTCCTCAGTCTGGTATAAACAAGCACAGCCACCTGCAAACACAGGGTTGTCACTGACTTTTTGCATTCAAGATATCTGCAACACATCACTACCAGTTTACTTACCTCTATGTCTCCAAGTTCCTTTTCTTTCTTGTTTACCAAGTTTTTGAGATCAATAGCTTTGGATTCAAGAACCGATAAGGAGACTTTTATTTTGTCCTATAAATATACAAATGAAAAATAAAAACATTAGCAAAAAGCATGCAGAGTGCAAACATATCATAATCACTTTCATACTTGGAAATGTAAAGGAGTCAGCAAATATACTTTAATGTCTTTCCAAAAAACATATGGACATGCACAGAGATTGTACAGTGTACTTGCAGACACAGTGAAAAGACACTAAAATCATTGTGTTATTTGCACAATATTACATGGAACAGGATGGGCACATTTTATACCCAAGTTTAAAGGACAGTGGATGGATAAAGCCAGAAGATGCAAGTCTGCACTGTCATACGAGGAAATGAAAAGGGGGACAAATCACGAGGAGTTAAAGCAATGGCTGACTGTCCTTGTAACCAATGATTTACAAACTGTGCAGCCTAATGAATGTCTTACAGAGCCTAACAATTCTACCTCCTTTTTCCCTCCATGATTCCCTAATACATCTCAATGATGCATATCTGAATTCCAACACAGTATTCTACTCTCTGCTTATCTAAGAAAACCTTGTTAGACATCCATATGTCCTTTTGTAAAATGGATTTCCTCATATTACATATGAGCAGTTACCTCTCCAAATTCAAACTACACCTCCATGATCTTTCACATAGTTTGTAATAAAATAAATGAAACAAATATGAATAAAGGCAAAAAATAAGACACACAGCCCATAGAAAGCCATTAACTGCATGATCTGTTTTGTTGCTGGGTCAAGGAGGGTAAAAAAGGTTTATTTACCAGAAAAGAGGAATGGAAGAACAGGGTTAGTAAGGCTCATGGACGGATTTGTCAGAGGGGGGCAAGGATGGTAAAAAGGGTTTATAAACCAGAAAACAGGAATGAAAGGAAAGAACTGGTACAGCTCAGTAAGGACAAGCAGGAGATAACAGGATACATAAAAAACAGAAATGTTGAATTAATGCTTTATCTTGTTTTTCGTGAATAGTGGGAAGAGCACCTCGTTACATGCAACAGCAGTGGATGGGCATGCAAAAATACATACAGAGAACTGACTGCCCAAAAGAAGGATATGTAGGAACCAGATGGACTGCATTCCTTTATCCGTATACATCTGACCAGCATGCTGGTGGATCTGCTGTTGGGGATCTTCAACAGATTACTAGCTAGTGTAGAAGTAGCTGAAGACAGCAAAAAGTATCTGGGGGTCTACAACCCCGCTTAGCTAACTGTAGTTGCAATCAAAGTCATGCAGACAAATCCCAAGGGAAAGCCTGGTCATTTTCCTTCAGGGCAACAACCAACACTAATTCAAGTCTGAAGGAAAGGTCAGTATGACTTAATTCAGTTTTTATAACTAGGTTATAGGAAAACTTGACAGCAGAGAATTGGGAGAGGATGTCTCCATGAGTTAATCGAGGTTTCTGACTTTGTGTTCCAGAGACAGCAGCAAGGGTGCTATGAGGACCTACACAGGTCAGGCTGAAACAGACTTAGGAACTGAACTGCAGCATGACTGAAAAGGTGAACACAGAGTGTTGTGGTTAGAAGGGTGCTGTCGTGAATAAGGAACATGACTCATGGAGTACTGCATGGGTCAGTACTGCATCCAGTACTGTACAATGAGTTTGTTTAACACATAGTGAAGGGGATGCACAAAGCTCTCAAATATCCATGGTTTTGTAGAACATTGCTAACTTTGCCTCATATTTTTGCCCGCTTCCTCATAAAATGTTTGCTTTTCTAGTAAATCTCCAGATAATAATGTCAGACACAGTTTCTTGCTTCTTATTACTAAAATATGCATGTCGGTGCAAATCCTTTTATTCTCTAAAGTTTTGAAGTGAAAGAGTACGATTTACAAATCAACCCTGATTTTGGGGCCCTTCTCTGCATTATTTTTTTTTGTTTCTGTCCAAAATTCTTGAGCAAAGTTGATAAGTAATTACAGATGTGATCAAACTCTTTAAATTATGAAAAAAGTCAGATGCAGCAGTAATGAATGGTGAGGAATGGCCTTATACAGGCTGATGAACAGGCCAGAAAAAAAAAACTAAATTTGAGTATGTACACACATATAAAATATGCACACATGCCACAATAACAAACATGGTAAAAAGTATCAGGTGGGGAAATCACACTGGAATGGATCACTAGGAAATGGCTGAGAGGTCCAAAGCATCAGCCAAGAGATGGTGGCTTAAACTCTTAGGAGGACAGACTCCAGAAGGTAATATCCCCACTTAATGGAATAGGCAAGCCCACATCTTGAGTTCTGTGAATCCCAGTCATTCCACATCTCGTGTGCTATATTCAGTTCTGAAAGCCATACAAGGAAAAGGATATCAGGCAGACACAGGAAGTCTGAGATGAAAGATATAAAATGTTGTGTCATTTGAAATGAAAACAATCAGGCTAAGGACTAGACAATCTGGAGTTCTTTTCACTACAGACAAGAAAATACATCAAGTCATTATGTGAGAAAACAAGATCTTGCTGACTAGATGTGAAGGGGTCACCCTGACTTGTATTGTAAGGATGAACAGTTCCATACATTTGTGAAAATAAGAATGAAATTTACAGAGGCATTCATAAAGGCATAGGACAGGTAGATAAAAGGTTAAGGGAAAAATGAATATTATCCTCTTCATGGAAGGAATATTGTTCATTTTTGTGCAGTGCCTTTAAGGTGTCAGGTTGCAGGCCATTACACACACACACACACACACACACACACACACACACACACACACACACACACACACACACACACACAAAGGCTACTCATTACCTTTGGGTCCCCAACTTCTCCCGTCCCACCTTTTCATCAAAGGCCTCCACTTCATGGATGTATCCCACCACAGATTTCTCCCTCCCGGAGATGACTCTCATACCCT
Source organism: Protopterus annectens (assembly GCF_019279795.1). Lineage (NCBI taxonomy): Eukaryota > Metazoa > Chordata > Ceratodontiformes > Protopteridae > Protopterus > Protopterus annectens. Next base: position 1,719,329,652 of record NC_056744.1, on the reverse strand, counting down.
CTGGCATGAAAACTTGACAGCCACTGGGATATAACCCCAACCCCAACCCCCCCCCCCCCCTGGGGAATAGGATAAGAGCACAACAGCAAAGGCCTTCATATTTTGGACAGCTAAATTTTCAGTCAGGCCCTAACAGGACTTGACAGTGTCACTGGCACAAAAGGAAGCAGACTCACATTTTGGACAGACATCACTCAGCTGTGCATGCACTGATGCCATGAGGAAAATTCTTGAACCTATGTGTCCTTTGTCAGTCTACCTACTGCAGTGCTAGCAATCATCACTGTCCTAGAATCACTACCATGGCTAATGAAACAGCCAAGCCTCCGATGAGCCTGTACACCCTCTCCCATGGAAAAAGTGAGCAGGCAATGCCTCATCATTCCTCTTCTTTCTGGCCAGATCCAACAGGTGCTGACCAATCTGCTAACTGAATTTAGGTCACCGGAGTCAGAGCTTTGTCCCTTTACACCAGAGCTGGCTTAAGTTTTCCTTCAGTCCTTCTGTAATACTGCCCACAAAGACATAGAAAAGAACAGGCCTTACTAATGATGGCTGTGGTATTCATTTCAAAACAGCCCTTTCATCTTAAGTGCATCTGTTTACTACTAGTGCCCTAATACCTACTGATATCTTATCCAGACTGTCACCTTTGGTCTAATATGTACACCGTTATAAAAGTCTCACAACCTCACTTTTTCCACATTGGTTTAGGCATGGCTAGAGTGAATGCAGCAGATACATCAGCTACTGATGAATGATTACTGTTCAAAATCTACTACTGGAGAAGCCAGAAGCTATTAAAAATAATATTTGGAGAGCTTTGTCCCCCTCAACCTTTTATTTATATATGCCAAGTCAAAACTGCAACCTTCACAGAAAACATGAATACCTTATACCAAAGGTTGTGTGGTCTCTCCATTCATCAATAGCCTTTGCCAATACACGATTGCTTGGGTTGGGTAGTGGGGATGACTTCAATGCATGGATTACAGATTTGGGCTGGTTTGCTATAGGGTAATGGGAATGCCTTCAATGCAGAGATTACAGATTTGGGTATAGGGCAATGGGAATGCCTTCAATTACAGATTTGGGCTGGGTTTGCTACTGCACAATGCAGTACATCTTTATGATAATATCTGTCCAAAAACAGCTGTACTCAGACATGTCAAACTCCCAGATAAAGTCTAAGCACGGTATGCCCTCAGCAGCTCTGGGTTTACAAAAGGGCTTCTCATTGTCTAGTATTACTCTCTCCAACGACTAATGCCTCCTAACTCCCCTGCCATATGCTGCTCTGACTACCCCACAATATTTCCACCATGATGTAAAGATGAAATATAATCACATTAATTGTAAACTTTAGATTTTCTCTCATAAATATTGTTACATCTATTAATTACTACTGTTATACATTGTCACTTTCTATTCTGTTTTTAATAATATACACCTTACCACCTTTCTGTTTTCTTCTTTATGAATTATTTCACCAGGGCAGTAACTGCAATATTTCAGTTGTGATCAGCGTACCACCCTGGTAATCAAATGTAAAATAAAATAAAAAATGTCATTGTTATCCAGTTTTGATTGGCATAATCTTACTCTTGTAGACACATGTTGGGATAGTTGTAGCCAATATAGTTTCTTTCCATAATATGAACTTCTAAACCTCCCCACTGTCTCAGTTATCACCTTGCCAGCTGCAAACTTCTGTGCTGGCAAGTACAACTTTCTCTAAACTCTTCCTCTATGATCTCTGGCCAAGACAGTTTTTTAACATCTAAAAGGGAACAGAACTACATAACTCGAGAAAGTAAAAATCCACAATCTTTGTACTCCCAATCTGTGCCTTAAGTACTGAATTTCACCTGTACCTACAATCTTCCCACGTGAAAAACTGACAAAGAAAAACAGATCTTTACATCTCTCTAATACAGGGATCATTTTTACTTCATATTATTCATAAGACAGTGTCCCTTACCTTATATACACTGGCTACCTCATTAAGTAACACAAATCTGTGGCAGGAATGTCTGGGAACACACAGGACACAAACAAAGGCCTCATCTTCCTGGCAGAACAACTCCAGTCTCCGCCTGTGCTCTCCACAGCACTGCTCTGTTCTCCCATTTGTAGCACACAGATTCTGCATGTTTTCTTTCTCCCTGCAGTCTTTTTACTACATTGTGTGCTCCACTTTCAGCCCCAAAGGTATTTGATGCATTCTGACAGCAGTCAATCCACTGAATAACTCTTGACAGGAAAACATTTTTTACTTTATATCAAAATCTATAAAAAGCAGGCATGATATACTAATGTCCACAATCCAAAATGACTAGACTTCTAGGCAAACTGAGGACATTAAACTGCTATACATAAACACAGTTTACATACTGCAGAACACAAACACACTCACTCTATACTTTTTAGTTTCATTTTCACAACACAGGAAGTAAGTGTTCAGAAGAGGAAGGCCTCCATTTAAAGGGGCAGTGTACAGTTAGCACATGTAAATCTTGACAATTATCCCAGTCTGTATGTCTGTTCATTTAAACACATATTTTTTTATTCAGTCACATTCAACTTTGAAGATCAGTGATAAACTTTCATTGAGATGTAAACTACATTAGACATTTTAAGGAAATTCAGATAAGTGAAAACAGATAAATTTAATTTAATCGTTTTCAGACACTTTTATTAGATTATCACTTGTGACATAGGCAAATTTACGTTAATATAAAAGTAATCCAACTATATTAACATAACAAACATTATAATCTGCATATATTGCTATATATCATACAAACAAAGCAATATTACTTTTTATCAATTCCTGCCTTTTTTTTAAACAAGAAACATCTTCATTATTTTATTACTATTATTTATTTTACTTTACATTTGTTCATAGGTTCATAGGGTTCATAGGTAGGTACTAGACCATCGATGCTGGGGCCTATACAAGCACAGCCAAAAAGGTACCCTGGCTTTTGCCACCCAAGAAAATTATTTTCCTGTGCCAGTGTCGAGCAGATTCAGAGGTGATCCCCGGGGTGAATTTCATATCCCCCATCCAATCATCAAGATATTTCTAGAAGAGTGCTAATGAGGAGCTTTGTTTGATATAGATAGGTAGTTTATTCCATAGTATGGGAAGTCTCTGGGACAGGAATCTATCCCTCCGGCATGTTCTGTTTATTGTGGTGACAAAGTTTAGGTCCCTAGAGCGTGTAGCTCAGAGGGATTGGGATTTCTTTAAGTGGAGCATGTCCAACAGCTCTGGGTTTGACATAGCTTTGTATGTTAGGCAGAGATCACCTCTGAGTAGGCGATATGCGACGGAGTAAAGCTGGAGTTTTTTGAGACGGTCTGTGTAGGGCATCCGTTTGAGGCCAGTAATCCTCTTTGTGAGGTATTTCTGCAGCCTTTCCAGTTGTGTTTACCAGGAAAGTCCGACTGGACACAGGTCCTTTTTCAGTGGAGACCTGCGGAGAAAAGCACCATGTTAAACAAACATAGTTAACAAGATTCAAGTACAATATTTATAACATACATAGTTGTAAACAGAAGAAAATAACAAGCATTTCATGTACAAGCATAGTTAACAAAGATTTGGTATCCTTCTGTATTCAAAGAAGCATCATCATAAATTTACAGGTATGCTAGAGTCTATCAATTAACTTACAAATAGTCTTTCTTAGTCATCAGAGTTAGAAGCTCTTGGTTTGGACAAAAAAGTAGTGATACTGAGGTGTATTCAGCACAGAAGCTGTAGTTATAATCATAGGCTCAGGTTTAATCAGGATAAGTGAGTTTTTAGCTGAGGTTGTGGTGGATGTTATGTTGGGAGGTAGTGCGTTCCAAATTTTCACTATATAGTTGGAAAAGATGGATTCAGCAGCCTGGTTGTTGGCAGTGGAAATGTTTATCAGGGTTTTGTTGCTGGATAATAGATTTCAAGTGCTGGAGTATGGCTGAAGTAGGTTTTGCATGGCAGCTGTTTTTTCTTTGTGATAGAGTATTTTCTGGGCCACAGTTAGTTGGTTATATAGCAGGAGTTGAGGAAGTTCTAACCAGCTGAGCCGCTTAAGTGCTGAACAGTCATGCGACCTAAAATTTGAGTTGGTGACAAATCTTGCAATTTTGTTATAGCATGTCTCTAGTTTTGCTAGGTCAAATTTTCTTTGGTAAATATGGGCAAAGCATAGAGCAGGGTGGAGATCAAATACGTCTGATCTATGATGGCTTTTGCATTTTTTGTGAGGTAAGAGTTTGCTCCTATACATTGTACCTAATTTTTTTGTGTACTTTTTTATGGTTTGAGATATGTGGATGTCAAATCTCATGCTGTTATCTATTTCAACCCCCAGATATTTAGTGTGGACAGTGAGTGTAATGATGGTATTGCTTGTTGATATAATATTAAAAGGGGAGAGGTGCAGAAGTTGTAGTGGGGTAGAACAGCATGAGTTTAGTTTTACTGGGGTTCAGGATTAGGTGGGAATTTGTCAGCCGTGTTTTGACTGCTAGAAAAGACTCTTGTGTAAGTGACTGCACTTTTTGTATTGTCGGAGCAGCACATATTACTGTGGAGTTGTCTGCATACTAAATAACAGAGGCATGTGCGGCTGAGGTAGGGAAATTGTTTATGAATAATGAGAACAGTAGGTGACCTAGTATGGAGCCTTGGGGAGCACCTATGGTTACAGGAAGAAGAAGTGATAGGTTTTCTTGCCAGAGTACTGCTTGCTGGCATCCAGTCAGGAAGTCCTGGGACCAAGCAAGAGTAGACTGACAAAATTTTAGCTCTGAAAAGGTGGTTAGGAGTTTATTGTGTGAAACCATTTTGAAGGCTTTAGATAGGTCTAAGAAAATAGAGGATACATATTTGTGATTGTTTCTGTGATGGTTTATTGTGCTGGTGAATGATAATAAAGCAGTAGTAGTACTGTGGTGTGGATGGAAGCAATGCTGCATATGGGATAGTAGTTTGTTTGCAGGTATTCCATGATTTGTGTGTGTGCAACTCTCTCTACTATCTTAGACAGAGGGCATAAGATAGCCATTGGACTGTAGTTACCTAGCTCTGTAGAGTTGCTTCCTTTGTGAAGTGGAATTATGTGAGAAGTCTTTCAAATGGTTGGGACATGGTGTTCTAATATAGATCTGTTTATGAGTATAGAAACCGAATAGGCTAGTGCTTCAGCAACAAGTTCTAGAAACTCTGCTGGTAGGTTATCTACAGCTAGGGTAGTGGGCTTTAATTTCTTATACATTTTTTTATTGTTACAGTTGAAACGGATTGAAGAAAAGAGTTATTGTCTTTACTTGGACTAGGAGTAGTTGGAATTGAGGTGGGTAACTGTTAGAGAGGGCTAATATGGTTTCAGTAAAGTATTTATTGAATGGGGTAGCAATATTTACATCATTAGCAGTAGTAAGTTGGGGAGTGCTAGTTTTTTTCTGGATGGAGTATGTTGTTTATTGCTGACCAGAATTTATGTGGGTTATTTCTGTGTTTAGTTTGAATATCAGTGTAGTAGTTTATTTTCACTTCATTAAACCATCACTTACTACATAAGCAATCCTACTGTTTTATAATTAAAAGAAAACCACACCAACACAATCCTAGTCACAAGCATTTTACATGAAAAACCACGCTGACACACTACCGGTTGCAAACATTATACATCACTTATAATCTACCCAATCTGTCTTACTGAAATGTTACATAACTCATTTAA